>NC_045643.1:39329966-39653251 GCF_009829145.1 Chiroxiphia lanceolata | reverse complement strand
CACGAGGGTCCACAGGCTCCAGTCAGCTCATTTGGACAGTTTGTCTTAAGCAAAAAAAGTCAAAGAAATTCATAAATGATAATTTATTTTCCAATTCTAAGTCAGAATATAGATGATACATCCATCTAAAAGCTGATTCTCCAGAATGTCACTCACATACTAGCAGAGAATGCCGTGATTTCAAAAAAAATCCATTCAGATGCTGAAGCTCTGCAAGTTTTGGAGCAAATGTCAGCAAGACAAGCTTCTTCCAGAGTAAACGATGGGTGTACTGTACAGCACGTAACAAACACAAACCTTCAAAATACACAGTACTGTGCTGCTTGTTTGCAGAAATAACAGAAAACATTTAGCCTACGTTTAAAGCTGTTTCCTGTTCCTTACTCTTAAACCAATATTCAAATAGCAATGTCACAGATGCAAACTCTGAATGTGAACTTACTGTTATTTACCAATCTTTTAATTAGATGAATAAAGTAAAACATATGCTAGCCATTACCTGCTTCCATTCAAGCAATCTCTATTAATCTGCCTTTTCATTACACACAGAAGCATTAGTGAACACATTATTCTAGAAGACTCCTTGTTACATAACATCCAAAGTAACAAATTGCCTATTTAAGTAAAAATCCCTATTTTTGCCCCACACTGCAAAACTTCAAAGCCAGTTAAAACAAAAGAACTGTAATTCAACTTTTCTTGAGAGTGGGAGTGGTGAATGGAATGAATGGGTAACAGAGCAATATATTTTACTTCATTTATTTATACTGTGTTCAAAAATCAAACCTCACTCAATTCTATCACAAAACCTGTGCTAAGGAGAAATAAGAGAAAAAACCACCAAGTCCTGCTCGGCCACTTGTGAAGCACTTGCACTGCTGAGTTTGGACCAACAGCACCAGCTGCCTACACTGTTCTTCATCCCTCTATTTTGGTGTTGACCAGAAAGCCCACAAGCCCCACAGTGCACTGAGCAGCAGAGGGGTAAGAGGCCTGCAACTCATCTGCCAGTTTGAAATGACTCTGATGCTCAGGGAGACCTAAAGTGCTTTTGTAAGTGCAAGCACAGCAGAAAAAACCAACCCATCTCTATTTTGTGGTGTGAGTACATTCTGGTACGGGCAGCCTGGGAGCCCAGGGAAGCAGCAGTTTACAGACTTTTTGAAACAAGTGCTGACTTTTGTGTGTGTGTCTTCTTAAATTTGGTGTGTGCAGCTGGAGGTGATAGGTATTAAGCACCTGCATAAATAGACAAGAGGGATAGTTTTAGAGGTCCCATCTTGTTTACAGCTGGAATACCTCAATGCTTTAAGCCTTTTTTCTTTTAGCTTAAATCATAGTATTACTATAGAAAACTAAGTCCTAATCAATTCGAAATCAATCACCTTCCTAGTTTATGCTTCCTTATAAAGACATTTTATACCACTCTGAATGGACCTGCCCCCCACAGTGTGTGCCTATCAGACAGCACACCGGTTCTGGTAGCAATCTCCTGGAATTTGTCTCCCTGGTCAGCTCTCTGGGAGCAGTGGGAGAGCATGCTCCTCAAACAGGGAGCTCCCAGCACAGAGGAGCTGCTGCCCTGGGCACAAATCACAACCCACTGCCTACTACAGCACTGCCTGATGACAAAATGGCATTGTAGGACTCAAAGACAACTCTTAATAAGCTTATTAGCATTTGCAGCAGAATATCCATGTGGCAAGCACATACTGAAATTACAGGTGCAGGTCACAGAACACGCTGTCATACTGCATTCCAAGGAGCAACCAAATCTCCTCACACAGACACACTACACTGGCTTGGCCAGAACCACTTTTTTTCCAAGACTATCCAATATACACCAAGGGAAAAAACCCCTAACCTGTAATTCTATTCACCCCTTTAGCAGTAACTACTTAATTATCTTATCAAAACACAGGTTTTGTGCTCAGAACCTAAATTCCACTGCAAAACCACAGACCATAATTCTTAAAACAAAACTAGAGAAAATGACAGCCTTAACCACAGTTGCAGGTTCAGAGCAGGAAGCACACAGCAGCTTGCTCTGGGAGGCAGCTGTACCCACTGCAGGCACACAGGCCGCCAGGAGTGAGAACCAGAGCCAGCACATTTTAGAGCTGTGTCATTTCCTTTTGGAGGCTGAAGCTTCCAGAGGAGGGACAAAGCCTGCATGGGGTGTTGACATTGTGGTGTTCACCCCAGGTGACCACGAGCTCTTCCCTGGCGAGCTCCACGTGCCCTGGTAATTCCTTGGCAGCGATGCCGAGATCTGACTCGAGATGACACCTCCCTGCCACAAGGTACAGACCAGACCAGTTATACCAACCCTGACAACTGGATCCTTTTGCCATGTGAAAGCTGAGTGCCTCTGACAGGCTGGTGGCTCCCTGGCAAGGGACAACAACCACCAACATGCTGGGCTGGGCTATTGCCAGCAAATATTTGACAACGGGTAAGTAATGGGAATGCAGTTTGCATGACTGACCATGAAGACTGTTGTTCTCCTGTTGCATGCTTTGGGTAATAAATAAAAGAAGGTTTAGAGGCAATTCTGTGCCTTCTATCTGCATCCCATCATGATACCACACTGCAGACTCACCCTTTTAATTTCTGTTAATGAGGAACTTTCATCCTGCAGTAACATGGATGAGAATGAGGAATCTAGATTACAATGCTGAAAAATCAAAAATTACTTTCCTCCTGCCCTGTTGTGAAGACCCCTGGCAAAACACCAATAACTTGAAACTTTAAACAAAGGGTGGTCCAGGTGGCTAATGGAAGATTTTGTGGTGACAGGTCCGCAAGAATCAGCAGCAATGGCACAAGCAGTGAAGTCACAGACTCCTTTTGGTGGTTCATGCCTGGCTAGTCAGACCCAGACTGGGCAGCTGGGATAGCTGAGGGAGACAATGTCTCTAACAGACAGATGCATCTCTTGCAGCTTCTTGACCAGTTGTCAGGGGCTGCTGTGGCAGAAGACAGGACACGGATGGGCTGGTACTCCAAGCTGCAGTAACACTGGCATATGCTAAGTTGCTTCAACCACCAAATGTCACTGTCTGTGAAACACGACCAAGGTGATTGTCAGCTGAGCTATGAAATGTGTTCCTAATCACAAAAATGTTGCCTGTTGAACAAACGAGTTAAGACTCTTTCAATAGCTCAAGTTGCTGATCTAAGAAAGTGCAGCCCACATCTGAGAGGAATATTTTACCTCGCATTTACTATTTCTCATTCACTGCCACACACAGTGCAGAGCCACGCAACCCCCATCGCCTATGAAAGTTCACACAGTGTTACAGAAAAGGTAACAACATTTCAGATATTTTTATGATACAAACATGCAACAAAGAAGAGGACAAACAAAATTAAGTTCACTTATACCTTCCTTCACGTTAATCTCCTGCACTGATCTATGCAGTGCTACATTTCAAGTTGCTGTAATTCAGAGTGAGATCAAGCGACTACTTAAAAACATATTGTATTTTCCAACATGAATGTCATACTGTAGTGACCTGATATTTAAATTCTCTACCAGAATCTATTTCAGAATAAACCTGTGCTTTTAACTAACCATATAAGAGCAACCTCAATATTGTCTGTAAAAATTAAGTTTACTCACGCACACAACTGCATTTGCATGCTTTCAGTATCTCAGGATCTTCCAAAATAGAAGACAAAAGATAAAAAATTGGGCAGTGCAGAGAATCACAGATTACAGGATGTGAAATGACATAGCTACAATTACTGGCTGATCACACTTACTCTGCATTCAACAGCAGCAGACCATTAAAGCCCTTAATACTTTTATGCCTGCATTGTTCACTAGTCTGGTACAACACTTTAGTGCTGCTCTAGCTGATGAGGGATCAAACTTTCAGCAGTTCATAGAAAGCTCACTGATGGCAGTGTCAGAAGGGAAGAATGGCACTGGAGGCATTCCTGGCTGCCCCTGACACATCCTCTGTGAGCCTCGTGACAGCGCTGGGGCTGCTGAGATGGGTGTGGAGCCCAGTGTGCTCTGCCAGCTGGGCACAGGGGCTCAGCCACTGCTGAGCACACAGCCTGCTCACCCACACTAAGGGTGCTACAAGGGCTGTCAGTGCCCCAGTGTATTTCGAGGGCACCCACACTTCTGGGCAGGCTCTTCCACCAGGGGTTTCTCCTCAGAAGCTGAACAGTACACGCGAGACAGGAGAATTAACTTCCAGATCTTTGCATGGATAAAGGAGTACAGAGAATTTTGGTTAAGGAAATGAGTTGGCCATTTCACATGAGACAGGAGTGGCATATATTTTGTCCTAGAATACGACCTTTGGGAAGCTGGCTTCTCAGACTTGACTCACTGAAACTAGAAATGCTTCTAAACAGCAGAAACTGTAAACTATAAAAATCTCAAAAACTACATGAAAAAATTGTACTTAAACAATAAAGAAGCAAAAAAAAGCAAATTGCAAGTTTTCTATTTATACAATATGGTTCAATACACTTATACAAAAGGAAAAGATTTTGCTGAAGTGTTGAACAGTAGAACACTTCTAGGAAAACACTAAGGGAAACCCAAAGGATTTATGATTATCCATCTGAAAGCATATCCAGTCATTCTTACCCTGTCACTGGATAACAAAAGAAAAGGTGAGAGAGATTGTCCATCTCTAGGTGTCAATAACAACTAAACCAAACTACAAAACCTGCCACTGCTGCAAGTGCTTCTCTCTTAGCAAAGACATCAAAATCAGCATATTCCACTTACTTTTGAAAATTGCATCGATGAGTGGTTTTTCCTGCGAGACCTTTTCTCTCAGCCCAATCACTGAAAACTAACATGCTAAGCAGGAAATCCACAATTCCAAATGATCCAATTTAATCTTCACAGTTCAGCAGCAGCTCATTCCAAATCCAGCAGGGTACAGCTCGCACATGGAAAGAAGCAGTGATTCCACAAACATGCCAGGAGCAGTTGGCAACTAGCTGCCCTACATTCTAATCCCCTAAAAAAGTTACTGCTACACTGCTGCCCCTACAATTTTTAACAAGTTGTTATTTTAGTATGAAAATACTCTATTTACTTTTAATATGTGTAAGAGACTTCCAACCCTTCCTGTGGATGGGCAGCACAGTGGCACCTCCAGTCCCTGGGGAGCTCTCTGGTGAGCCAGGACTGACGACGGCGAGTGGCCGGCGAGCTCCTCTGCAGCTCCCTCAGTGCCCTCGGGGAATCCCAGCTGCCCCACGGACTGTGAGTGTCTCAGTGGCTCGGCAGGTCACCAACCAGAGATACCAGTTATACCAGCCCGAGTCAGTGCTTCCCCGACTGTGAGCCAAGAGCACACCTGCCTGTGTACCCACAAAATAACGCAGTCTGGGGACAGAACTGTCCCCTGCCCTAGCCAAAGCCAGCGGGGGTTGTGGTGGCACTATTGGAATTTACACTAATTAGGGATGTGTTTTCACGTTAAAATGGAACTTGAGCTTTGCCAGTAAAGTACAAAGGTGTAGCAATCTAAATTTCTCACAGGTTACACTTGTTCTATTATTTTATACACTAAGAGTGAATTGAAACATTTCTTTCCTAAAATATAACCAAGGGAGATTTACCCAGCCACCTGACACCTGACTCAACGAGGGTCTGCTTGGAGTTCAAGGGACACACTCCAGTTTGGTAAAACAGTTGCTAAACTAATTTGGCGTAATAGAAAAAAGAAACAAACGAAGAGTTTATTTAGAAGTGGGTTGCAGGGTTCATAGACTAATGAGTGCAACTTTTTATATAATCATGGCTATTGTATCTCTGCTATGGCAGGAAGCTTAAAGTTATTCAATAAATTTATCTATTTCGGAACTACTATAGTAATTTTAAAAGTTTCTATTAAGTTAAAATCTGGACAATTTGACAAGTAATAATAAAGACTTTCCTGGATTGAGTTTGCACTGCAGTGCTTCTGAAGTACTTAAGTCAGGGTGTGGCAGCTCTATTTTACAAACACTGACCTGCTGCACCTCACAGCAATTCCTGTGCCAAAGGAAGCTGGGCCGCAGCAAACAGTGTAGTAGTTTCTGTTCAAGCTTAATAAAGTAAAGAACTGCACTGGAAAATATTCTGTTCTGGGCTTTCTGCCACACAGGAAGGGTGTTGAACATGTCAGTGTCCATAATTATTATCAACAGAAAAAATACCAGAAAGCAACAGTTTGGCTCTTAATGCTTTCATGTTATCACTTCCAAAAGTTAAGTACAATTTACATCTTCCTTCCTTCACCCTCATTCTATGTGTCTGTACATTCTACAATAAGGCTCCAGTTCTGAAGTTTGTGTAACACTATTAATGACAATTTTAACTTTTTAGTTTTCATCAGAATTTAATGATGTAGTAGCCCATGTATCTTTTTATAGTCTATTTATGAATGGAAAGGGGAAGAAGTTTTAACCTCATTTTCAAAATGAAGAAATATTCCATTATAATTTTTTCTCTAAGAGTAATAAAATATAAAAACACTGCTTGGTTAGGCAAGAGAACACTAACAAATGCTTTTCACTGCACACTCGTGTACGAAGTTGTTACAGACAGTGCTGCCCTAACTGCAACCTCAGAGTGAACACAACTGCTGCAGCAGTGCAGAGACATCCTGGGCACTGAGATCCTGCCTGGAGATCCCAGCAACCACAGTCCTGACTGACACTGCTCTGGGCACTGAGATCCCTGGAGATCCCAGCAACCACAGTCCTGACTGACACTGCTCTGGGCACTGAGATCCTGCCTGGAGATCCCAGCAACCACAGTCCTGACTGACACTGCTCTGGGCACTGAGATCCCTGGAGATCCCAGCAACCACAGTCCTGGCACTGACACTGCTCTGGGCACTGAGATCCTCCCTGGAGATCCCAGCAGTCACAGTCCTGGCACTGACACTGCTCTGGGCACTGAGATCCTCCCTGGAGATCCCAGCAGTCACAGTCCTGGCACTGACACTGCTCTGGGCACTGAGATCCTGCCTGGAGATCCCAGCAATCACAGTCCTGACTGACACTGCTCTGGGCACTGAGATCCTCCCTGGAGATCCCAGCAGTCACAGCTCGGACACTATTATGGGACCACATGAGAACTAATACATCAAATGTTTGCATTCAGAGTTACCATCTTGAATCAAGCACTATTCATCTTAAAGGAAGTTGCGAAACAGAGACAGCAAAGTGGATATCTTCTGATATTCAGATGTTACAAATTCCCTATCAAGCCAAGAAAGATCATCATTATTTCTCATTCTGATACAATGAAAGCCAAGCTGGTACTTCTCTCTTTGTGTTCTTTAAAAAAGACCAACCCAAAACCAAAGCACCAACAAAAACTTTGGTCAGAATGTTTCTTCGTAAAACTGCAATGTTTTTCCCCCTTGAATAACTTTTACAAATTAAGACTGAACTTGACTGCAAACACAACTTGATTTTCCTATAGAGACTATCACCTTAGATACACTCCCATAAATGTGTTGCAGATTTAAAATACTTTAGTACCTTGGTATTGATAACTGAAACCAAACTCAAAGTTTAAGCCCCCTTCTCTAATAAAATGCAATTAATCACACCCAGTCTGTATGTGCAGGTCTCTGCAGCACTGTACACAGCTTTGCAGGATGGTCAAGGACCGGTTCCAATGTTCCATCCATTCGACACCAGCTTTTCTTCTTTCAACACTAAACCTGCATTTCCAGTCTGACTTACAACGCAGTGCAGACATTCCAAGGGATACAGAACACCAGAATGATGCTTCTGTTCAGTGCAGGTAACTGAACCCCTTATATTCAGGCTCTGATACACAAAATATACCACAGTGATACTGGGTAACACACTATAGAAAAAAAACAGGAGTGTTTTTTCCAGCAATGCAATAAGGGACAGTTGTTAACTCCACACACACAGTGAACTGAGGAACTGCTGCAAACAAAGCAGATACCTGTTCCTTTACAGAAGCTAAAATGGTCGTGGCAGTAGCCTCTGGTTCCATGCCCGGGCCCGTGGATGTCTCCTGCGCTGTCTGTGGCAGCCCCTCCTCCACCATCGGGCTCTGCTCAGGGGCTGGCATTTTGCCTGCAATAACAAGATTTTAAGATAGTTTACATTTTGAGCCAGTGACATTTAAAATTCAAGTTTTCAGGAGCATAAATGATCTTATACTTTTTTCTAAAAACTTCCCAAACTTAACCAAATTAGCAGAGAACTTTGTATTACTAATATCAATGTATGTTGCTTTGATTGTGCTTTACCTTCACAAATGGAGACCAGAATCACCCACAGAACACAAGGGTTGGGCAGAAGCAAGCAAGCAGCATGACATTTAACGATTATTTTTAAAAACACTACTTTGTGCTGGTTACTAAAAACGCAAAATTCAAGATGCATGAAAAATAGTAGTGCTAACCATTGAGAATGCCCAGGATCAGTACCATTTCAGCACGTGCAGTTTTCAGCACAGAATGACACATAACAGCAGAATGCTCTGCTGTCAGGAGCAAACCATGGAAGAGACTAATTATGGTAATAAAAACTTAATGGAAATAACGCTTCTAGTGCTCTTTTTGCAAAAGAGGAAATTAAAATACCAAAGTTAAAGCAATTGCCCTGGGCTATGGATAGCCTGGAAAAGACTGACAGGATTAGCATCCAAGACTCCCAAGCTGCATTATTGCAGAGGCAGTGCACTAAAAACTCCAGTCCATGGGAAAAAGCAATTTATTTGTTCAATTATCAAAGTCACTATTAACTAATATTACATAAATACTTATGAAATGTGTTTAATGCTTTGAAAAGAGCATTAAACTATTAAAGGTGGCATTCATGATGCTTCTGCACACATACCACACTACAGTTTCCTTCAGAAAACAAAGCTTGTAAGGTCTAATGTTACAAGTAGTCCGTATTTCATTTTAGATTTTCAGAACAAACTCATTCAATATTCCTAGAGCAGACAAATAGGAACACAAGTTTCTTCCCCCTTCCCTTCCTTACACAAAGAGTTAAGAGATGCTTATGTTGCAAATGGGCTCCAAGGCTGAGGATGGACCCACGAGACCCCTCAGCCCAGAGCTGTGTTAGCCACAACCACCTGGATGAGCACAGGGCACCCACTGCCATAAAGAGAGAGGGCAACCCACAGGATCAGCGCACACCTCTGCTGCAGGGCTGCCTCCTTCTCCCTGGGTTGGAAGGGGACTCCAGCTGACCCTGGATGGATCTCTTCTGGAAACACTCTACAGGACCACCGGCCTCCTGGGAGGTTTCTGCCCTTGCACAGGCAAAGCACAGTGTTGTCAGAGGAGTGCTGTGCTGCCATGGGCGGGCTCGGGTACACAGGAGGAGCAGACACTGAAGAGGGATGGTGTAAGGACAAGTACTTTCATTTTGCTTCCTGTACAGTGGCATGTGCACCGTGAGACGGATGGCTCCTGCTCAGGCCCATGAGCCTCTCCAAGCACAGGGTCTTTATTAACCACGCTGTTCCTGTCTGCTAAAAATGCTGGTGACACGGTTCATGTGCAGTTTCACGTCAGCCACTGAGGGATTCAAACAGTCTCAGGGGAGCTCAAGTGATGTGAGTGATGAGAGGCAGTGGAGCAGTCATGGGGACAATATGTGGTCCAGGAGCCTGGTCACTCACCAGCTTCTGCCATGCCAAAAGGAGAAGGAAAAGCTGCTTCCCAAACACATCAGAGCAGGAGCCCAACTCAGGATCAGCCACTTCTGGGGCAGGACTTCTCCTCCCCTCAGCACCTTGCAGGTGTAGCACAGGGAGGCTGCCCCATACCCTGAAATGAGTCTGTATGAACAGCCTGTTCTCACTGTACATCGCTATCACAATTATCTTCTGGAACAAGGAAAATGAAACTGCACAAACGCGGCACTGCCAGGTTTCTGGTGTCAGGACTGCACAGGGACACCAGAGCACACTGGTTCAGCCACATCAAGAGCCACTGCACCTCCTTCCCCTCTCCTTTCCTCCCCTTCCCACACACACGGATCTCCCCTCACCTTCCCACAGACATGGATCTCCCTCACCTCACCATCCCACAGACATGAATCTCCCCTCACCTTCCCACACACACAGATCTCCCCTCACCTTCCCACAGACATGGATCTCCCTCACCTCACCATCCCACAGACATGAATCTCCCCTCACCTTCCCACACACACGGATCTCCCCTCACCTTCCCACAGACACGGATCTCCCCTCACCTCACCACCCCACACACATGGATCTCCCCTCACCTCACCACCCCACACACATGGATCTCCCCTCACCTCACCACCCCACACACATGGATCTCTCCTCACCTCACCATCCCACACACATGGATCTCCCCTCCCCTCACCATCCCACAGACATGGATCTCTCCTCACCTCACCATCCCACAGACATGGATCTCCCCTCCCCTCACCATCCCACAGACATGGATCTCTCCTCACCTCACCATCCCACAGACATGAATCTCCCCTCACCTCACCACCCCACACACATGGATCTCTCCTCACCTCACCATCCCACAGACATGGATCTCACCTCACCTTCCCACACACACGGCTCTCCCCTCACCTTACCCTCCCACAGACATGGGTCTCCCCTCACCTTTCCACAGACATGCGTCTCCCCTCCCCTCACCATCCCACAGACACGGCACTGTAAGGACCAGGCACACTGTCCTCCTCATGTCCACCCCCTGCAGCCCAGGGTGCACATTCCTTCCTCTCCCAGCACAGCCAGGGCACCCCACGGCCCAGCAAGGCCCTCCTGCCTCAGCCGCAGAGGGAGCGGAGGCTCCCACAGGGAATTCCTGATGCAGCCGCCCTCAGCTCCACGTGCCCGTGGGTGTGCGCAGCCGAGGGAGACCTGGTGAGCTCCTGCCACTGGAACAGAACTCACTCTTGAGAATAAAGCAACATTAAACATTACTTGGCTCCCAAGGTGCCACAAATGAATAACCAGACATATCTGGCTATTTTTGAAACACTATTTTTATTGGTTTCAGGCTTGCAGATACAAAGGCTGCCACACTGAGCCTGTCACATGCCGCCCGTCAAGCGGGCGCACCCCTGAAGCTTCAAGGACCTCGCTTCTACAGAACCCATTAAATAGCAATCAAGTAAGTGGAATAAAAAACCAACTCTAATAGCTGTATAATAGCATTTTGAAAAGTCAAAGACTCAACTTCATGGTTTTAGAAAACGAAAATTATTCCTTTAAGGTTTTACTTGTAAAAACCAACTCTTTCATCAAGCAGTAATAACCCAAAGAAGCACAGAATACATGTCACAATTCCCTGTGTCATACCTGATCTTTTATATCACTTTCCACAGTTCTTTTATTACTACAACTCAGTGTTTCAGGTTTCTAAATGAACTGTTAAATTTGCTAGCATATCATGAAGTGATAAAACTACCCAGTCAAGCTTTTCCTTCATTTAGAAACATTTGCCAAGCAATCAAAAGGACAAATCTCAAAAACTCTCACAAGTTACACATGGGCTTCTCTCAGAAGAGGGTTGCTTGCTGGTCCATACATTCCAACATGTCTTCACTTGCACGTAACAGGGGAGTACCTGCTTGGCTTGGGATTTCCAGGTGAGAAGTACAAAATACAGGACAATAAAGCCAAGTTTTTAAAAAATAAATAAAGCAGCACAGAATTCTCAGTTATGCAGAGTTCGGTATGTTTGCAGCTGCAAATCAATTAAAAAACTATTTAGGAGTGTTGTGGTTTAACCTGGTGAGCAGCTCAGCCCCACTCGCCCCATTCCCACAGGATGGAGAGAGAATCAGAGTAAAAGTGCAAAAACTCCTAAGTTGAGATAAAGACAGTGTAACAGAGAAAGCAAAAGCTGCATGCACAAGCAAAGCAAAGCAAGGAAACTCCTCAAGCCAAAGCCAGTACAACATGCCATCACGGCCATACTTCTGTATTTCCAGTTCTTTCCAAAGGTCCAACTACAGTTTACAAAAGATAAGTTATGTCTTATAACACTGAAATCAGTTCAGTATTTACCAAAAATGAGACTTCATTTTCATTAAGACATGAGGGAAAGCATAGCACATTTTTTGTTACTTACTTTAAAGAAAGCACTTAACTTTTTCAAGCTTCTGTGATGTGCCACAAACCCAAGAATGTACCATACACTACAAAAATGCAGTGTTGTTTCCTTAGAAGTGATCACTTCCAAAGTATGTTGTCGACATGAATGCTTAAAACTAGACCAATTAAAAACTACAAAAATACTATAAAATGAGCACAGCAGTGAGACAATCTCAGTTTTTCTTTTCCATGGTTTTCTCTGTCACTTCCTTCTCACCCCAACACTGTGAATAAATTTTCAGCCTACCTGTAGGAAATTTCTGTAACAAACTAGTCCAGAAGACATCCATCTGAAGTGGTTAGATGTGCTAATTCATCTGAACAGAAAATATACCCAGTATTGAGTATCTAATAACAACACCCAGATAAAACACAATCAAATTAATTATTAGTGAAGGTGTCAGTGTTAAATGTGCATCTATCTCAGTGTTAAGAGATGTAATTAGAGAGCTACACCCTTCCACACAGGCAGTTGTTTTAACTGCTGTTCCTTCAATTAACACATTTCTTGGCAAA
The DNA here is from genome assembly GCF_009829145.1 of Chiroxiphia lanceolata. Classification (NCBI taxonomy): domain Eukaryota; kingdom Metazoa; phylum Chordata; class Aves; order Passeriformes; family Pipridae; genus Chiroxiphia; species Chiroxiphia lanceolata. The sequence continues at coordinate 39,640,614 of NC_045643.1, read as the reverse complement.
GTTACTCATTTTGTAATCTCGATTTCAAGATTAGACAACTGTTGGCTCTGATCCTACAAACACTTAGGCACATACTTGAGCTAACAAATGAGTCTGCTCATTCACCCTGACCTCCTGTCAGGCCCTGAGCTCGGGTGACAGGAATGGGGAGATGCTCTTCAGGGCCCAGTCCCCACCACCACACCTCTTACCACCACGTTGCTTACTCACAAAGTCAAGTCAGGTTCTCCTCTTCACCTTACGGGAACAGGAAATAGCAAGTACAGGTTTCATGAGCCTTAAAATCAGGTATGAATAAGAAGCTGAGAGAAGTCAATAAGAAAACCTCTTTTTTCCTTACACAAGACTGGGATTTACCCATTGAAGATACCCCCTGGACTTACGCTACTCCCTCCTTCGGGTATGGATAACTGATGAATTATTGGAAAACAAGCAACCAGACTTCATCCCTCAAAAAATTAGGTTCATAGTTATTTTGCCTGCCTCTCCTGTCACAGCCAAGCAGTCAAGTGTCACCCAGAAGGGGAGAGTTTGTTCCTACATTGTTCCCAGTCTGTCCAAACCCTCATCCCCTACAGTCCTTTGCTGCAGTATCCCAGGTCCTGCCCCAGGCTGCTCTCTGCAAACCTTGGGCACTGATGGAGCAGGCAATACACACAGGTACCATCGGAAACACACCCTAAAGCTTCCCTGTATTCCAGTTCCTTTAATTCACAAACTGTTCCCACACACTGAAGATGCAAGATCTCTGTAGCCACAATGAAAACTCAGAAAACTTATTTTACTGCTCTGTGCAATGCATTTCATCACACCTCACTACATCTTAAAATTACCGAACATCAAAGTTTACAGGCTTAGGTTCTCTGATAGCAAGGAATACATGAGAATTGGAAGATTTAAATGTTTTGGAATGATCTTTTGGTGAATGTTGCAGAACTACAGGCTTGTGAATAGTATAAATGGTTCTACAGTGTAGCTCAAGAGTATAATGTGAGAGCCTTGGAAACTTTTGGGGAACGATAACAGACGAGGATGACAGTGAGAATTTGTTACTGTTTTCTGTGGATTTCAGTCTCTGATAAAAATGTCTTTCAATCACTTAAATTATTTTCCAGAAAAAACAGTTAAATACTTCATCTTGTAGCATACATCCCAGAAAATTTTTAACATCTATTCTAAATTTATAAATTCCCTATTTAGAAGTAAAGGCCAAAAGTAGCGACCACCTAGCTCCAAGGTGGCCTGCCCGCATCAGGTGTGCAAGGAAGACAAAGCTGTTTAATTTAAAGCCTCTAGTCTGAAAAACACTAAACCAATTTTGGAAAGAGCAGCTTTTCCATCCTCTCTGCCGTGGAGGCTCACTCAAATGGTTTCATGAAACCACACAGTAAATCACAGCAGTGCAAACCAGAGCACCACAAAGACTCAGCTTTCCATCCAGCGAGGGTTCAGCCGGGACCATCACCTCGGGCAACTGAGGGATTTGCTTGAGCAAACCCCACCTAAAGAGCCCCTGGGCTGCCCCTCCAGTGACAGTGTCCCTGCCCTGCCCACACCCAGCACACACAAGCACCGGCTCCTAAAGCCTCCCAGCTGTTCTCCTCTGGCACACCCGCAGACTCCCTGGCACCCGGCACTGCCAGGGGCAGAGCCACCACCTGGCTCCAGTCCCAGCCTTCACACTGGTGCTCCCAGCATGCGGGCAGAGAAAGTGGGAAACACTTCTTTTGTGTCTGATCCACTGGGCAAGCAGCTGCAAAGCCAGCAGCAGTGAGTTCATCTGACACAGCCGTGCTTTTGGGGACAAGGTGGGGACAGACTTTCCTGAGCCAGCCGACCTTGCAGCTATGTGATCACTAATGCAGGAAAGAACAAGAACACACAGCTGAGAAGGAGAGAAGAGATATGAGAAATCACTAAACTGAGTGTGGTAACCCATCCTTTCAGTTTTCATACTCGTTAGTCTCTACTCCCACCTTTCACTGCTCCTCCTGTTATTTTCTTAGACATATCCAGACAGCTTTGCCAGTACCAAGTAATCCCTCTCCTTGTCGTGCAGGCCCAAAGAGAAGCCAGATCTTTCCAGGACCACTGCCAGAGAGAAAAAGTGGTGCTTTTTCACAACTTCCTACTCCCTGCCCTTTGTATTCCTCCTCTCTTCCTTACATTGGTTATTCACCCAAATTTTCTCCTTACCTGTGCTCCCTGTTTCTGAGCCTCCCACTGTTGACCTGCAGCAAGTAAGAACAGTCCCCAGCTCAACTCATGCTGAAGAGGTAACACAATTCTTACCAACTCTGACAGTTAGGATAGGATGGACTGGATCTATTTCATATGGGTAACATGAAAAAAACAATGGGCAACGTCTCATCTCTGAAAATCCTCATACTTATCTAGCTACAACGTTAACTCAAGCAACAAGATTAAATCACCAAGGACATCAGAGCAATACTCATTAGTACAGAAGGAAACAGCTTCAATGAGCTTTAATCATCTTGCTGGGACACTGACATGGTATTTACTACACAACCAAGTTATTCTTGTATAGCTACACTGAGAGCAACAAGGCACATCTCAGCTCTTGGTCAAAGACTCTGCTCTTCTCATCCTTTACAGGGTACGTGAAAGTCAAAACCAAAACAAGACATACAACATCTCTACAGTTTTTACATGAAGACACGATTAAAATTTATCTGATTTTTCCAGTTCCCTCCCAGAGCTGTCAGTGCAGGCAGGAGCAGTTCCCACTGGCTCCATCCTGCCGCAGGGCTGGAGTGCTGCTCCCCCACGAACCAGGCAAGGGTTCTCAAGCTCCTGCAACCAAGGGACTGCACAGAGACACGCTCTGCACTCTGTCTGCCAGCCTGCACAGTGTTTATGGAGAGGTAGCAGATCACAACTTACCCACTTGCTAAGATGATGCAAGGAACTAAAAATGGGTTCTGTGAAAGATGGCTCCAAGGTTTACGTGAAAAACGGTGTTTGACATTTCCAGATGCATTAAGTGAAGATACTCCAAACATCACACTACAGGCTAAACACTGTATTCAGAGATTCCTTTTCTTCATGGGCATTAGTAGTGCACAAGTTTTGTGCATGAGGACTGAAGGATGAAACCAGGGAAGTAAATATATTATCTGATGAAAACCTGGAAGAAACTGCCTTCTGTAATGACAGGATAAAATCCACCTGCACAATTGTGCAGACCACGTCCCACTGTGAAAAAGGAAACCTATACCTGCCTGATCTGCCACCTGAAAAGCATGGGAGATGTGTTTAACTGACTTACTGCTAAATTTAGCCTCTTCCTCATCGCTTTTTCTTTACAGGATGTATTTTTTTCCACTTTTTTTTTTTTAATTTAAATACATGCAGGTTCAAAAGGCATTTGGTGCTATGTCCTTTTAAAAATGCTAAAAGTTATTAGCCTGGCTTTTGGATAAAGGTATTTTTGCTACAGCTCCTAGGAAAAGATAGTTTTGTTGTTTTGTTTTGTTGGGTTGTTTTTTTTTTTGGCTGATGGCTACATACTTTAACTTCACTCCAGTGAGCAGGCAAGATTCTAATCCACAAATATCCAGTTGTAACATGCTCATGAGACTAATATTTTTTATAGCTTTTGAACCAACCATTCACCAGAAGGTATCAGGCAGGTATAGCAAGACAACCATTTTGAATAAAGGCATATTTACAGGCAGGTCCTTCAAGGCCCAAGGCACCGTCTGTAGCTCACCTGAAAAGAAGCCTCTTTGTCATGTGATGGATGTCTGGAGCACATTCATGCTTCCCAAGGGATGCAGTACCAGCAGCTACATGGCAATAAATACAGTTTGCAGTTGTTTCAGTCAACAAGGCTCCATGGCTTAAAAGAAACAAGAGACCTCAAATCTGAACCTTTCCTCTGGGCCATCCCATGCCCACGTTGCCCTGTTGTGTTGAGGTATCCGAATCCACTGCCATCTAGGACAGCCTCATCAGAGCACAGTGCTCAAAGCCAGCTCTGCAGACTAGCAAAGACAGCAGATTGATCTCAAGGGATAAAGTTCAGTCTCATCCTACTGCAGAATGAGGGGGAGGAGGGACATGCAGCATCACAGAAGGATTTCAGGTTTTCCAAACAGACTGTCAGGTGACAAGGACATTCATCGATTATTCATTCAACCACACACAGAAGGAAAAGTTGTCAGTTTGGTGCTGGAACAGACTCAATTAATTTAGGGTATGAAGTCACTCAGAATGAATGTCACAGTAACTGGCACACTGTGCCAGTCAGTACCTGCAGCACAGGTGTGCTGACAGCACTGCTGCCCTGCACCCAGCCCAAACCAGGACCTGCTCAGCCTCACAGCTCAGAACTCCCAAAACGGGCAAACGGGAGCTCAGAGGAGAGGAGCTGGAAGTGCAGATATAACCACTACCAAGCACAGCAATGGCTGCACCTGCTATTCAATTTCCACTTGTATTTTCTCCTAGCCCTGCAAAATTATTGCTGAAGTGCGACTCTGTATGTTATTGCTAGAGATAATGCACACCAACTGCAGGCAGACATGCCTCAACGGGAAGCATTATCAACCCCAATCTATTCTATATACATTTATAAAAGCATGCTTCTCAATTTTGTCATATAGTACATTTGAAAAAAACCCCAAACCATTTTCTCAATGATAAAAATTATCAGCTACAACCCCAACTTTAAAAGACGGCTGGAGAGTTACAGATTTCCACAGGTCCCTGTTCGGCCAATGCCAGTGCCTGAGGGATGTGGTGTGAGGGGTATCACTGAGGTGGTCTGGAGCATCCTGCCTTCAGAAAGCACCCAGCCCCAAGCAGTGGTTTCCCTCGGGACAGCCATGAACTGACAGCACAGGCTGCATCTCTGCAGGCAGAGCTGGATCAGGAGTGAGCCAGCAACCAGGAGCAGCTTACCTGGGACTGGCAGGGACAAGAACCCAACTATGTCCCTGCAAAACTTAGAAACCAATGATGCTGAAACACCTGCCTTTGTTCAGGATACATTTACAAGTTCTTCACTGCTGCCTATGGATGTTCCTACTGAAATGATTATTTGATTTCCATAGATTGAGGAATACCACTATTCTCCAATAAGCATGGCTATGTGCTGGCAAAAGGTTTTACTAAAATGAAGTTTTATCAATCACTAAACTGTAGTTTATTCTTCCTTTTGCTCTGAAACAGAACTGCACAGCAAAACTCTGCTGCCAAGAACACTCTACCTGCAAATTTCTAAATTTGAGCAAATGGAGCTCTCTCCTCTTCTGTTCTCCAACCTAGGCACTAAAAAAACTTGCATGAAGGAACAGACTATATGAATTAGACAACAAGCATCTGGCTTTTAAGACAAAATTTACCAATACTTCCATCAGTTCTCCCATCTTCCAAAGAAGAGGTATTATTGGTATTATTTTTCTGAGGTATATTTGACTTTGTTCACTCTTAAAAACTTAATGTACTAGTAGTAGGATTACACATTACTCTATAGAGAATTCAGTATTTCTACAAATACTTTATAAAGAGGTGAAGAGCTGTGAAGCACCAAAATTTACAAGTGACAAGATGATTAGAGGAGATCAAAGAAAACTGAGTAACTTGAGGAAAACCACAAAGCAGGTGAATGAGCCAATGCTGATAGACACAAAATCACACAAACTGTTCCCCTCCAAGTGACTCATGTGCCTCCCCATAGCACGGTGGGTGACAGACACAGCTGTAAGGTTAGGCAGACTCAGGTTAAAGTGTTTGGCTAGGCAGGGAGACTTTTTGCAGAAGTGCCAGAGGGGAAAAAACTCAGGTCAATGGTACATTAAATAATGTCAATAATTGTAACCACACTCCAAAATAGATGCCCACAGTGCAAAATGTATCCAATCCAGCATACAGCAACAAAAAAAATTCAGAGTGATAGAAGACTATATATCGAAGGAATGAAGATTAAGTGTGGAAATGGTCAAGAAGCAAAACAAATACTGAATGAAGGTAAACAGTTCGGGTTGTTCACTGGTGCTCAGTTAAAACAAGGAGAAACCTCAGAGCACCATTCCAGGCTTCCTGCCATGCAGCAGAACTGCATCTTTATGCAGCACTGCGAGGTGCTAAGATGGGATTTTCTTCTTGCAGTGGAAAATATCTCTTCCTGTAAAATCTGCTACGGCCATGCAATTTTGTCATGAGGTGGCAACATTTTGTATCAAAGTTCACCACTTCAAAATGCAATTCAGATAGCTTTGATGCCTTGGTTCCTGAAAGACTGAAAATATGACTCAAATGTATTTTAAAAGCTCAAATCAAAGGAATCTCAAACACCGGTCACAACGACATCATCCTTATTTCTACCTTTTCATTCCCTGCCCCATATTCTAGTGACATGCTAATTCCTGAGGAGGGAAATTAAGCACACCAAAACCAACAACAGGCACTAGAACTTCGAGTATTAGGAGAGAGTGTGGGTTTGGCAAGAGTAGACTGTATCAATCCTACCTAATTTTGTTCTGTGACAAGAGCACTAGAGAAGCACATCTTGAATGTGAAGCCTTGCCCACACCACGTGGGCTTGTGAGACACATGGACCAAGTCCTTCACCAAATCAGGTATAAACCCAGTTCAGAAGAAAACCAGCAAAACAACAGCCCTGAGGAAAATACAATGCTGGGATGCCTGTAATCAAAGTGCTTTCCTGGGGAAAAGGGAAGAGAGGAAAAATAAAAAAGGATACCTCATTTATCCCTCCTGCTTATTTTCCATTTCCCACTGCACTGAAAATGCAGTCTTCCCAGTCTGTTTCACTGAAGTTTTATGCAACCAATTTCAAGTTGAATCAATTGAAAAGTCAGAAGAAAGTGACCAAAACAATGCAAATTTTATGCAGAAGTTGCCTGTGTTTGGATATAAAGCAGAGACTATGGGGAAAAATGATAACAGCTGAAATATTGAAGTCACTACAGGAAAAGACAGAATAATAACCAAGGATAACATTTAAGAGCTACTGCTGTCTTCTTGCCAGTATCAGACAATATCAATGACATTAATTATTTAAGTGTTGCTGCCTCCTCTAAATGGGATACTGGATGGCTCTTCTCCCCTTCCAAATTCAAACTAACTTTACTCTTTAGATCATTTCACAACTACAGATAATAGAAAAAAATCACATGCTCACAGTTAAGATTTAGATATACATAACAATTAATATTGATATATGCAAAGAAACAACTGTACCACCAGTAAAGTTATGAACTTAACCAGTTATTTCCACTGTGCTGTAACACAAAGCTCAGAACAAAGAGTTAAAAACCAGTGATCAAGAGCAAAGCCTCGCAGTAATAGGAGGGAGTTGGAATATTACGCAATTTTTTAGGTCATAAAAAAATACAACAATTAATTACTGTTTCAGGGGATTTCCACTTTCAAACCCAGAAAGCCTGCTCTTGCTTGCTGTCTGCAAGCCCAGGAGAGCGTCAATACAGCAACTCAGGAAATACACTCCTGGATGACACCAGCAGAAAAGAATGCACTTCCACCGCTTGTGATCGCTCTTTCATGTAAGGCTCACCGAGTAATTGTAGTTAGAGGCATATCTTTCCATTTTTAGAATGTCTTACTTAAGCTCCATAAAAATATATACAATTTCAGATAGCTGCTATTGAACTGAACTTTGTGAGTGCTGTAAAGCACAGCAGAGGAAGCAGCAGAGCACTGCAGGGACGGCAGAGCCAAGCAACGCCCGAGCGCCCTTGGGCAGGACAAAGCTCTGAACTGGCCTGTGGAAAGGGAGGAATCCACAAACACCCCAATTACTCTATCACAGCAACTGAAAAACTTGGCACACATACCATTTATGCTACCTGAAAACGAACCATTTCAGCAAGGTGCTCCAAGGCAGCTGCTACTTATCTTCTCAACATCACAGACAGCAGGACAAATTACAGATAGGAAGAGGATGTCTATTCACCCAGTTGCATTTTTTGCCTATTTGTGAGAGACCACTTCAAATCCAAACCATTTAAAATGGAGCTTTTCAGCAAAGGCACGGGAGTCCTACAGAGTGTTCAACCACTTTTTAACTTTCAAAGCTCACCTAGTACATTCTCTATTACTTCAGTTCTCATAGGACCCAACAGGTGAAGCTGCAAATGCCAGAGCAAATGTGAACATGCCCAGCAAGGAGGGGTAAAAGTAGGCTCAAAAATCTACCTTACACGTACCTTTTTAAGGGAAGTGTGTAACACCCCACTTCTTTTGTCAAACAAAAGCACAATAAAAACTCAATGGCAAATACAGTTTGTAACTTGTTTCTCTACAGTAATGCTGCCAGTTAACTCCAAATAACTCTCAACACACCTTCGGATGAACACTGACAAAATCTTTTTTCATATGTTTTAAAAGCAGCCCTCAGTGAGGCTCTTAATGCAGACTGCAGCACACTTACAGCACAGCACACACATGCACTACCTTGTCCCATTTTTATGTTGTTAATACCAGTGCTGTAGCTGCCTGTCAACATCCTCTTGTTGAGCCACAGAAAGGATATGCCCAGGAATAAGTCAGAAGTCTCTTGACTGGTCATTTATGGTCACCTTAAAAGGTAGCATTTCCTCCCAGCTGAGCTGACGTTTCCTCCCAGCTCACGCTGCCCTGGAGAGCTGCTGTCCCCAGGCCCTCGGGGACCCGAGCAGGGCTCACTGAGCCTGGGCAGCCACAGCCCAACACAGCTCAGGGGCTGAGCAGAACCACCCCAGGCTGATAATGCCAGGACAACCCAGGCTTCCTGCTGGGAGCAGTGTCCTGCCCACACACCCAGCACCAGGGATGGCAGGAGGACGGTGGCACCATCCCTGTGCCGCAGGGGTCGGGCCTGTCTCCAAGGCCAGGAGCAGTGCCAGGGAGCCAGCCCTCATCTTGGAGAAGCCAGCTGGAAAGTCTTTCAAAACCAAGATAACCATCACCACTACCCCTTGCCCTCAATAGGAATGAGAAATTAAAATATTCAAAGAAAGGAAAAGGTGGTAGAGCTGGCACAGAACAAAGCTCAGGCACAAAGCTGTTCTGTACTTGTCACCAACAAACACCATGCGGGGGTGGGATGAGTCTTTAGACCCCATTACCCAAATTAAGTCTTCATGAAAGTGAAACTATTTACTGGAATGGCAATATGAACTGCAGGTTTCACATTGAATACCAAAGAACTGATGATCCAACCTCACTGACAACCTCTTGGCAAAAGATGGAAAAACTTGTGCCCGTGCCAAGTACAGCATGCTCAAAGCTACAAACTTTCAACAGAAAAAAGCCTTCCTTAATAAACTATTGATTCAGTGTCTTCACTACAGACTTCTGCAATATTTGTAATTTATTAGTTATAATCTTAATCCATTGGTGAATTATGAGACCTTTTGATCAAACCAAAATTCAAAGGATAGGAATAGTCATGTTACTGAGAGGAAAGTCATCTCTCTGGAGGCTGTTCAGTTTTGTAGCTGGAGTTCCTTCACGTGACAAAGGACAGAGTTTCCAGCATAACTATTACTGCTGTTCAGTGAATCTCCAGCAGTAGAAAGCCACTAGCCACTCACACTTTGGGGTGGAAGCTCTACTAGAAACAGGTACCATATAATCTTGGTCCTGTAAGACCCAGCTTCTCTAGGCATGGATTGAGGCATGAATGATCATCACAGTGGTGGGGCACAGGCATTCATTTCATAGATCCCAGGACAAAAAAACAATTAAACAAACAAAAAAGATTACTCAACAAACTCAAACCTAAAAGACAGAACAGAAACAAATCAGTTGCTGAAATCACCATGGAGCACATTATTATGGACTGGTTCAAATTTTAAATGGAAAGGTAATTTAAGTAGGCAGACCTGTAACAAATCTTATGAAATAGCAAACAATGTAGTGAAAGGAACCGAGTGCACAATGTACATCCAAGCCAAGAAAGAACTCCTTACCTGGGAAGCATACCTACTTTAAAAAGAGATACAAATGCAAAAGTAGGTTACTACTCCCTTTGTAGCCTAAGGGGAGAGGAGAAATCTACCTGTCCACTGTTGTTTTCCAAGCAAATAATAGGGAGTTATGAGAAAGCTGGAGATAACTGAGCCAAACAGGGCTTGCTAGAGCAGCACAGAAACTCAAAGGGTGACAAAAACACTTGTCTGTACAGAAAACCCAGCCAGGTAACACCTCAGCAGGTACCTCAGACAGAATAAGATACACATGGTCTCTGCTGTCAGGTGACTGTGACTGTGTATCCAGAATGTTAAAGGAAGGAGGACAAAAGAGGATTATTAACACGAAACTCCACCTGGAGAAAAGCTTCTCCACTAGGAATTAAGTCCCTTGTGATTGACCACGTTTAACATTGCAAAACAACTGGCCTTCACATCTTCCAAACTTGTGGGGACTTTGGTAGGCAAAAAAGGCTGGGGGCATTACTCAGGCATATTATTATGGAAGGCCTTGAGGAATATCTTGGTGCTGCTCGTTATCCAAGCCATGGACAGTGACCAAAGAAAGTTTCTGTGACAGACAGCAAGGTCATCACCAAGAAGTGACTGGTGAGAAGAACATGGGTTCCCCAGATGCTCCTGTGAGATGGCACCTGCCATGGTAGAATACATCAAAAATACACTTCCAGCAGAAATTGGAAGTGTTACTCCCATTATAATGAAATGCAAGCTAACCCTGCACCCGGTACCAGCCTCGTTTCTCACATTTGGAGCTGCTTGTGTTGGTCTGCCTGAATTCAAGGGCTGTCATGATGATAAAGGGACCAAACCTTCTTTTTTGACCATTGCTAACCTTACAAAACAGAAGCTGAGGAGATATTGTTTTCTGTGAATACTTGGGGATACAAATAAGGACAAAGAAACATTTGAGAGAAGAACAAATAGGTCTTAAATGACCATAAAGAAATTAATTGCTGCACCTAAAAATTAGGAAATTTCCCAGTGTAATGAACATCTTCAAAAGCGAAAAAAGTATAGTGAATGTATCATTTGAGAATAAATTATGGCTATTTTCTCCACTGTTGTAACTGCATTGTTCGGATCCTTAGAGTGGATTCCTATCATACTGGTGCACCCAATTTATTTTTTTCTTATTTATACAAATAAAATCATATCTACTTTAAGGGAAGCCAAATTCCTTCAATCACAGAGTTAAACTAGCAGCAAGTAGCCAGCTCCTCTGGGATGTGTTTACAGGCAGTACTGTTTTGATTCACATCCTGCTAGCATCTCTGTGACTGGAAAATGTTAAGGTCAAATCAAGGTGATTTGTTTGCTTCCCTTCTGTGGTAGGGTCATTTCCACTAGGGCTCTTGGACAAAATAAACACCAATATCTTCGTACAGCTGCTCAACTAACTAATAAACAAAGCTGTTACTGCATTTAGCATCCACCCATAGCACTCTAACAACACCAGGTACATCTGGACACCCACAGAATCACACTTTCATGTTCCACCTCATTTAAAGGTACAAGTCAGCATCTGAAAACATTTAGTTCAAGCCATTTTGCCTCCCTCTTCTAGTTCTGTGTCAAGACTTCACATCTTAGTTTAAGTTCACCTGGGATAAATGGGGATCTGATCCTGTCTGTCCAGTGTAGAGTCAAGGCCACAGCTGCTCTCACCAACACAAACGAGTTGCACAGGAGAAAACCTCCTCAGCTGTAGTTGTGTCCTGATGGACAATAACTTACTGCAGGGAGATGCTGAATGTCCCCTGCCCAAGGCACTGCACACACACATCCCCTGCCCAAGGCACTGCACACACACATCCCCTGCCCAAGGCTCTGCACACACACGTCTCCATTCCACCTGAAGCTGCCACACAAACCCACGCAGATCCTACACCGTGGGCAGTTTGACAGCCACATCTCCCATCTAGATGAAGAAACAACCTTGACATGAGCCAGGGGAGAGGCACAGTCACTGCATCCCCCAACACACACTTCAAGACAAAAGAGGCAACAGGGATTAGCACCACATCAGTCAGTGTCACCAGGCCCACTGTCAGTACCCTGACAAGATAAATCATATCAAACACCAGCTTTTCCCAGGAAAACCGGGTGAAAAGTTAATACACACCTAAAACTGAAGGGCTGACATTTGTGTTCGTACACCTATGAAGTTATCTCACAAATTTAACACATCACACAAACTGCTTCACATTCATATTGAAAAATACACTGTCAAGAAGTCCAAACCTCGGACCATACAGAGCTGCCCATCAGCAGGGGCCTTTGGAAGGCAAACCAAGTCCCTGCCAGTGCTGCACAGGGAGCTGCTCACTCAGCACCACGTGAGAGATCAGTGAATGCTTTAGCAATAAGAAAGCACTGTATTTCCAAATCAGCACATCCCCAGTGAAAAGCATTGTCTTCCCCTGGCATTGGATTGTCCCGTTTCAGAGACTGAAAAGCTCCAAGTATCACATGCCTGTGGCAAACCCAGGTACCCACAGGGCCTTGGGAACAGCTCCAGAGCAGCAGAGCAGGGATCCCTCTGGCACAGCAATCCCCAGGGACGGGGCCTGCAGAGAGTGCTAGGGACAGGGACACGGCAAGGGGGCTTCTGTACCCCGGGGCTCTCTCCCAGCCTCCACCAGGAAACCAGCCAGCTGCACAATCACAACATCTTCCAGTCCAGAATTACTATGTTCTGCTGAATTAAGGGAACTTAACTGTAAAGCAGATATGTCTCAACTTACAGTATCTTTTAAAAAAGTTGTGTAAAGTAAAGAAGGAACGCAGAATATTAGCTGGTTTTCGTTTTGTTTTTTTTTTTTTTTTTTTTCCTGATATTCTGTAAGAAATCTTTTAAAACTCAAAGTACTACTGATTCTTGAAAAAAAGGATGCTGCAGAACAGTGCTTATTCGTCTGTTGTCTGGTATCTTGATTCTGAAACACAGGTCAAGGAACCTTAACAGTTTTGAATTTCAGCAGACTATTCTCTTCTATAATGGTTTCCACCTGATACTTCAGTGTAAGAAATTATAGAATCCATTGATAACTGTAAATCCAAAAGACAGCAGTACAATAGGAGGGTTGATAAAATAAATGTAAAAATTAAGGAAGTTAAGAAGCCTGTTCAGATATCACAAGTACATCTCTGCTCTCCTTCTGTCCGAGGCTGTTATAAATTGCCAGAGGTTCTGTGGCTGGATGTTAATTAGTTCCTGAGCATTAGCAGTATGACATTGCAGAGCTTTCACACGTAGTATTTATGTTCGTACTGGGGGAAAAGGACACACCATCCTTGAATTTCCAGACTTACAAGGCATTTTTGCTCCCAAGATAAAAATCTCTACCCTGGCTATAATCCTGTGCAAGATGCAAGCCATTTCTGTTTTAAGTCCAGAAACTGAAGTTCAGGCAGCCTCCATGAAATCCTGAACAAGGAGGGAAACAGTCAAATGCAGCCCATGCAGCAGCAAATCCTGTCTCCCCTTCCTCCAACATGTCTAAGTTTGCCCATCTAAAGTCTTGGAAGTGAGACAGACACACCAGATATTTGAAAGAAGAGCCTTGGCAGGCAGGTGGCTGTTTGCCACACACACAACAGTAACAAGTTCTTCCAAAGGCCTGCTTGTGTCAGGGAACCTGGGGGAAGGAAGAACCAGCTCCCAGCTCCAAGAGAATCATGAACCACTGAAGTAACCTGCTCAGAGGTAGCAGTTCTTCATTGTGGAAGAACATTCCATACAAGTAGAAAGCAGCTGCTGGCCTGTGGGATGAGGCATTCCTGAGTGCTGCACAGCTGAAGGAGGGGCTGCCCGAGCTTCTTATATGGGGACATTCATCTAAAGTGTAATCAATCAGCTTCCATTCACGAGGAAAAGATCATGTTTGTGCTTCAAAACACAGAAAATGTCTGCATAGCAGGATCCTTTGTTTTCACAATGTTCAATCACTGCACCAAGGTGGAGAACAATCAGTTCAGTTCCGTGAACTCCAGGAGAACAGCACCAACCCCCCCTGGGGAGCTGAGGGCTCCAGGTGTTCCTCCAGCAGCCCCAGCACACCAGCCTGGCCCAGCTGCTGCAGGAGGGGCCGTCCTGTGACAGGTTTGTGTTCTCTGCAGTGGTGCAGTCTGACTGGAACCTCTCCTGCACAGGAATCACTGCCCCGAGCTGGCCCGTCCCACAGCTGCACACAGGGCTGACTGATAAACACACTTCTTCAGGTGCTCCATGGAAACTGGGAACACTGGACCATGTGAAAATACCATCCTACATCCCGCACTGCTGCACATAAAGCATTTTTTCAACTTTCTACAAAAAATAAAAAATATCTGGAATATTGCCATAGTAAAATATTTTTGTTCTGTTGCAATGTGATGCCTGCGATGCCTTGAGATGCAGAGAAAACAAAGGAAAACTCTTGAAAAAATTGCAATAACTTGAATTATCTCAGCTATCTGAAAAAAGTATCTTCTTTTAGTATTTAAAATTTCAGTCTGAAATATATTAATATTTATATTATAGATCAAATCAATATGCTACTAATACAAACCAATTCAATAATACAATATAAACTCATACAATGAACTGCATCACTAAAACAGCATTTGCTAGAATTCTAACAAGGCAAGGCTTCCCCAGCCTGAGGCACTCCACGCTTCCTAAAAGCGGGAATTTGTGATTCAGGCTATCTTCTTTTGCATCTATTACAGTGAAAAGATATTTAAAACCTACTCTTATGAATAGCAATAAATGCAATAAGTTTAACAAAAGCTCTTCTCCTCCTCCACCCTGTGAGTACGTTTCCAGGCTGGATCAGTGCAGGAGCAGCCGCCCGAGGGACGGTGGGTGGTTCCTCCCACGCCTTTTGGAGCACTCAGGTTGGCCAAAATAAAACCCATCAGACAAATGCAACTCCTGGATTCAGTGTGCCTCTAATTCAACACTTTTTAGGTTGCTGCATATCTCCGGGGTGGGTTTTTTGTTGTTGGATTTGGGGTTTTTGTTGTTGTGGGTTTTTTGATTTTATTTCAGTGTCAGTACAGGACTTGATGAATATTTTTGTGCTGCTTAAAAATAACCTCTGTGTTCCACAACAAAACTAAAAAACTCTCAGTGGTGAAAGACTGACTACATCGGCCCGAACAAAAAGCACCCCACAACAGGTAGTGCTCTCTGAACCAGAGAACTTCAGAACTTCAGAACTTCCTTAAGAAATGTCAAGTCCTTGAACCACAGGAAGTTTTTCTATCAGCCTGCCTATTCCGCAAAGAACTCTAAACAAGGATTTTTTTAAAATTATCTCCTGGAAAAGAACATGTTTAATAACAGTGAAATCTCCCAAATCTCAGTGTATCCTGTTGCTGTGATTCACACAAAGAAACAAAAGCAAAACTAAGAAAACTCAGGGATTTTCTTTCTTTATGTGGTAGTCTAAACAACACAGAGCAAAGGGGCACATCTCACGGGTCTGTGGGCCAGTCTGGGACTTCTGGGTTCAATGTGTTTTCATCTCGTCTGAAATACCAGCACTGCCAGGAACAAGTGACGTACCAGTGACCTCACTGCCAGTGTTTTCTGTTTCAGCTGAAACATGGCACTGGGCATTTTCATTACATTAGTCAGGAGGACAAAGCTGGATATGAGGGATATGGAGCAGCAACAGATGGCAAGTTCTGTCAGCACATCTTTGATTAAGGCTGAATCAAACAACACAGCCCAGCAGCAGGACTGGATCACGAGCACCCTGATAAGGTGTGTGTTACAAAGAGCCATGTTCTTGGTATCTTCTCCAATCCTTTCATCAGTTTGAGTTTTGCCTTTCTCTTTGTAAGCTCTACAGAGCATGGACCTCCCTCTATGTCATAGAAGGGCACATCAATTTGGAGTTTAGGTGCTGGTACGGTACAAATGAAATCTCCTTTCATTATATGCTCTCATTTCTACACCGCTGTCTTGTTTCTCAATAAGAATATCTGGCAACTTCATTTTTAAATAAGAACAGGAGGAAAATATTAGCTCATTTTGAGATCTGTCTCCCTATGTATCTTTAGATACCGTGCAAAACTAGAGCCTGAATCTGTACAAGACAATGAGGGAACAGGCCACACAAACACATCTGTACATGGAATGTTTCCAGTTAACAGTCCAGCTCTTCACTTGTCCAGAAGCCCCTGAAATCACATCACATGCACTGTCTTGGTTTTATTTGGTGGAAGATACTAAATACTTCAGCTTTAAGCATGTCACAGCAACATGGAATTTAAAGAGTGATCATTTGTCTGAAATTGTTTCAGGGATCAGTGAATTTATTTGGTTTTAGTTTTCACCACTCAGATTTGCCTCCATGATCACAAAGGCACGAATGCTCCATTCCCAGGTTACACAACAGGAAATTCTGCCAAGGCAAGACAGTGAAGAGCATGGTTTTGGAGCTGAAAAGGTTCCTTTCAGAGTACTAAGGATGCATTGCCTGCTGCTGCCTTCCTGGGGAAGAGGACAAGAACCCATCACGAACTGGGAATTCTCCTGTTCACATCAGATTTCTAGCAGAGATGGCCTGAGTAAGATCATTTAAAGCAAATTAAAGGATAGACTAGGTGCTTTCTATTTGGACACGTGTAATGCAAATACTTCTGAGTACATTTCCAAAAACCTGTTAAAAGCATAGCCCAGGTGATAACCTACAGATTATCACATCACGTAGGGACCACAAGCAGCTTTTGTGAGGAGGTGAAGACAGGGAAAGTTTTTGGCACTCACATAATTTTTTTAAAGCTTCTTCCTTGTTCCCTTACAGCTAGACCTCATGAGAGAAAAGGCAACATCTGGCACCACAACCCTGCTCCTCCTTTTCCTCACTTGCTCCCAGATCTCTGCTACTCTTTGCCCTGCCTGGCACTAGGAAAACTGCCACTACCTTCAGTCCCTCCACCTCCTCCCAGGACATTCTCCCTTTTGCTCCTGCTGCCTCTGGAGATGGCCCCAATCAGTCTAAGGACATTTCCTGGGCCAATCTGACACTGTGCAGGGCCACCCCTGCTGCCAGCCAGCACAGGGACCCCCAGACCAGTGAATCCCACTGGAGCTTCCCCACCCAATGCTCCAAGATGTACCTCCCTCATCAGAGAGTGGGGACCCGGCGCCCTAAACTGCTCCGCACGAACTCAGTTACCCTGAAGGCCAGCTCATCCCACAGCCTGCACAGGGGCACATCCCAAGGATCCCACAGCCACGGGGGAATTTCAGTCACTGCCCACAACCACCACCCCACGGCTGCACAAACAGTAAACACATCAAAAATCCCCCCACCGAGCTGTGATGCAGAAAGCAAGTTTCAGCTTGTACACCTTCAAAGGGTTTCCAATAGATTCCTTTCTCCTCTTTAGTAATGAATTAATCGCAATACCAATCAGAACATTAGATCAGCTATAACATTGATTTAAGGTTCACAAAAACACACCACATTTCAGTTAAAACACTACATGAGGGGGTTTTAATTTTAATTATTTCTTGAATAATGGATCAATCGCTCTCAAACAAAGTAACAACTCCCAGTTTCATTTCCTCTACTAAAATAAAGGCATACTTAAAATGATTTTTAAAAGCCATTAAACAGGAATTTGACCTGTCTTCAATTCCTAGTGCTAGGTAAGAACTCTCTAAAATGCTACGCAAAGTAAAAAAGGGGAGGAAGATCTGTAAGAGTTGGTCATCGAGACATTTCTTGGCAATTTCTTTTTCTTTTGTAACCACAATATCTTAAAATTACAATAACAGGAGAAAAACACATGAAAAATAAAAGTATACCCTTTAAAAAAAATTCTGTTAAAAAGGCATCTCGTTTAAAAATACCGTGCCCAAACTTCCCGAAGTTGTCTCGGTTTGCCTGCAAGAGCAGGATGCCATGCAGAGGACTAGGACGGTGCAGACAGCCACAGCCATTCTGTCGGGCCCCAGCCGAAGGCTCTGCCCTCCCCTCCCGAAGGAAAGGCAGCAGCAAACTGGCCGGGCTGGTTCCCGGCGCTGCCCCCGCAGCACACAGCGCTCGCTCTCCAGGAAGCGGGGCTGACTCACAGCCCAGCCCCAAAGGAGGACAAGCCCGAGCCCGAGTCACCTCCCTGACCCCGGGACACGCGCCGGCTCCACCGCGTCCTGAGACACCACGCACAGCGCTCTCTCCTCCAGCCTTCCCCTTTAATGACAGTGTCGGGGACTCCATCACCAAAAAACAAACTCATTCATCTCCCGTGAAAGCCAAGAAGTCCCTCCTTCCTTCCTTCCTCCCGAAATCCAGGTCTCTCTCCTCCGCCTCAGAGTAAAGGAGCAGCGAGGGGGAGCGGAGCAAAGGTCTGAACGCTGCTGTCAGCTGCAGAGATTTAACTGACAAGACACTGTGATTTTCTTCCGAGCAAGCAAAAGCTTTGGCAAGGTCACCAGAGGCAGTTTTTGGCTGTCTGCATCCATGTCTTCCCCTCCCTCTGCAAACCTCCCCTGAGCAGAATAAATGAGTATTCCGTTTGGATAAAAGAACATGAGAAGTTATCCAATGAACTAGGACATCTCACAGGCCTCAGGAAAAGCAGCTGAGAATCAGCAAAGCTCCCAAGCGTGCCCAGAGAGCTCTTGGTGCTGGCAGCCCCTCCAGCTCCACTCCAAGTGCTGCTGCCAGGGCCAGCTCATCCTGCTCCTCAGGAAGGGCCATTTCCACAGGCTTTGGTTACGTATTTGCTCTCCATCTTCACTAGCAGTGGAACTGCCTCAATGACAGCACATTGCAGTCAAGGCTGGAACAGCAGCAAGTGATAGTTACAGGTCATTCCCGAGAGCCCAGTTTCAGATCCAGCTTTCCAGTCACTTGCACATAAAGCTCTGCTAGGCCTTTTTCTTTTTCCTACTTAATTACTGAAGTTTGAACCACCTTACTTTTAGAGTGACAGTACATGCCATATTCATAAAGATTTGCTGTCTTACTTTCACTAGAGGAAAACCCCCCCAAACCGAACCAAAGCTGCTGAAATTCTGGAATTCTGACCTGCACCAGCACGGGTTCCTTGGGAGATGCCCACGCACTTGTACGAGATGGTGAAACACGTTCTTCCTGCAGCAGCTGTTTCCAGTTGTGTCCCACCCACTCCTGGCACACCAGGTCACCATTCTGAAGCCAGGCAGCCTCTCCCCCAACTCCTGCAGCTCTGGGCTCCCAGGCCATGGCAGTAGAACAGAGCCTTGCAGCCCGTTCAGAAAAGCCCTCTGTTCCTGGGCACTGCTCTGCCCAGCCACCCTGGCAACAGCTGGAAAGGAGCACAGCTACTCCTCCAGAGCAATCCCTGGAATCCAGACCCCCTGATCCCACTGCAAATGACAGGGAAGTAACTGAGAGCAATACAGATTGTGGCTGACAACAGACTCATGGGTACGCTTTTCCAGACAAGGATCACGAGTTCTGCTTGCTCTTCAGGGGTCTTTTCTGTAAAATATTACAATAAGTGCATCCTGGTACTAAAGCCAACTACTCTTGATTACACTCACTACAATTTCATTAAGCTCACTGAGCTCCCTGAACCAGTCACTGCTTTCCTGCACCAGACAAATAACCCAATGTTGCAGGACCTGCTAATTTTCAGCATCACAACTAAGAAAGAAAAAATACCCCACAACAAAATTAAAACATTACTCATGGAGTCCCATCTTTCAGAATTGCTTTTCATCTGTACTTAATGTATTTAAACAACCTACATAAAGTGAAGCAGAAGTACATGAAGTTTTTATTTATGTTTCCTGTTTGGTTAATATGCAGAGTGTTTCTCCACAGAGGCTTCTCTCACAGTACACGAAGATTTCTACACCAAGCACCAGACACACATTACTAATTGAGATTACTATTATTTGTACATAGCACATACCATCACTCAATATAAAGAATACACCAAAATGCATTATAGATCCTATTTTGCTACTACACAAAGCTGCTATAAAACAAAGTAACATATCCTATCGCTTCCCTTGTTTTCATTGTGTGACTGAAATCACGTTCATTGTAAAGGGATCCTGCATCACTGTTAAAAAAAGCAAACTCCAAAAGGTGTTATCTTATTGAAATTTTAAGAAAAACTAGAACAAATTCTCCCCCCTTTAGAAGATTACTCTTTCACTAGACTTGCTCCAACTGCATTTTATAGCAGAACTTCTATTATTAGTACTGCTATTTATCCTTAACATCTAACAAGATGAAAGGGAAAAAGACATAGTTTTTACTGGAAAAGGCCCATCAGCTGTTCTACCTTAATTAAAAATATTAATAGCAACTCATTCCAGTAGCAATAAGGCCCTTCAAAAGCAATTTCAACAGAAGGAGAAAGTTACTGCAATCTGCTTTCCACAGTCAGGTTACATTCGTTTGCATGTAACATTGTAATGTTTAACAGAAACATTACAGAAGACAAGTGCCAACAAAAAGCTCTCAAAACACACTCCCTCCACCTTAAACATGATGGACGAGACTGAATTAATGTCTCTGCATAAGCTAAACAAGTATATTTAGTAGGTTCCCATATTTTTATGACAGTGAACAAATTATTTACCTCAAAAATATAGTTATTAGTTAAGGGGAAAACGTTGTCATCCTTGTTGTCTCCTAATCTCTAAACTCCAACTTATCAAAAAATCAGAATGCTGTAAAAACTGAAAGGCTGGTTCATGCAACACTACTGCTCTCAGTCCAACCACACCTTTTCCTTCAAACAGTCGAATCTGGAAGCAATGACTAATGTAAAAGTAACAAGGAGCAGAAGGCTGTTTAGAAAAAAAAAAGAGTACAAAGGTCTACGGGGCCAACACAGGCACTTGAGAAACACCCCGTTCTCCGCCGGTGAGCTGCGGATGCCTCCGGAGCGCCAGCCGGGAGGGGGAATGGACCAGGGCGGGCTCGAGCCATCAGCTGTGGTTCTCCCGTGCTGAAACAGCCCGGGTTCAGCATCAGTATCAATTTTATTGTGCCGACACTTCATTTCCCAGCTCTCCCAGCCCGAGCCCCGGCGGTTGCACTCGGTAACCGGCACCTGCAGAGCACTTTCTGCTCTGGCACTGCAGCGAGCCCGAGGCACGGCCGGCGGCACCTCCGCGGGCAGCGCGGGCACCCGGCCCCGGGGCCACCGCTCCTGCCCGGCCCCTGCTCCCACTGCTCCGATGGGAGAGCGGGGGCAAACACCGCGTAAAGTTGCCGGAGCCCCGCGAGCCGCGCTCCCGGTGCGGGCCGGGGATGCTCCGCCGCTCCCCGGTACCGGCCGGCGGGAGCGCGGCTCGGAACTCCGCGGTCACACAGCGGGTACGGAAATCTACGTTCGATCCCGTGCGGGGGACGCGGCAGCGGGGCCGGGGACCCCCGGGAGCACCGCGACGGCAGGCGGGGACACGCGGGAGCCCGAGACCTCCGGAGCCCCTGGCCGGCCCCGGCAGCCCCGCGGGCTCCCGCCGCTCACGCCCGGGGGCCGTGCCCGCCGCGGCTCCGCTCTGCCCGCGGCTCCGGCCCGCGCACGCCCCGCGCACAACGGCGGGCCCGGGCTCGGCGCGGCGCTCGGGGCAGCGCCCGGGCGGCGGCTCCTCCGCCCGCAGGGCCCCTCCGGGCGGCCCTGCCGGGCTCTCCGCGGCCCCGCGGGCGCGGAGGACGCGCCGTGCTCCGCCGGCGGGCCCCGCGCGGGTCCGCCCCATGCGGCGGCGGCGGCTCCGCGGCTCCTCGGCCCCGGTGGGCTCCGCCGCTCGCCCCCCTCGCTCCCGCCCCCCGGCCCCACTCACCGCGCGAAGCGGCCCCGCCGGGCGCGCCCGCCCTACCCCGGGGTCTCCATGGTGGCGGCCCCGCCGCCCGCCCCGGCCACGCCCCGCCCCGCGCGCCGCGTCACGCGCCGCCCGGCCAGGCGGCCGCGCCCATTGGCCAGGCGGGCCCAGAGGCCGCGCCCCATTGGCTGCTGCCACGCGTTAAATCCGCCAATGGCAGGGCGACTTGAGGTTGCCGTGGTTACCGATGCTGTGCGGCGGCGGGCACAGCGCGGGACCGGGACCGGGCCCAGATGAGCCGGACCCAACCGAGCCGGACCCAACTGAGCCAAACCCAACTGAGCCAAGCACAACTGAGCCAAGCACAACTGAGCCCGCGCTGTGCCTGGACCGGCTCTGTCGGGCGCGCCCGCCGAACGGGCCCGCGGGGCCGGACGCTGCCTCGCGGTGAGTGTCCGAATGCGGCGGGGTGCAGCCGGGTGAGAAAGGGGCGGTGCGGCGGGGCCCGGCCCTTCGGCCGCCCCCTGCCCCGCCGCCGGCGCCCCGCGGGAGCCGCAGGTCGGCCCCGTCCGGCCGCACTGCTGAGCCACGTGCTCCGGGATGGCCCCGCTCGGTAGGGGAGGTCGGGTCCCCGCAGCACGTACGGCCCGCGGCCGCTCCCACCCGACGGGCTGAGTGCAGGGGTCCGGGAAAGACGGGAAGGTACCTCCCATGGTGTTTGAACATCCCACCGCTTTGAAGCTTCTGGTCGCGGCTGAACTCTCTTGATGGCGTAGGGAGTGGTAGATGGACTACAGCAAAGCCACTATCTCTGAAGATGCTGTAAAACACTTTAATAACACGTTTTGTGTGGGAGGACACCCGTGTTAAATGTTTGGTCACGCTTTTGCATCGTGTGCTTGTCCTGAACAGACCCCCTGGGTGTGTCACAGGTACCTGACCAGTTTTTCATTCACGTTTCTCTCCTCCCTCCTCCTCTCCACAGCGACAGGCACTCACCACTTCTCTGAGGGATGCAACGATGACACTGTAAGTGGCTAAGAGGAGCCAAGACCAAATTGCCACTTGAATCTTCCCAGAAGTGCATATGTTCTCATTTTATTCTATTATGCTTTTGCCTTTTATCTTTTCCTGATACTTGTCTAGCACGCTAAAAGGCTCTAGACACTCTCCTGTAGGCAGACTCATGTTAGGTGTAATTCAGTGAGTAGCTCTTGCTGTCTGAAGAGGTTGTTTTATTCACCCCTTCCCGTTTCATTGAGGCACACTGTCTAGAAATCTTGCTGTAAACTATCTGCATTTTTACTTGTGTCTTTTTTTCCATCCAGGTTAGTTTTTCAGTTTAGTGTCTGATGGGATTCACCATATTTTTGTCTTGGGCATAAGGACACGTGAGAACTGTGATGTGGTTTAATCAGTGTTAACACTATAGGTAGAACTGTGCCCTTCCCCTCTGTTCAGGAAGGAACTGCAGGTAACAAGGAGGTAGCTGAACATGGAGAGTCACCTTTAAACTCAGAATTCTTATAGTCCCTTCTCCTAATTTCCCACTGGGAATGCAATCTGCTATGCAGAAACCCTGTAGGTTATTGGTATGATATTTAATCTGTCAGGTATTTGCCATTTGCATGGAACAATGCAGTAGGAACTCCCACAGCATGATCACATGCCACATTGAAAACGCTTGGCAGCTCTAAACAGGGGTCTCAAGTCCTCACTGCTCTGAAGATCCCATGATTCATACCATGTGAGGTGGATATAAAATGTTACCAAACCAGAATAGTGGCCTCCTTCTAGGAAATGGGAAACAGGAGCTGAGAGGAACAACTGTAGAAACTTAGTAAAACAAAGAGTAACAAGGGTGAAATAAGTGGGGGAAGGGTCAAATGAGAGTGGAGAGCTAGGGAAACGGAAAAAGAAAATGTGAAACACGTAGATCTAGAATAAAGGGAGGAGAAAGTACAGAACCTCTGAGAGCAGTGGCCTTCATTAGTTGCAAGGTAGTTTCTACCAAAGGTGTATTGGATTAATTAAGTTGATTTCAAATCAGTCTCAGCTGCTTTTAACCTGTAATTTGGGTGTTGTGGCGTTGGCTTGGCTTCCACAGATAACAGCTTTTGGCAATGAAGAGGCTTATTGCCCCCAGGTGAATTTAACCACTCCTGAAGTGGCTGTGGGGGCTGTGGAAGGCACAGGCTGCTGGCAGGACATGGGAGGTAGCACCATGCCATCTCCAGGCCTCCCAGGTTCTGGGTGGTTCCAGGTGGGGCTGTAAAGCCCAGAAGGATCAGAAGAGGCTGGTCCAAGAGCTCTGTATCCCCATGGAGCATTGCAAGGTTTGGCTGTGCTTTACACTTGCCCACTGGGGTGAGATGGGAAAGGGCAAGAAACACTGGCAAGAAGGAGAAAGGGATCTTGAGACGGTTTGTTTTGGCACAACACAAGTCTAAAGAATGCAAAGTAGTGTTTGAGATCCTGTCAGGTTTGAAATATATTGAGAGACTGTCAGTGAAGAGCAGTTATTTCATTCTATCTGGTATTAGTCATCCCCTCACAGCTGCTTTATTTGCTTTGGCACCCTGAGCAGCCAATACATTATCTAATTGATTGCTGTGTGTCCCAGCCCAGCACTGAGCCTGGTTATCCCTGCACTGAGCCCAACAGGGACAACAGAGGCTGTGGAAAGGCACCCCATTTTAACTTTGCACTGCAAATGGCTGCATACTCTGATTCCTGGTTCCATGAGCTGATAGTGGGCTTTGTCAAATACATGTTTCAGTTCTGATATCAGTTTTGGGATCAGCAACAAACAAGTACAGTTTCTTTTTATTCACCTTCTTTGGGATATATCTTGAAAGTAAGATCTGTTTTGTTCTCAGCATCATTTGGAAAGCCCTGATTCTACTCTGTTTGCAGTTCATAAAAACCTGTGTGCCGTGTTTTCCTTCAGAACCTTGCTGGTGTCTTTTGAGCCTTGAATCTGACCTCTTAAACTGGTTGTGCTCCTTTTCAGTGGTTTAGAGGGCAACATAGTTAGCAGGCATTTGCTAGTTGTTTTGCTGCTGTTGTGCTCTTTCAATATTTCAAGTCCTTATGTTTACCTGCTTCCTTTAATCTATTCTGAAATTAATCCAAATTCAAGTCTTTCTTTTTATATATATTCCATCTTTAATTTTAGTGATTATTTCTCTATTTGCAAGGTTATTTAGGTTTTCTTATTGGATGTAAGCATGCAGGCACTGTGACTAAATAGTGGGAATTGTTGACACAGAACACTTGAACCTTGGAAATGCAGGGTTATGAAGACAAATATCAGTCACAAAAACAGTGTTACTTGCCTTTTTTTTTTTTTCCTGGAAGCTATTTAGGGCTATCTGTTTTGTCTGTAATCTGCTACAGATACTGAAATAACAAAAGTTGGGGAAAAGATACCTGGAGAAGAGCGATGCCCATGGCAGGCTAACTGAACACACGGGCAGCTGTTTAGAGCTCACGTGGGAATTTATTTAGATGTGTGGGTTTTTTCCCCTCGGTAAAACATACAGTTTGATTTCAGAAGTTTCTGCAAGCCATTGTGTTGATATCACAGCAACTCAGACAATCACAATGCAACTGATTTTGGCTAATTTGGAGGCTGTAATTTTATTTGGTATAAAAGGCACTAAATGTTCTCCTGCTTTTTCTCCTTCACCTGGGGGGTGTGGCACCTAACAGGTGTATTTCTGCAGCAGTGGGGGACTGAGGTTTTGCTGTTTCAGCGAGGGCTTTTACACAAATGTTCAGTTTCAGACAGTGCCGTTCAAAATTACTGCTCTGCCGTGGGTGGAGACTGCCTTTCCCTGTGGTACAACAAAATAGTGGGGAAAACTGTTTGGATACAGCCAGGTTGGTTGTATTTTCTTCCTTTTTTTTTTTTTTTTTTTCCTGCATGGCTTTGAAGCATCAAGTAGGAGTATTTGATTCTAGATCCTGCAAAATGCTCAGCATGACCACCAGCCTTCTGATGGCAGAGCCCCCATGCTCTGGCTCAGCTGCCAGGGGGAGGACAATGCTGCCCTGTAAGGATATCTCCAGCCTTCCTCGAGCCAGCAACAGGATCCTGCAACTGTGCAGGCAGCTGGATTACACAATTGGTGCAGTTTCCCCAGAAACCTCCCCAGCACACATGCTCTTACTTTCTCAGTTGGCTTAGTTTCCTGGTGAAGTGCACTGTTCCTGCCTCGAACGCTGCACTAAGCAGTGGGAGAGTAGCTGTGGACAGAGGGAACAGGGGGCCTCCTCTTTTGGCAGGAGGGGGGAACATTTTGCCCTGGATACCTGTTCCAGCAGAATGGAGGTTTGAGGAACAACAGGTTGCTGGATCACAGTGTAAGCTCAGTAACCTTTTCTGGGCAAAAGCAGAGCACCCTGTCCCCATATATTCCTTCCCCTGGTGGTGTGGCCCCAGAGCCGTGTGTGGGTGTTGTGTTTGGGCTGCAGGGGGGCAGGAAAAGGGACAGCCTCAGGTGAGCTGTGCTGCTGAAGCCAGGTCCTAATTGTGAAACCAGGTTTGGTCACACATGTGCACCTGTAAGTCAGGGCTGCTCTTGGACATTGCTGCACCTGACAAGACTGGACAGCTTGGCAACAGCCAAGTGGATGGTTTGGTGAGAGGATGGGAGGAATCGCCAAGTGGGATGCCCAGTAAAGACAAGAAGGTCAGCAGTTGGACTACTCTGTGGGTTTTCAGGTCCCTGTAAGTAAAAACATTAGAAAACCCCAACCAAAGCACAAACCAACTCCCCCCAAAGCCCACAAACACAGCAAGAACCCCCACCACCCTATCTGTGGACAATGCAGGCACTTACATCTGCTCAGGGACAGAGGAAGGCCTGCTAAAATCCTTTGCAGTTCTACCAGCTGCTGCAGTTCTCAAGCTGAACAAAATATTACTCATCTTCTTGCTAAGCTGTGTTTGAGGCCTGGGAAGATTGTTGAGAAATTAAACAAATTGTGATCTTTCATACCAGACCAAGGATATAGAATTTCAAACTGAAATCTAGAGATCCCTATGAATAAGGAGGCAACAAAGAAAATGTATATGCAAAAAGAAGATTGATTCATATTTTCAGACTGTACATTTCTAATGGCTGGAACTGAGAGCCTTCAGACAAGCCTGGCTTGTTTTTTGTAGTAGCATATCGGACAACATTATGCAATAATTTAAAGTGCAGTTGTGCCAAATGCTTCCCTGCACATAACTCGGCCTAGCAAAACTGGCAAAAGCTGTACAACATGATACTGATGCTCCTGACAAAATAACTTGCAGTGGCTCCTAAATCACATGAATTATCTGTCCCTCTGACCTCTCTCTTGTAGGCTGCAAACAAACGTTCTGTTCTGACTCCTGCTATGCTGCTGAGACAAAAGTTGGCTGGGCTGACTCAGGGATGGTGATACAGAGTCTTTGGTGTCAGCACAACCTCACGAGGACCTGCTCCCTCAGGTTCCTCCTTCCCCCTGGCCCTGGTTGTGTCCCACCTGCAACTTGGTGTGGGAAGGGACCTGCGGAGCTCAGGTAGGTGAGATGCAGAATTGCTCTGAAGTAGAACCATAAATGTGCAAATCACTGCAACTCCAGACAGCCACAGCTCCTCATAGGCTGTAACAGGGAAAAGTATCTTGGCTTAAGGAGAAATTGGACTTATTCAGACAGTCATGTGTTCTCAAAGCACTGATAAGCTGTACCCCCAACAGCAGAAACTAATCCAGCTCTATCCTGCCTGCAGTTCATTAGGAGATGCTGGCACAAATTGGTCTGTCAGCAGAGCTGTGGGGAGGGGGCCTCCAGCAGTGGGGCAGGGACCCTTTCCATACAGATTAGGTTTTCTAAAGTAAAAAAACATCAGTAACAAAGCTAGCATGAAAATGTGGTAGGTGGAAGTGCTGTAATTTAAAAGACTACACAGAAGACGTGCAAAATGTGAGGACAACTTAAAATCACCTCTTAAATTCCATAAAACAAGGAACTGGAGTCCTCTTTCCCTT
The DNA here is from genome assembly GCF_009829145.1 of Chiroxiphia lanceolata. Classification (NCBI taxonomy): domain Eukaryota; kingdom Metazoa; phylum Chordata; class Aves; order Passeriformes; family Pipridae; genus Chiroxiphia; species Chiroxiphia lanceolata. The sequence continues at coordinate 39,612,834 of NC_045643.1, read as the reverse complement.
CCTGCATTGAGAAAATCTGGGCTTTGGCTAGATAGAGAAAATGAAGCTATCATGACTGAAACTGCATTTCCAATTGTTCATTTTGCAGCACTGGAAACAAAATCACATTGGTTGATTTATCTGAAGAGCAATGAGGCTGTGATTTAACAGCTGGAATCCAGATACTTTGCACAGATTTTTTTTAAGCCCAGTCTTCAGTAGGTGGTTGTTTTTCTTAGAGTGGCTCAATGGCTCCTTTTTACTCTGAGCTCTTTAGCTGCCTCCCACTGAACTTTTGCTGCTACTCGGTATTGATTGTTTCGGTATCTGATGGTTTAGTGGTTGTGATGCCTCTTGCAGAACACACTATTCTGCTGCAGCTGCTTTGAGGTCTTGCTGCTTGACTCTCCCTGCCTGTAGAACTGCATCCTTATTCCAACGGCCCTGTGTTACTATACATGGAACCCACCTTGGAAATTCCTGTGCTACAGGGTGGATCCTGCCTCTGGATGAGAAGTGCCACACCCAGCTACTTTATTATACTGCAGGGAACGTTGATTCTCTGCAGTTTTGTGTTACAGCATCTTTACTTTTGTAGTGCTAAATGAATTCTGGAGATGTGAGTATTTTATCTGATGGATGCAGAGCAGCAGAGGGGGAAGCTGTTTGCTGCACTGTTCCAAACATCCCACTCTCCACACAGCCTGGCCAATAAGAGGTGTGATTTATGGACCAGGCAGGTACGAGTCGATTTAAAACATTTGTTATTTCTTCAGTAACGGAGAAAATTATAGAGTGCTATAATGGATAACTCAGCCTCACATCTTCCAATAAATCTTTAAATGAATATGTTCAAGCATATTGTTGGTAACTTCTGTTATCTATGAAAGTAATAAATAGGAAGCTAGATGGAACGTTAATAAAAAGGATATAATAAACCTGCAAATTTCTTGTGTCCAATGCAGAAGTCTGTAAATGATGCCTCAGAATTTCTGTCTTTAGCTCAGCAAAGCAGGATTTTGTCCAGGAGTTGTGGCTGGCCCATCCCTGGAAGTGTCCAAGGCCAGGCTGGATGGAGCTCTGAGCAACCTGGGCTGGTGGAAGGTGTCCTTGCCCACGGCAGGGGGTGGGACTGGGTGGGCTTTAGGGTCCCCCAGTCCCAACTGTTGTATGATAATTAACCTCTGGAAGTGTCAGAGGATTTTCTCAGTTCATGCTCTCTCTCAGTCAAACCTTGCAGTTGCCAGATGTGCTGGCTGCAGCTTTGCAATCAACACATTTGCTGGGTGAAAGTGGATTGAGCTTCTTTTGTTCAAAACAGCACAACGTAAAATGCCACCTGACTCACCTGAGCCAATGTGACATGGTGACTTCTTTTCCTACCCTTTTTATGTCAGCTTGTTGACTTCTAAAATATTTACTTTCTTTTGTTTATGTGCTTGTTGCAATGTTTTTTCTGTGTGAAGTGTTTTTAAAGTTTATTTTATCTTGGGTTTTCTAAAAATATTAAAAGAATGGAAGGGGAATAGCTGTCCCTTGTAACATGCAGATCCTTGGAAAGCAGATGAGCTATTCCCTGTCCTTGCAGGGTGACAGAGCAGTCCATGAGGCTGATTGTTTTAAGTGTTACTCAAATTGATCTTCCTACTTTGGATTAAGTTTTACTTAATGAGGAAGTAATGAGATTATCATAGACAAAAAGGACTATGTCTCTTTTGGGAACACACCATTTCAGAGACTTGACTTTATTTCAAACAGATCCATAATTCTTTCTTCAGGGGAATGTAAATTTAAATTGCAATCAAACTATGGGACTTCTCTAGCAACTGTTTTGACACTGAATTATTGAAGAATTATACTGTGTATTTTCCTGGGGAAAGGATTGACTGCTGCAAGATTAGCATGTTCTGGATGGGTGCCATTTTCAGATAGTTAGTTCAACCAGAAGAGAATGGATCTGATTAAGGGATAAAGCTGGTTATTTGTTTGTTGTTTGTACTCTGTGCCCTACAGTGGGACTGATTCTTTGCCTCTTTTCCCTGACAATAATTAGGATGAGAGAGTTCCAACAACTTCATGATAATATTCCTTTTCTTTGAATGAAAACATGCAGTAGCTAAGCAATAACATTTTCATTAAACTTTAAAATCTTAAAAGAAGCCTTCCACAGATTTTGAAGGAATCTCCAGGTATTCCAACAAGGGCCTGAGAATAAGGGATGTCTGTGTTGGGGGATTGTTTCTGACTTCGTATTTTTTAGGACCATCTGCCCTAATCTGCAGTCCAGGTTCCCACCTGTGCTGTGTTCCAAGTTTTTGGTCAACCCATGGTTCAGCTCTGGTTTGTAGTGCTGTACACCCAGGAGTAAGTTACTGAGCCTCTGAGGGTTGTAACTCCTGCTGTTGTGGGATTCACAGACATGAAGAGCAGCTGCTACACTGTCATGGATGGTGCTATTAAATTGGGTTTTGTGTAGAGCTGATTCACGTTATTGATTTTTGCATTTGATAATGTGGCTGATTTAAAACATGCATAAAAAGTTGTGTTTTAGAAGGCACATCCAGGTTGTTCAGCACTGTGCCCCCCCCAGCAGTGCTGCCCTTCAGTGCCTGGGCAGCAGTTTGGCTGGGAGGGAGAAGTGGCACTAGGGACCCAAATCTGCAGAGATTTGTGTGTGCAAATGACCTGTTGAATGGAGACAGGGGAATTAGGCTCCTTCCAAGTTACTGGTTAAGCTCACTGGGAGCACTCACAGTTGTGGAACCAGGGCCTGGCCTGGACCTGACTCATCCCCAGGAGCAGCCTGGGGCACACTCTGCTTGCTCCAGAAATGCTGACTAACACTGGGGAGTTTAATTTCTATTTAAATGAAAGGGAGGAGGATCTTGCCTCAATATTGGCTGTTCCCATATGCAGGAATAAACTGATGTTGTATACCTCAGGCACCAGCAAAGGTTTCCACTAAGAAGTGTTTGGTTGAACTGGAGATGTAATCTTTTAAGAGGTCACATTTGTTATTGCCTAGAAGAGTTCAGAATTGTGGTGAAATACTAAATTATCAAAAGGTGGAGATACTGAGGATTGGTAAATCTCACGCTTTTTACTGCTGCTAAAAGATTTACCTGTGTCTGGCTGCAGGCAGAGCTGAGTTGGTGTTCTTGGGGGACAGGTTTCTGTGTGCAGGGGCTTCTGGTTGAATTTTTTGTACTTCTTTCTAAGATGCATCCAGACTTCTGGTCTAGGGACTGTATTGAAGTTTGAACCAAGTCTTGAAGCACGGGGTCTGAACTTGGGCTTAGAGGGACTCTTATAGTATTGGAGAGATTTTTAGCCATATTGGCATTAAAGCAGAAATAAATTTAACTGGCAGTGCTTTTAGCATTTTGATTGGTACATTTGCTCACTGAAGATAAAATACAGGTTTATATAGATCTTGGGCTTTTCCAAAACCATGTCAGCATTCATTTTCTGTGTTTTAGTGAGATCATAATGTTGAATTTATGATAACAGAAAATGATGTCCGTGAAAAGCTGAGATCAAAAACAAATGTATGACATCACTGTGGAATAGAGAAATGGGGTGGCTAGAAGGGAACAAGGACTTGGTTAATCAGGCACAGCAGCCCTAAAATTACAGAAAATGGCCCATAAGGTTTCTTCTGCATCAGTTCTGTTTCTGGAGATGTATTCGCCTGCTTTCTTTTCAAAGGAGGTAAAGCTAAGGTGAATATGTGAAATTTTGTTCAAGTGCTGACATTAAATCAGAAATGTGTCAGTAGGAAGATATTAACAATTTGCCAAAGGGATAAGTAAATAAATAATCCAGAGGGGTAGCTCTGCTGCTGCTAATCTTACTGGCATCCATAGTTATTTTTCCAAAAGGACAGCATTTCCTGTGTTAGGAGAAGCTTGTCATTTAAATCTGGCCAGATGGAGCCAGATTAGGCTGATGGCTCCCAAAATGTGCGATCCAGGGGAGTGACGCTGCCGTGGCAGCTGCACAGGGGACAGTCATAAAAGGGGGTTAGGGAGGGAAGGGGGTGTGATGGGTCCAATCTCCTTAAAGCTTTCAAGTGCTTCCAATTTTTCATGAATAAGTTGGTTTTGCCTTTGTTTTATGGTCAGATAAGAGTTCCTGTGTAGTACTCCTCCCAAATTTATCAGTAGAAGTAGTGCATGGATGGTGAGAAACCGAAAGAAAGTGGGGGGGAGGAAGGCTGACTGCCTGTAGCAGAGAACTGGGGTTTCTTTTAACCTTGTGAAAGACCAGACTGTCAGCTTCTTGTGCAGTTATTTTCTAAAGACAGGTGTTTCATCTGGCCTTTACGTTATTCAGCATTTTGCAATGTCTCCTCACCCTGATTTGTTTTATTAAGCTAATAAAATCTTAGCCCTACTAAAGGTAGGTATGGTGCAGTAATGAAATTGTCAGCTGGTATTCCCTTTCTCTTCATCCTGCTGAAGTTCCTGACTTGACCTGACCTGGTTTTCTTTTAATTTATTTCTAAATCCCTTGCTCTTGTTTTTGACCATGAGCAGCAGAGCTGGAACAGGTACTGTGAGCTGATGGGGAATAACCAGAAGCCAGCCTGGCAATCACGCTGGGGAAGGTCCAGGTTTGTCTTGCAAGGTGCTGCTCGTTCTGCCAAGCCTGGGTAGGGGTTGCTGGTACTTACAGAAACAGTTTGCATCCTCCTGTGCAGTGGTACAGCACATGATGCTGACTGGCAGAGCTCCCTAGTGCAGCTCTTTGCCACCTTCTTTTAGAGCTTTCATTTTCTCTCTTGTTAATGATTTCCCTGTGGCTGTGTCCTAAAGAGCTGTGTTTGAAAGTTTTAAGTGCTAAGGTGTTAACCTTCTGGAATCTGTTCATAGCCTTTCTGGTCACAAATGATAAATGGATTGACCAAGTTCCTGGATAGTGTGGCCGGTTCAAGCTGCATTTTGTGGATATTAATAACTAATGGCTAAAAAACACCACGGAAACAAACCTATTCCCAAAGAAACTGTGGCAAGGGAAATGAAGTTCCTCTCATTCAAAGGAGTACTGCTTACTGAATAACCTTCCTTAGAGAGGAGATATGCAAATTTAAGTTATTCTGTTGCACCCTGCGAAGGCAAAAATATGCTTTAGTGCAATTAACTCTTCCTGAAATTGATATTTCTACTCTTTAAGTAGTTTAGATTCCAGAATGCATAGGTGTATGGAAAAAAAATCATTAGCTGTAACTCATTAGCTCTGTTCAAGCAGCTAGCTGCAAACCTTTAAAAATTAATAATTTTCATGAGGAATGCTAAGTCTGTGTTGTAAGATGTAGCATGCATTCAGTGCAAGATTTCAATTGAAGCTGACAGGGAGCCTGCTGGGGAGGGGTTGAGCAAGGACCCCCAGAATTAATCACCTGTCAGTTAAATTTCTTGGGTTTAAACCTACAAATAATTCTATCTTTGTAAAGTGTCTTTATGATGTAAATACACTAAGCCTCACCCTAAATTGATTTCCTTTCCCCTTTAATACTGATTCTATAACCAGGAGAAATATTAACATCTCATAGAATTTAATGGGAGCATTGACATAGTTGAAATTACTCTTTTAAGGTTCTAAAATACAAAAATACCAATAGTCTCTTCAAGAGCAAAAGTATGAAGGTGATTAGAAGCACTGCCAGATACAAAATCTTGTTAAAAACTAAGATGTGCCCTGAAATACTTGCATCACTTTCCATGAACTAGAGTGGAAATGCAAGAGGAAGTAGAAAAAAAAATCTGCTACATGTGATTATGCTTGCAAGAATGAAAACTAGAAGTAGATTTTATGCTGTGTGAAATTACTGAATCCCAGGGATCAGAGGGATTTCCTGGAGTGGTGCTGGGGCCCTGAGCTCCCAGAGCAGTGTCACTGCTGTGGCACTGGGCTGGAGAGAGGGCTGGGAAAGCTGAAGCTGGAGGCTTGAATGCTCTTTCTAAAGACTAACCATGTGAAAAGAGCAGTCAGAGAATGTTCTGAGGTAAACTGTGTGCTTTGAACCACTGAATGCCCTCCCTGCCTTGAGCCTGGGGGAGGTGGGTGCTGACAACTGCCAGTGGTCGCAGGCAAAGCCAAGGCAGCTTTCACTGTTGTGTGTCTCTCCTTTTGACTCTGCAAGGAGCTCTGCTGTCCCACACTGTAGTTGGGACTATCCCATAGTTTGTTTTCCTTTGTAGATATATTTTCCTGCTTTTCCTTTGAGGAATTCTGGTGGCTCGGTTGAAGCTGCTGCTGGTGCAGATCTCCAAAGCTCACGTGGTGCCCCGAGTGTTGTGCAGACAATCTGCTCCAAGTGCAATGCAGATATATTTATTTCTGTTTGCAGTCTCACAATGTGATAGCCCTGCTGATATTTCTGCTAAGGAAAATCAACACTGCTGAGTAAATATTAACCATTGTACACAAAACCCTCAAGAGAACTTGCTGTTGTTTAAAAATGGTGCTGCTGATCTGAAGAGCTCCAATGGCTCTGCTGGAGAATGGCCAAGCTCGTTCAGGATCCTTGGGAGGGTTCTGGCCCTGCTTTTCCTGACCCATGTAACTACAGGCTGCATCTGATAGGGGAAGAAGAGATTTGACACAGTTAGTCTTCACTCCTATGTTATTAATAGCATCAGTAGGGTTACAGAAATACCAAGCCACAGTTAAATATTCACATTTTCCTGATGGAGCCTATGAATTGAGACTTATGATCTTTCTAAGAAAGAAATCTATGAAAGGTTTAGACTGGTCAATCAAAAAAGTTTTAAAATAAAGAATTTAAATACCTTGTGATGCTTTCCATTTTCTCTAAATTCAGGTATTTACTCTTAAATGAAAGGGTAAAATTCAGCAAAGAATTTGAGGTTTTTATTTTTAGTGTTTTGAATTTTCCCATTCAACCTTAATGACTGTAAATTCAGTGGAAGATTGTCACATAATTGTGCTGGACTTTCCAGAAAGTGCAGAATATTATAGAATTCCATGGAAATGATGCCAGTTTCAAGGGTTTCACTTTTCCTTTGTTATGGTTCCCTCTCTGTCCCCATTTATAATTACAGAATTTTATGATTTGTCTGCTTTCCCCTCCTCCCAGGAAGATGATCTTGGAGGCTGGAAATTTAAAGGAATTACGACAGCAGGGATATTGAACTAAACCTAATTTACAGACTTGTAAACAACCTGAATAAAAAGAATTTTCTTTATATGCCTTTTGAAATTATCTGCCCATAACTTAAAGATTTGTGTGTTGGTGATGCAGCATTTCTTGTTCAGTTGTATTTCCAGTGACCAGTCCTAGAGACAGAAAGGCAAACCTGTGTGTAGCTGACCTTTCTAAGAAGAAGCAGAAAATCATATTTTGTCTTTAGGGGGAAAAGAAGCAATATTTAAACTGTCTTTGTGCATCCTGAAGAAGTAAGTAAAGTGAATCCCATACTTCACTGTGTTATGTAAATCCCTACCTTAAGGCTTTACATATATAATTAATTTGAATTTTTTAAAAAATCTATTCCAACCAAAGTATATATGCAGTTAGGAAATTGTATGTAGATAAGCTGATGTATAGATAAAACATTAGCATGACAAATGGGCCAAAGTTGCTTCTGGTATGGAGAATTGCCTCATTTGTCTGGATGAATCTGGCAGTGTTATATGGTTACAAATTGAAACCAAAAAATTGCTGCAAGCAGAGAAAAATAGAATCAGCAGTACAAATGTGCTAACATTTTCCTTCCTTTCTTTCCCCCTTCACTTTCCAGGAGGGTGTAGAGTTTGGCATAGAACTGTGAATTTATTTGCAGGTGACTATCAGATGGTAAAATACACATTAGTGTTTCAGGAGGAAAATGAACTCCCTCATGTATTTGCTGGCTTTTGTGTTTTTTTAATTTCAATATTTGTGATCAGATGATGACATTCAGTGTAGCTTCTGACCTATTGATCCTGCCAAATATCTGTGTGACAGCATTACAGATTTCAGAGGAGATAATATTTTGTTTTCCTAGCTGCTAAATGATATAAGGCACATGAAATCCCTCTTAAAATGAGAGATGAACTAGAGGAATTTCTGTCTAATTACATTTTTAGTGAGATGTGCCTCTTTCAGAAAATAATTTAGATTGCATCCACAATGTTAGTGTTCTCAAAACATCTGTTTGTTTCTCAACAGATATAAAAAACATCTAAAAAAGTAAAAATGGCTGAACTGGACCGTGGAACATTGTTTTCAACTCCTAGGATTAGTGATGGAGGTGTGTATGCTATCATGTTCAAGTTTAATTGTTTTATCAACTGCTTATGAAAGACTCTGTGCAACTAATAGCTGCATATAGAGGCTGCTATAGCTCTCTGTTCATGGTTTGGGTTGGGAGGGACCCTAAAGCTCATCCTGTTCCACCCCCTGCCATGGGCAGGGACACCTTCCACCAGCCCAGGTTGCTCCAAGCCCCGTCCAACCTGGCCTTGGACACTTCCAGGGATCCAGGGGCAGCCACAGCTTCTCTGCCCAACCTGGGCCAGGGCCTCCCCACCCTGCCAGGGAAGAATTTCTTCCTCAATTCCTGTCTGAATCTGGCCTCTTTTCAGGTTAAAACTGTTGCCCCTCATGCAATTTACAGGCTCTGGTAAAGAGTCTTTCTCTGTTTTCATTATAAGCCCCCTTTATATATTGAGAGGCTGCAATAAAGCCTTCCTGGAGCCTTCTCCAACTGAGCATCCCCACCTCTCACAGCCTGTTCTCCACATGAGAGATGTTCCAGCTTTCCAGAGCATTTGGGTCTGGAGTTTTTACCTCCTTGAATGTGGAATGATTTTCCATGATCTCTGCTGGACAGTGTTGCAAGCAGCCTCAAAAAGAAGGAAAAAAAAAAATCTTTACATAGAAAAACCCACAAAGGGGGCTTAAAAAAGCTACCTAAAGGCCTAAAGACTGGGAGAAAGAAGGTTATTCATACTAAGCTCACAGGGTAAAAAGGAAGAATTTACTGGATCAAACTACTGAATGCTTTTTGTTTAAGGTATATAGAGAATAAAGAAATAGTCTTAATACAAGATCAGAGCTATAACCTGCCTAGCATAACACTGACCTGGTGGAATAACTGGTGTGATGAGAAGATGAGTGGTGAGAAAAGGAGGACTGGTGAGCAGGAGGGAAGGAGGGAGCCTTCCTTCCTCTGTGCAGGTCGTGTGTCCTCTCCCCTGCACGGGGATTGCCTGTGGAACTCTGGATGAGGAGGAGGAGGGGGAAGAAGCCACAGTTCTGTTCTGAATGGCAGCCTGGCACAGTCCCATGAGCCAGGAAATCTGTCCATAAACACTGGGCAGCTCTGTCTGAGGTTGCCTCAGAGGTTCTCTCTGGTTCTGTTGACAAATCCCATTCAGGCAGGGTTTGCAGTCCTGATTTTCTGGAGTTGTTCTGATATAACTGTTGGTCTGCATGGCTGGAGATGCAGTGGGAAATGGAAGTGCAACTCATCCCCTTTGCATGGGTTTGGTAGTTTTTACACCTCTTAGAAAAAATCACTCCATAGGTTGCTCAATCCATAGGTTACAATAAACATTGAGGCAGTTTTCTGTTTGCTGCAAGAAGAATGTATATATTAAAATTTAGGTATTTCTGTATTAGAAGTTACTAAAATTCCAGTAAATGCAGTTTAAAGTGAATTCATAATGAAATTCACATGTAAACAATGCTTTTAAAACATTTTGTAAACATACAGCTGGTTACTGTTTCTTATATAATTCTCATTTCCCAGCTAACAGTCTCTGTTATGGAAACTTCTGATGTTTAAAATGTACTGGTTCTAATTTCTATCTATAATGCTTTCATTTTATGACTCACACTTAAATTATTTCTCCAGAATTTGAAATGACCTTATGTGTTTTATGTGACAACTAGAAAATCCAGTGATTCCTGCTAGAAAGGCTCTTTGCAGCCAGAAGTACAAACCTGTTGACTATAAACATCTGCATGAACTTGCTGCAGAGGCAAAAGTGGCCTCTGAAAAAACTCAGTTAAAGGTAGGATTTTTGTATTATTTGTAATGTGAATGCTTTTGAAGCTCAATGATCACATTTCTTCCAGCCCTAAGGAATCTGAGAATGAATAGGGATAACAAATTGGTTCAACCAGAGGGAGTCAGATATGAGAGTTTATCCCAGTGTTACTGTGATTTGGATGTGTTCATGTCAATGGATGGACTTTCTTTGAATCAGAGATGCAAAATATGTGTGGATTCTGCTTCCTCAAAAGACAGGAAAAGTTTGTATTTGAGTGCTTTGTGGAAACTCATCCAAACTTATTCCATAAAATTGGAGGCAATGAAGAATTTATGGGAACAAATGGGGAGGCTGACCCAGACAATAAGTTAACAAAAAGATATGAAGCAAGGATTTCCAAATGTTAAACTGAGGTAGATCCTAAAAAAAAATTAAAAGTGTTTAATAGCCATAAAACGTAAATGTAGAGTTTGACAGAGGTATAAATAGGTGCAGTAGTGTTCATGTGGTAAAGACCACAGGAATCTGTTTAATGGTACAGAAGGGTGACAGTGAATGAGAGGAAAAAAAATGCATATTTATATACTTTCTTCAATACAGGAAGCATTGCTTCCTTTAATGCATGGAGGGATCATATACCAAAAGTTCTGGCAGATATTTCTTCACAGATTGGCAGCACAAAATTTCACTGAATTCATCCAAACTTTATTTTTTCATCTTTCTTTTGGGTTCTCACCTTTTCAAGTGTTTTCCAACTGAGTAGGTAGCAAAATATATATATTCTGAAAGCTCCACAGAGAACAGTATGTGTTCCCACCTACTACTTTTTGCTGCTGATTAAAGCTATCCACATTTAGAAGAGCTGGGTTACTCCTCCTTTGAGGCAGAACCAAAGAAACAAATGGTAAATCAGTTGTTGACTGTTTAAGAAATAAAAAGAGAGCACACACAGGAAAAAAGAGTAATTTTGCAGCAGTTACACAGAAATACATAAATGACATTACTGTTGCTATAAAATAACTTCAAGAGCATATGTAAAGATGGAGTTTTGTTTCACCTTAGTTTTAGAGCCAATCTGAAGATGTATGTATTTTCTGATTGCTTTAAATAAAGCATTCTGTTTGCTGAGGTCTAGTTTTAGTCACCTGATGGTAACCAAGAGGAAGCTGTAAGTAACTTTTCCAAGATGAAAATAGGTAAGCGATAAAAATAAAAGACATTATGTTTGATTTAGAAGCATTGTAACGTACTGGTTGAGAGCGTGGCATGGGTGTGTTCCAGCTCTCTTCTAGTACAGCCACACATGCAGGTTCCTTGTTTCTCAGCCACAGTCACACAATGTCTCCATGGCCCCTTTTGCAGCTTCTTATCCCAATAATACCCCATAACCAAATTTGCTGCCAAGCACAATGGATCAGCCACATTCCAGCTGCTCTCCCTTGTGAGACTATCTAGGAACCAGGTATATTCAACCAGGTGTACGGAACTCAGGTCCATCTGAGATGGGGAAATGTTTCTAGTTTCAGAAGTAGGATTTTAGCTTAGGTGGTGGTGACTGAGGGGCTGTGATTGGAGAATTGCTGGGACCCTCCTTGCCTGCCTGTGAGTGCTGCCCAGCCCAGTCCTACAGCTTTCCCTGCTGGTGTCCCTGGCCCAGGCAGGGCAGGAGCAGGAACATGCTGGGGGCTGTGCCTGTGTGTCCTGGGTGTGCTCAGTGCTCTCATGCCTGTGAGCACAGAGGGCTCAGGGGTGGCTTTGAGCAGCTTGCCCTGGGTAGGACAATTGCACCTGAGCCAAGGGAAAACCCAGCAGTTTTGACTCAGAACATCATCCCTTTGTGGAACTAGATGTGCAGTGAGATCTTTATTCATTTCTCCCTGTTATGAACTAGGACAAGGCTTTCCCATGGTTTTTTCTTGTCTTGCTACCATTCTGCCATTATCTGCAAGAAGGAGGTTCTGGGCAGGGGAAAAAGGGCCTGTATGTGAATTGTGGGAGCCGCTGGAGTCAGAAGTTGGCTGGGATAGGGATGGGCAGGTGTTCTGGAGGAAGGGGATGGCAAGGCAGCACAAAGAGAAGGAGCAGGAAAGGAGCTTTGTCCTCTGTATGCACTGAGAGGCCAGGGACAGTCAGGGTGGCAGGAGGGTGAGAGGAAATGTCTCAGAGATGTCTGGCAGCCACAGCCTTTGATCCCTGTTCCTTCACTGTTGGCTGGCCAGAGTCGTGTGGCTGCCACTTGAGCAGCCTCCCCCTGGCACCTTTTCCTCTGGCTTAAGCACTAACTCCGTCTGTCTCAAAAGCAGGTGTTCCTATTTTATCTGAAGTGTGAAGCAATGTTTTTGTGAAGCCCTCGGTTTCAGAGCCTCTTTAATTGGACAGATTTTGTAAAAATACTCTTTTAGTCATACATTTTTGAAATTCTTTTTCTTGAAGGACACACTTTCACTCTTTCATCCTCCTACCTGTAAGAATGTTTCTTTCTCCTGCTCATCTTCCCCCCGCTTCACCCCTGGGAAATAGGGATGGAAAAGGAAATGGACTGCATTTTTTTCTTTTTCTCCTCTCATTTAATTGTGACTTGAAATGGAATAAGCTTCCTTTTCCCCATGAAAATTGGTTACACTTGAACACATTGTTCTTCAGAAAAACGATTTTAGAAAAAAAGTTTTGAAAAAAGCTGTGAAGTTCATCATTCTGTAGTAAAATTTTCAATATGAGAGCATTTGATAAAGCTATTGAACAGATTCAAAATACAAGCTTTAATTTTTCCTGCAGATTAAAAAAACAGAGCAAGTTTCAAAAATTAACAAAGAGCAAATGCTGCTGAAACAGCACCGGCAGGTGTGGTGGCAAGAGCATAAGAGGCTGAGAGAGAGCAGGTAAGAGCTGAGGAACCTGAAGGAGTCCTTGCTGAAGGCAGACAGCAGCAGCCAGAGTTTGTGTATGGAAGTTTTCAGTTTGGGTTCCTTTGGAGTCTGTCTCTGGGTGTGTGTATTGAGTTCACACTGAGAACAGGGGCCATTGGCACTGCTCCTGTCTGTTGCCCTGGGTACAGTACAGACACAGCTCAACAGCAACGTTTGGGGCTTTCTTGCCACCTTCATGTCCACATCCTGCACTTCATCCCTTCCCAGGCAAAGAATTCCCTTTTTAATTAATTATTTGAGGCTTATCATTCTTGCAAATAAAATGAATAAGAAATTAAAGCTTCTGTAAAATCCATGTTCATACCTTTCAGGCTAAAAGCAGAAGGAGAAATAAAGACTTTTCTTAATGAAGAAAGCCATAAGCACAACTTCTTTTTGGATTTGAGGGACTTGGGTAAGAATTTTTATTAATTTCTTAATTATTATTTTAAAGTCAAAATTATCTCGATTGTTTGTTTGAGTTTTTAAAACCCTGTCTTGACAGGTTTAGATTTGGAGAGCACAGTGCTGTGTAATATTTTGTGTGTTTGAGAGAGCTTTCTTTCGTTTGGATCCAGAGCAGGAATTGTCCAGGCAGCGGGACACTTACCAAACAAACACTGCAGTTCCTGTCTGGCAGCTAAAGGAGGATTTAAAACTCAAGCTGGCAGAAATGCAGCTTTCACTCTCAGAAGAATCTTGTCAGAAACCTGAGATCGATTCATTTGAGATGTTACAGCAGGTCGGTGTTTTAACTTTATTTTTGCAATTTATTATCACCATATTTTTACCATTTACATTTATTTTTGTTAAACTTTGAGACTGACACGTAGAGCATCCTGTAACTTCGCTACTTGCCGTGGTATAGATCTCTGCTCACTAAAATCTGTACAACTGTAGCAGTGTAGGGCTGGAAATCTGACTGTTTCTAAATAAGAGGCTTCATATTGTAACAAGATAAAGAAGTAACAATAACATGTTTCATAAAATAGATCAAATTTGTGAAGAACCAGCAAAAGGCAGTTTTGGAAGGTCTTGCCCTTGAAAGTCTGGCTTTGGAGAGAGAACTTGAAGACTACAGAGCAAATGTAAGCTTTTCCTTGTATGTTCAATTAGCAATTTCTTGAGAGAGAAAACATGGTGCAGAGCAGTGTTCTGAGCAGTGTTTCTTCATTGCAGGCATTAGCGGGCTCTTTTGAGGAGAAAAATGGGCTTTTCCATGAAGTTCCTGCCGAGCTGCTGTCTCTGGAATGCCCTTACCCTGACCTGAAGACCTTGGTGATCCAGGAGTACCAAGAGCTTGCCAGTGGGTACTGGGTGAGGCTTCAGGAGGTCGACCAGCAGTTGGAAGCTTTATCCAGGTAAGGACAGGTTTGTGCATGACTTTTCTTGGGGATAAAAGTGTCTATGATGTCCTTTATAACATGTAGGTGCTGCAGCTGGCTTTGCCACTGGAGCTGGTGCTGTTTGGTGCAGAGCAGTGCAGGCTCTGCCCAGCTCTGGGCTGGACAGTGGGCAAGTGTTTACACAGCTGAGGGTGGAGCCAGTCCTTGCCAAAGCTCTCTGCTGAAATAATGAGCAACATGTTTGGTGGGATAAGGAACCAACAGTCTGGTGTGTATCAAATGTCCTCTTCACATGCTCTTGCAGGAATAGAAGTTACTCTTTCTGCATGGTAATTACTATCAAATTTATGACAGAAAAGTGCAGGCTTTCTGAGACATGTTCAGAACATTTTTATCTATAAAGCAGATAAAAAGGTCCCATCTTCTCACGAGTTTTGGATCACTGCAGTAGTTGTCATCACAAAGAAATATAAAAAATGTATATAGCTCTGATTCAGATTAACTGAAAGAAGGAGAGATTTTTCTGTAAATGAAACACTTCATAGAAAGAACATTATTCATAATGATCTAGAAATGTAACAAACCTAAATATTAACAGTATAAAGCTTAACCTTTCTGCTGAGACTGTCTAGAGTACAGGAGAGATACTGAGTTGCAGGTATTGGACAGGCTTTGCCTTCTTTTTGCCATCTCCTGATATTCCTGTGGCTTAGGATGGCTTTGGGTTTAAAGGCTGAGAAGGGGGAGGTCAGTGGAAGGGTTGGGAGCCTGGGCAGGTTCAAGGTGTTGGGTGCCACAGAAAGTGATGTTATGATCTACTTACCTTTTGTACAAATTGTATAGATATTCTGTAGGTTCTTCTTCTGTTACTTGAAACCTGCATATTATTACTGTAGCATCCTAGCTGTTATAACATGATACTTATTACAAATTGCTTTGATTTATCCCATATTTATAGCATTTATTAAGCAGCAAGTGGCAAATTTACAGCAGCTGCTTTACTGCTGTCTCTGATATTTTGTTACAGTTGCTGTTACAGACCTTTTAACAACCTCAGTGAGAACCTGTGACAAATGCTAAATCATTAAATATGTACTAAGTCTTTCTAGTGGTTTTAATTAAAATTGTGTTAAAGTTTATAATGAACACAATTTTATTGAGAATTCATAAATTTAAATCCTTGACCCAGACAGCATGTGTGCTTCTGAATAACAAACATCAATGTAGACAACAGAACCTCTGCAAATGGTTGAAAAATGTATGGTAGTATTTTCACTGATCAGAGGCCAAGTGTGAATTCAGGGCTGGAGCTAGGTAATTTTGCACTGATAATTCAAGAATATCAAGACTTAAATATAAAATGCCATATTTTCAAGGGAAATAAATGCAGTTGTAGCATGAACACGTGCAGTGGTGCTCTGAAGGAATGAAGTTGTGATCTCTAGATGGGAACACCAAAGGGGATGTAGCTGGAGGAAATACTGGAGGTAGTGGCAGCAATTTGGTGAGAGGAATGTGAGGCAATACTGGGGGGCAAGAAAGTCACTTTGGGTCAGCATGAGGGGGGAATTTAGGGAATCATAAATGAACCATCAGCAATTATCTCAGGCAATTTATTTAAAGCTAGATATTGGTTTTTTTGGAGACCAGAAGGCAAACAAAATCTTTAATATATTGCTCATTTATGTTTCTATGATTTTATCCACAGCAACATTAAAAATGTGTTTTCAATAAAAAAAAAAGCAAGACTTTGTTCTGGTAGCATTGCTTACTTCCAGTATCTGGGTTTATAAAAGATATGACACTCTTTGTCACTTCTTATGTTTATTTTGGTTAATTTGCATGGGAATATTCTGTGAGTTTGCAAAGATGCAGCCTTGTGATTGAAGTATTCTATAATTCATCAGGCAGCCTGTGATCCAAGTGGCACAGATAATGCTGTCAGAAATTGGAGTGACATGTCCTTGACCTTGGTGTGTGTCCCCTGTGCTCTACTGATTAATGTAGCCTTAATGAAGCCTTTGCAGTTATTGTCATTGCTCTGTACCCACAGAGACCAAACATCCTCTTGCAATAGACTTCTTCCCTTGTTTTGGTGATTTGAGAAGTTGCTCAGTAGTACAACTTGACTCTATGATAACATGGTAACCTGGTCACTTCAGCTGGGGGTTACTGCTCTGTCCTTCTTTCATCGTATGCTTGAATGTACAGTGAAGAAACCTTCAGCTGATACTACTCTGGCATTGCACATCCCATTTTTAAACTGTTGAGACTGTCTGGAAAAGAGAATTCAGAAAATGCACGTAGACTGTCCAAAAAAGAAAGTTCAGACTAAGATAATATTCTCTTCTCTTCTGTGTGCTTTTCAGTCCCACTAGAGTGCCCATTACAGTGGTCATTGCTTTTAGAAATGGAAGAAAAACTTGGGATTTTTTTCAAGCCTAGTATAGGATTATAATATTTTATAATCTAATTTAATTCCTTTTACTGCTGCTAAACCACAAGTTTTTGTGTTTGGGAAATACCCAGGTCCCAAGATATCCCACAAATGGTGGACTTGGAACTGATGTGTGTGTTATAGCTGCTGATTCTCTAAGCACTATTATGTTTTTGCCAAGGAAGTCTGAATTATTAAAATCAGTGAAGGATGAATGGAGTATTGCAGACTCAGCACTGCATCCTTTCAAATGAGTGGGAGGGTAGGACCAAGTCAGGTACATGGAGCTCCTCTTTGCAGGCCTGTTCCCGGGATGCCTCTGGTCCAAGTGGGCAGTGCCATGATTAATAGCAGGGGTTGCCATCTCCCTTGGTGGCATTGTGGCAGCCTGTGTGTCTGCAGAGCCAACGCGACAGCGGTGCCAGCACACGCTGCTGCTGCGAGGGATCTGTGGGGATTACAGGGGACAGGGGAGCTTCCCCTCAGAGCTGTTTGTATTCTTTGGGACGTGTAAAGCCAGGGATTAATGCTGGGTAAATCTGTTTCAAAGGAAGCAGCTGCCTCGGGGCTGTTGCAGAGAAGACAATTGCTGTGCTTCAGCTCCAAAACAAAGCCCAGCCTGTGCTGTCTCTGGTACAATGCTGCACACAGGGACAGCCAGCGCTGCATTTCAAATTTGGGTCATGCTTTCAGCCTGGCAAACGTTCGTCGATATCTGGACACTGCAGAAACCTGATATTACCTTAACTCTTCCTGTCAAATGTGCTGGAGTTTCCAAAGGTGTTGTAGGTGAACTGTTCCTCTGTGGAATGTCACGGCAGTGTCGCTGAGGCGCCGTCTCGGGTTCCCTCCGCAGGATGTTGGCATTCCCCGTGCGTTTGGTGTTGGGAATGAGCTGGGCTGGGTCAGCCTGATTTTTTTTTTTTTTTTTGGTCCTATTTGTCTATGAGCAGCTGACAAAATCTCAGCACAGCTGACAAATTTTGGCACAGCTGACAAACCAAGGCATTGGCAGTCAGTTTGTCCCTACTTACAATAAACTACTTGTAGCTGCAGCTCCAGCTGATTTGCTCCCCAGAGGATCTTCCACAAGCCTTAACTTCTCCCCCTTGTAGTGGCTGGTAGTCCCTCTGAGTGAAGGCTGCCAGGGTTATACGGTGATTCTTCTAATACACAAATGAACAAAATATTGGGGCTGGAAAGACAAGGATTATAGGTGTTATCTTAAAAAATATTTTTGTACTCAGCTCAGATCAGTAGGAGCAGTTGCAGTGAAAGAGATTTAAATCATAGCAAAGAATAATTAATTTGCTCATTAAAGTTATTCTTCAGAAATCCTATGCCTCAGAATACCAAATTATAACACACATTCTAAAATTAATAAGTGATCTGATTTCATAGAAAAGCTCCCTCTAAAGAAGAGGGAGGAGTTTAAAACATTGATTTCTGAGGATCAGCTGCAAGACATTTCTCTTAGAGGCAGTAAATGCTGCAGAAACAGCCCATCCTTCCTGTGCCACCTCTGTGACCAAGCTCAGGGGCTGTCTCTGCTGCTCCAGGCCTGCAGTGGGGAGTCATGGGCTGTTACAGCATCAGTCCCTCTTGGTAGAATTCCTTAGGCCCATTTCCCTTCTGGGGTACTCTTTCTGCTTTAGGCTTAGGGTATGAAACCACCCAGCTGAGACATCTATATTCAGTGTCTGTCTGGGAGATTCAGCAGGCACCTGTACAGAAACACTTTCATTGCAGTTCTGCTTTGGCTTCTGTGGTTCCACTGGTTACCTTGTCTCCAGCCTTTGCTTGGTTGTTGCCTGTCACTGAAGATAAACTTTTTACAGGAGCTGCATGTTTGTTCTCCCATTTCAAGGCTGCCTCCTGTTCTTTTCAAGAGGACTGGGTTTAATAGCAAACTCCTGGGTCCTAGAAATAGATTGTTGGATATTTCACATAGTTAATAAGAAGAGAAAGCTTTCACTTATTTTCCTATCTCATGTAAGCTTGTCACCAAACTTGCCAGAAATGGTTTGTTGTTAGGTGAAATGGTTTGTGGAAATGGGATATTGTGGTTTTGCATTCTTGAGACGTGTCTGCAGGTGAAGCTCTCCCTTCATAAAGCTGACAGGTGTAGGGATGTTCCCTGCTGTGTCCCCTCACTGTCCCCAGTGCTGTGCAGTGGGGACAACGCACTGCAGGTTTACCGTGCAGTGTGTTACAGAAAAGTTGTGTTAAACTGGGTTACACAGAATTGTTTCTTAATACTAATGTTCACTGTTTTCAGAGATAATGCTGGATCACATAAGGAAGTCTAGTTTAATATTAATTACATATCAGCAGCTCACAAAAATCCCCTTTCTGAAGTACCTGTTTTTTCTGCTTTTTTCTGCCTGCATAAGGGTAAGGCTGTTCCAATGCCTTCCTGGATGCAGTGTATGGAATACTGAGGCACTGCTGCTGGCTCAGGCAGTCCAGGAACTGCAGCAGCTGGAGGTGGCAGGAATTCGATGTGGGGGTTACAGAATCTCATGATTGCCATCTTTTAATTATCCCTAGGCTCTTAGTCACTTCTGAAACCAGGTCACTGGGCTAGAGAGACCTTTTGGTCTGAGTCAGTGTTGCTGCTCGGATGTTAATGCTGACAGTGACAGCCTGACATTAATCCCTTGGGGGCCAAGAGTTCAGATTGAGGGTAAAATCTGAGCTACTGAGTCCAAGCCCGTGGTACTCTGTTTTAGCTGGACGTTACTTGCTACTCTGATTTTCAGAGATAGATGAATGCAAGCTAATTGGTACAACTGCTATTCTAAAAAATGCTTTGCTGAGGAGTTTATGGCTGTTAGGAGTTTGGTTTTAAACTAGCTCCTCATTTAGCTGCATGCAGGGATTGTCACTTCATTCATTCCGTTTTGATCATGTATTTAGTGCTCAGTGGTAGAGTCTGATCATCTTCTTCCTTTTTCACACTGTATTTTCCCATGTGGGGTGACTGACTCTCCACTAACAGGGCATGTTGGAGAAACACAGTGTCAGTAAAGAGCCAGGTTAGAAACCGAAGGATTTGCTTGAATGATGGCACAATAAATGGTCACATTAGCAAAGCATTCTATGTTTGCTTTGTTTCATTAAATGAAACAAGCTCAGCTCTGACCCAGCATCCAGTTTACAGCATCAGGACTGTGAGCCCACTGAAAGCTGGGGCTGTAAAAATAACCCAGAACTGAACTCCTCATTTTCAGTGGTTAAGTTGTACTGGGGTGGATTGTTTTACATTCCTATAGGAACAGTGACTGGAAGGAAGAAGATCAGTGGCTTTTCCAGGCTGTTATCAATCAGTATCCAAGTGATCTTCAGAGGAGGAGGACTTTGTACCTGGATATGCTGCAGAGATACCTTCCCCACAAATCATGGCATGAGCTGGTCAGTGTTGACTTCAATATTCATTCAATTATACAAATTCTTACATAAATTATGTAGTGAGCAGTTGTATTAAATAATGTTTATCAAAGTTTTTTTGTTTTAAAATGTCTTAATTAAAAATTTTGTTCTGCATCGTAAAGAAGAGATGTCCGTGTTTTCAAAATGCACGACCTTTGAACCTACTGCCTCTTCAAAACAAGCCCTGGGGAGATTTTATAGTTCCACACACTCTTACAGCCAAATTCACAAAATAATTTGTTAGCACTGCATTTGCTGTGCTGTTTTATAGCCATGTCATGCTCCTCTGCTTCTCTTGGTGTTTTTATTTTTCATGAGGATGTAGAGCCTTGTTGCACTGTCTAGTAATAGTTATTTTAATTGTTCTGTGGCACATATATAGGAAGAAGAGTGAAAAGTTATCTCCTGCTCTCAGGTAGAGGCTATTTTTATATGTATAATGCCTTTCAAATTGATTGCTGATTCCTCTTATACTCCACAGTGAATAAGCACACAGCACTAATAGAGAAACCCATTTCAAGGCCAGAACACTTCAGGAACTCATAAGGAAAGTAGGAGGCTTTTTTTATCTCTGGCTGTATTTTTAGACCATCTACTTCCCTGTGTTTGAGGAGTGTCTAGTGCAAAGGAGTGACAGTGAGGTGATACTGATAATTAGCCTGAGTTTCACTAAAAATAAAGTTCTTATGGATTTCGGACCTTTTGCCTTGG
Source organism: Chiroxiphia lanceolata (assembly GCF_009829145.1). Taxonomy (NCBI): domain Eukaryota; kingdom Metazoa; phylum Chordata; class Aves; order Passeriformes; family Pipridae; genus Chiroxiphia; species Chiroxiphia lanceolata. Next base: position 39,592,018 of record NC_045643.1, on the reverse strand, counting down.
AGAACTGAGATGAATAGTCTCACGTGCTTTGGACAATGGAGATGTATTTTAAGCACAGCCACTATTATTGGTTCTAATTCTTTGAAGGTTCATTTAAAATTTAAGAATGCTAAATTTAAAAATCTAACTCTGCATTGAGCTGATATCTCTTAGTATGTGTATTAGCATGACAAATATGGAAATGCTAAAACAGTGCTAAGAATCTGTCCTTAAAGTGTGTGTGTAACATTGGAATATCAGCCTGAGAGCCTTCCAGGCCTCCTCCCCTCCATGCACGGTGGTCAGTGGACAAGCTCCCAGTGCCTGATCCTGTCAGAGCTCATTGGAGAGGCCTGGTTTTGGCTGAGCAAACTCTCCACCCTATGCCTTTTGTCTCAGCTTTGGCAGTTTGTGGGTCTGGGGCAGCAGCCCTGACAGAGGGAGCTGATGAGGTGGTGGCCTCATGTTTGACCAAAGGGAACATCCAGGGCCATCTTCATCCAGCCACAAGCTGATGGGAATATCTGTGAGCCAGGCACAGTCAGCATCCCCTGCCAGAAGCCTGGAAATCAGCCTCTGGAATGCTCTCCTGGAGACCTGTGAGCAACCAGCCATCTCTAGAATCTCCTTCATCCCTGTAACTTGTATTTCAGGGGATAAAAGACAGGCTCAGGACTCAATGGCCTCGGTCTATGCAGCCTTACCTGCTACTACCTCTGTCAAAGTCTTGAAGCCTGAATGTCCTTGGGAACGTCGCTGAGTTAGGCCAAAGAGGGTGTATTTTGGATTAAACACTCCCCATTTTTGCGAGGTGGTGATGCTGGTGGTGGCACTGTGCTACTTGGCAAGCTAAAATTCTATTTCCAAATTCCCTTTTAGGAAAGAAGTGAAGCTGACTCTCACCTGTACTGCTTTTGTACAGCTGTTTCGGTGTCCTGTTTCTCTGTAGGTCACAATTTGCTAAGAAAAGCCTCATCTTGCTGGAAGTACTCAGTATCTCTGGAGATGTAGTGGAAGGACATTGTATTTTATGTCCCTCAGGGCATTCCTATTGCAAAGGTGCAGTTCAGCAAAGAGCAGTGGGCCAACAGGATGCTGGAGTGGCACGTGGTGCAGGCAGAGAGGGCAAGGCTGGAGAGGGGTCACTGCCCTGGACACCTGGAACATCCCTGGCAGAGTGCACTGGCCCTGCATTGGGGATTATTGGTGATAATATGATTAATTTAAGTATTCTCAAGGTTTGTAAAAATATCTAGAATAACTTTATATTATTAATGCATAGTTTTTAAACCCTTCTGAAATGCTTTCCTCTCTCAGGTTGCTCATGAGAAAGCCTGGGACCACTGCCATTCCGTCAGGAATCAGCGCAGAGCCCTGCTGCTGAGCTGGGCTCAGGCTAGGAAAGCCTTTGTCCTTAGGGCAGTGGCAACTGCTGCTGAAGCTGCTGCTGCTCATGAGGCAGAAGTGGTGCTGGCTGACTCCAGGCAAAAGCAACTGGAGATCTGTGCTGAGCTGAAAGCAAAGGTATGTTTGGTTATAAACCCACCACAAATCTGTTTCTCACTGAGAAATTCAAAATGAAGTTTTTAGATTAACACTAGTCTCTTTTCAGAGAAATAATGAGTATCTGTATACTCTTCTGTTTATTTTTAAGAATAGTTTCTAAGACCTGAAACAACAGATCCTGTAACTTGTTTGCTCTTGCTATGGAAGCTTCACAATATTGTGAATTTACTGTGTTGAGAGGTGAAAAAAAGATGAAAATACCTGGGTGTTTTTGGTAAGAGAGTAAAATAAAATGGGAGGAACCTGGGTACAAGAGGAAGGTGTTGTGATGTTCATGCCTAAGGCATTTGTAGGAGGAATCCCATTTCTGGGCATGAGAGGCATGTTAAGATTTGTTTAAGCTGTTCTCTGTGATTTTTGACTTGCACAGAAATGAACATCTGAGAGCAGGCACGGTGTGTTATTCTCACTTTACCAACATTCTCTCTGCTGAGCCCTCACTTTGCAGTGAAACACTAAATACTTGATTTAGGTTTTCTACAAGTAGGAAAGCACAGGAAAACCTGTGCTGTGAGGAAGAATTTTGATGTTGATGCTAGTTTTTCACTTAGTAGTAACACAAAAGCCCTTCTGTCTCCTGTTTTAGAGCTGTCTGGTGTAGGAAGGTTTGACTCTAAACAGTTTAGGGTTAGAAACTGTCTGGGCTTGACTCCATGAGGAGTCCCCTGGCTCCTGTAGCAGCCTTCCCTGGAGCCACGTGCAGTAAGGGGAGTGGTTCTCTGGAGCTGGGGGGTGTTTGGTGTTTTTTTACCTAGGCCTTCCTTTCTGGAATGCCTGTGTGTCTCCTACCTGCACAATCAGAGATGGAAAGGCCATTTCTTCCTGAACTGTGAATTTGAGTCACTTTTTCTTCCCTTGTTTCTTCTATTTTTCTTCCCTGCAAGAAGTGACAAGCATGTGCTGGAGTACTTATGTTGTTTCCATGCATCTTGAAATTCTCACAGATGCACTGAACATTGTCTAAAAGTTTTTTGGATTCTGACCTCCTGTTTCCAGTTTGGAAACCTGGACCTGTTTGAAACTTAAACCTATTAGGCCTACCCTGTTCAAGGGTGGCCTTCAAAGGGGTCTTTGTTAAAATGTCGAATGTTTGAACAAAAACAGCTCACCTGTTCCCCAGAAAAGAGGAATGAAAAAGGAACATATTTTTCATTAAAGGAGGATATCATTGTGACCTTGTTTTGATCAGCTCCACAGCTCAGAGGGCTGGGGGACGGAAGCTGAGACTGGGTGAGGAGCTCGCTGGTTTTCAGAGCAATGATTCTGAACGTAACTGTGGGTCCTCTTTGAGTTTGATGGGGAGATGTGTTTGAAAACTCCTTGTTTGCCCAGTTATAGTTAATTTTACAGACTTGTCTTTCTGCACTTCTGGACTGTGCAACTACAGAGTGTTGGACACGGAAAGTGGCTGCTGGGAGCTGTCAGGTAAAAGGGAGATCTCAGTCCAGTGAGCCAATTTACATGGATAAAACCCTGACAGGGATCCTAACATGGCTGAAAAGGGAATCTGTCTCTGATGAGTGAGTGTGGAGCTGGAAATCAGGGATTAGGGCTGTTCTCCCACCTTTTCCCTTTGGCCATTGATTGACTTAACATTTTGGTTTCACAAGTTTAGCATAAAGGAATCTTACTTGTGTCACTTTGTCACAGGGGCCGTGGAGTTGCTGTAGTGATTTAGCTGTGAGCAAACTCTAAGTATGCTTGTGAGAAGGTTGTATCTGACTGAGAGGGACAGAGCTCTCCTTATTACAGCAGCAGGTTTCAGAGAAAGCCACAGCATTTCTGTGCCTATTGACATCATCTGTAAAGGAAGCGATGGCACATGCACTGTGAGATCTGTAATACCTGACAGGCTGTGCATGGCTTTAATTACTGCAATAACCACATGATAGACCTAACTTCTATATAGTTCTTTTCCTCTGTCAACAACCAACCAAAGGTGCAGCAGACTGAATAAAGAATACGTGATTTAAAGCTGGTTTAAATGCACTAGGAGCCATTACACTATGCCATTGGTGAGACTCTAGGCCTTGTGACTGACAGCAGGTGATAACAATTAAAAAGTAATGCAGCAGAGAAGTTAAATTATTATTTATAGCAGTTTTTACTTGGGGAAAGGACTTTCAAACTCTTATTCCATATTCCACCTCACAGAAGCTCACTGTGTGTCCTTAACAGAAATCAGAGTCTCTAAGGAGGAATTTTGGAACAACTCAAGAGGCTCAGGTGAAATAAATCACAAGGGCCATATGGTAGTCGTCTGAATGAAGCAAAGTGTGAAAGAATGATGCTGGGGAGGATGCACTGCGCATTCTGAGAGAGGAAATGTGTCTCCTGTACATATCTTTAACACCCCTGTTTGCCATGGGAAAGCAAACAAAACAAACCCTGGGGGGTTACACTTGGGTGAGTGATCAAGAGTCACTCAGTTTGGTGTGCTTTGTACTGTGGAGATCTGCCCTTGTCAGGCTTCTCCAGTAGACACTGTGTAAAATATTCTTTCCGTGTAAAAATCCTCTTTCTAAACAACACAGAGAAGCAAATTTTTCCATGTCACAAAGTAGGTAAGGCATGAAGTGAGGAGTGATCTTTTCAGAGGGTTAGGGGGTGCTGCCTCTTAGCTGGGTTTGAAGGGTTGAGATACTTGCTGTGATACCTCTAGAAATTCAGTCGAGGTGTCTGCATGCTTTCCAAGCATTATTTTCCTATTGGATCTACCTTAAAATATTTGTAATCCAGTACTTTCCCTCTTTGTATAAAACAATTTGAAAAGAGCACACGAGGGAAGACCTACAGCAGCAGACAGAAGGGCAGTTTGATCTCGTGTGTGATGCTTAGTGTGGGCTTTTCCTTCCTCAGCACAAAGCTGTGTGCCTGCCTGCCTGCCTGCCTGCCTTTAAAGCTCTGCTCTTCTTTGTTTCAAGTCCCAGGATTAATCCCCCCTTCAGTGCTAAAATCTCTTGCAACACATTGTGAATTTTGGGAGAGCAGCTCTTGCATTCCTTATCCTGGCAGAAACTAAGATAAATTAATTTTGAAAGGAAAAGTGTTAGGTGAAATTAACTGGAATTGTGTAAAGCATGTTGCAGATTGCCTTCCTTTTCCTTTCCTGTATTAGAGGAAAGAATGTGTTAGTAAACTCAGGAGAAAAAAAATATTTCCCTATTCAGCATATAGTCAAGTCACTGATTTAAATGCTTTGACTGCTAGAGGAGATCAACATTGAAGTATTAAAACTGAATGTAAAAAAAAAGTCTGCACAGGTAACACATCTAGGGAACTAACGTGACTATAATCTGATCATTTTGAGGGACACTTTAAAAAATAAATATTTGGATAGTGAGATACTTAAAAGAAGAGTTTTCTTTTTCAGAAGCATTGTCTGTTCCCTGCTGAGGTGGCCCATTCATTTGTTAGACATAAAAAATACAAGGAAGCTTTAATAAATGCTCCAAAGTGGATGTGAGCAAATATCTAAGACTTTAACATTCACCAAAGATGAACCAGCTCTGATTGAGCAGTACATTTTTAATCCAGACAAATAAACCTGGATTTAATAATTTGAGGTCAGCACAGCATTGATGAATTGTGTCTTTAGGGTCAGATGAAGCTGGTGCACAGTAAGTGTGACGCACTTGCAGACGTTGGCTCTGCAAATTTGCCTTGCTTGTCCTTTCACCCCTCCTTTGCCCCCGTTTTCCTGCGCACCGTGTTCTCTCACACGATGTTATTTCTGAATCTATCACCTCCTATTGAATCTTCTCACAGTGGATGCCTGATGTTTACCTGTAGCCCGTTTGGGCAGCACCAGGAGTGCCCAGAGCCCTGTGCTCCAGAGGAGCTGACCAGGGCAGTTTGTTAAACCACTGTGTGTGTTTCTATTGATCCTTCCAAGGACACTGTCACAAATTCAAGCTTCATCCATTGGGCATAAATTGCAAGCTTTTGGGAACAGAGGACTGCAGGGTGCCCTGCATGGAGGAGACCAGGGACTGACCTGTCAGCTCTGAGATCCATTGGAACAACCCATCGCACCCAAAACTTCAGCTGAGCAGAGGAGCACGTGGTGCCTCAGCCTGGGCTGCAATGTGCTCAGCTACCCAGCTGCTGGGCTTGTCAGAGCCTGGAGGCTCTGCAGTGTGTTTGAGACACACACTTGTCTCTCAAATTTAGTTAACCTTGGCTGGTGGTCCCCAAAATTACTTGAGGATGGGTCTGCCGGACAAGCAGATAGTTCATGCAAAACATATTTTCTTAGCATTATCTCCTTCAGCAAGGAAAGTGGCACTTCAGGCAAGAAAAATTGCGTTAAAATTTTGCAGAAGTAGTAGAAGATCAAAGGGAGTCTCCTCCATATGGTGGCAGATAAGACTAGGAGAGAGAGTACTGTATATAAAAGGATAGCAAATTCAGATAAGTAGTTGTAAATAGGAATACAGCCTACTTAAGGTCATGCTTGTGTGAATATCTAAGCCTACATAATATTTAAACATGTTAATAAAGTGCTTACGCTCCTGTTGTCAAGAACAGAAAGATGTTCTCTAATGCTGGCTGAGAAGGGAGGAACTACAGGGACAAGCTGTGAGAAGTAAACTGTTCACACACAGCCTTGAGCAAAGATGATCTGATGTGGTGTCAACTCCAGGGAGCTGACAATGCTCCTGTATTGGATCCCAAGTTTTATCAGCACTGATCCCAGCCCAGTTTCCTCACTGGAAGCAGTGTCTGGTTCCTCTTCAGGTCACGACTGAGGGTTGTGCTCCAGTGCTTTTCTCTCATATCCCTTTTTCAGATTTAAACACTTGGACATCTGAAGACAATGTTCTGTTAACAATCAAAACAGTTACTTTTAACCACTTCTCTGATTTTTTTTTTTTTTTGACCTCTTAGAGGTAGCCTGTGGAGCACAGGCTGTTTAAGAGTGCCCATCAAAAATCTACCAGGGATGTGAACTTCCATTGTTTTTCTAATCACAGCCAGAATGAGATTATCTTCTGAGATTAACAAACTTGTGAGTGTATTATTTGTTAATTATCCCATTGCCAAATGCTCTAATACTGCTCTAATGCTTCTCAGAGGCCTTGTGCAAGCCAGTCAGAGACAGAAACTTAGCTTTTGCCATTTACTGCTTGTCATTTAAGACCCTGTGGAGTCTGGATGTGATTCCAGGTGCTGTTCAGAAGTTTTCACGGTTGAAGAATCACCAGTCTGGAGAAAAAGGGGCAGATTTTTAGAGTTGAAAGTTAATGGAGACTTCAGATCACCACCTGCTAATATCACAATTTTTGTTGTTAGTGACATGTCATGTTGATAATGCTGATGTCCAGCTACGTGGTCTTAGGAGGGGCTGCACTCCCTGTAGCAGAAATACAGATGAGTTCTTTGCTGGGACAGGAGAGCTTGGTCCTGTCCCCAAGGAGAGGGAGCATCTCACTGCTGACCTGCTGTTTGTGTGACTACTGCCCTGTACCCCCTCTCACGGGGTGTGTGTGTGTTTCTATTTAAAATTAGGTGTTCACATGGATTTTGAATGCTGTGGAGCTGATGGCCCCCAGAATTCTAAGCCTTGCACCACAGAACACAGACAGCAGGGCAGCTCTGGGCTGGTGCCACCAGCCTCTGAATGAAACCTCTGAACAGCAATGGTTCCTGTGCAATATGGAGCCCCCTTGTACACCTGAACTCCCTCCAGCCTCCTTCCACAGTGGTGAGTCCCTGACATATGGGCTGTTTTGAACATGCCTGGCAGTTCATGAGGTTGCTGGCACGTGAGAAAAGGAAAAAGATACATATGATGCTGATAAAAAAGCACTTTCTAAGTTTAAAAAATGATAACTTTTTCACATTGTTTGGACAAACTCCTCCACTCTGTAATGTTTCAGACCCCAGGGAACTGTTCTTAATATGCATTTTAATTTTTCCCCTTTTCTAAGCTCTAGTATTCACACCCTGAGGCACCCATCTCATTAGCTTTCCATTTAGGAATATATGCATACACTTTCTATTCTTATTGTATTTCCAGGAATAACACTGTTAATATTTTATATTTCAGTCTGTACTGGGTTTGAAGTGCAAGTATTTCTATTTTTTTTTAATTTTCAGTTGAAACAATTACACATCAGTAGCAGGTCTCCTATATGTCCCAGTTTCTTTGGCAATGTCAGCTTTGTTGGGACAAAGTAGTTTAATAGTTGTTGGATAGACATTTCTGTATAATTAGTGACTTAAAAAAAGGTTAGTTTTGTAACACACTCTTCTATTGTCCTGTTTCATTTGTAAAATGTTTAAGTCTAAGGGATTTATTATTCCATTAACCCAAGTGGAATTTATGTGCTTCTATTAAGCCTGGGAGAAATTATCTGGGTGAATCCTTGCTCTTCTATGGGAGACTGGGTCCTTAACTTTTATTTTCTTCTGAGTTTGCTTTCCCTTTCCTTACAAAGATTTCCTTTCTTTCCCCTGTCAGAATGGCAGGGAGTTGCTCAGGCAGAAGACACAGATCAGCATGTGCTCCTTTTATCTGAAGTGTTAACGACTGAACTATATTGCAAGTGAAGAGGCTGCACTACTGACAATAAAAGTCACCTTTTAATGAGTTTTCCGTGTTAATCTTCTAGTGATCTCAGTTTGACCAGTTCTAGAGGAGATAGAAAGTAATGACCTGCTCTTGTGTAGGGAAATGAAAAGTTTGCCAAATTTATTAAATCATCTTCCTCATTGGCTGATGTGTCCATTAGGAACTGAGCTCAGAAGAACATCCTTACTGAAGAGCTGATGCTGCAATCCTTTAGCATATAATTTCTTATCACTTAATAACCTTTTACATCTACTTTGCTTATTTCTGTTTCTCAGGACATGCAAGAAAGGCATAGCTCTAAAATGCCTTTTTCTCTGTAAACAGAATTCCTTAGGTCACCAACTTGTTCTGAGGCTGCAGTCCTTATTTTAAAAATATGAAGGAAAAATGTCATGGTTGACGTGGTTGAAATCCAAATTTGCAGTTGAGAGGCATTTTTCCCCCTCCGTGCCTTGTGGCTTCCATCTGGAAGAATGAAGAGGTATCTCTGCCTTGCCATAAATGGGATGACTCTCAGTTCTATATTCAGCGAGACACTGAGCAGAGAAGATGGTGGTGACGCAGTGAGGTTGGGAGGGAGGGAAGGGAGGATTGGAGCTGGTCTACTTGGAGTAGATCACTGGTTATCTGAACGTGGACATTCCTCCATGTGCTTTTGGGCTCTGTTGATCACCAGCTTCCTCTGTCTCCCAAGCTCCACAGGAGCACAGTGTGAGCAGCTGTAGGGAAGCCTGAGATGACTGGAGGACTCCAGACTGAACAATCCTCTGGGAAGGCAGCAGATGCAGGGTCTCCTACGATTCACTGCTCATCCTTTCCAGAGCTTATTTTGTGGTTCTCAATGACTACTTGGGCTCTGCCTGGACAGGCCAAAAAGCTTCTGGACTTGTTCTGTGCTTCAAGGGTACTTTCAGTAGCCCAACCTGGAGCTTTGGCACAGAGTAGCAATTGTATTGGTGCTTCCATTGATTTTGGTGCAGGTGACGTGCACAATCTAACACTGAGCTCAGGGGCTCTCTAACACTGAGCTCAGGGGCTCTGTGCTGGCCCCGCTGTGAAGGTGGAGCTTTGTGGCTCTTGCTTGTTGGGATTTCCCACCCTCTTTGCTGAATAACCAGTGGGAACTGTGGGACAAATGTGGGGAGACATGTTATTTGTTTCCTTTCTTTATCCTTGGGGTTTTTTATATATATTGAATTGCTTTAATTAGTATTTGAGTCTCTAGTCATCTCATAATCCCATCTTCATAATCCCATCTTGCCATTTGTGACCACACAGCCCTGACCTGCAGCTGCTGTTGCTGTGACCCCACCATGAACAGGCTGGCTCTGTCTTATGCTGGAATCCTGTTCCATGAGGGGCTTCCACGACCAGCCAAATTCTGTGGTACTTCTTTTGCCACGTGACATCTTTATTTGTGAAGTTATTTTTCTTGAAAGGACCCTCTACGTTTTTTTCCTCTGGGCATTCTTAGAATCAGTTGTGAACAGTTGGAAGGAGAAAAAAACCTGCAAACCTTAATAAAAATAAGGAAAGGTGAGCAGAAATGTTTCAGAGATTAATAAAATCCTGAGGGATTCTGGAAGGGTATTGGAATTGGGTCATTTCTAAGGTTGAAAGAGTGAGCTAGAGAGAATCAGGGTGGGCATCTCAGAGGATTTTCTTTTTCTGACTTCAGTTGTGACAGACAGGGCTGGCTTTATCACATGATTCTGGGGAATTTTTGCTTAGACTCTGAATTCCAGCAGCTCAGTGTGGCACAGCATAGTCTGTGAGAGTACTGATCTGAGCTCTGGGTAGTGATTTCTGATGCTGCTCCTCCCAGGCATTTTATGTCCCTTTGGTTCCCAGGGCATGTTTGTCTCCATTTCCAAAGGCCGGTGCTGCTCCCTGTGTGACCTTTACTGTGCAGACCCTCCCCACACCAGCTGTCCTGTGTTTCTGTTTCCCCCTTTCAGGAGCTTGATGACACCTCTTGTGTCACCATAGGCAGCTTCAAGGTCTGTTTATAATGTAAGTCAGTGCTGCTTAAAGAGAAAATCTTACATGATGCCACTTTACCGTTTGCTAATTTAATGGGAGTTCCCAAGGAAAGTCTCTCAAATTGTTCTATCTTTAAAAGAGATGTATCTGTAGCATTAAGTAAATGGTAAATACATTATAACTATTCAGATGTTAGAGTGAAAGAACTAATTTATTACTTTAATTAGTTTGTAGTGTACTTTACATTATTGTAATATGCAATATTGAAATAATGAACTGAAAATAGGTGTGTACACATTCTGTTCAGCACAGCAATTTAATAATTCACTTGGCAAAAGCTCCTCTAATAATACATGAACTGTGAAATGTACTTGAAATGCCAGTTGTAATTAAAAACTTTCAGAACTTAATGTTGGCAGTACTTGTGCTGCTAAAATGTAAGCTGCTTTGTGGAACAGGCACTGGGGGAGCCAGGTTTCAGTGTATTTTCAATATTAGTTTAACTACTAGGATTTTTTTAATACTTAAATAAAACATTTACTGTTGACACAGTAAAATCTACCCTTCTGATTTCACACTCATAGGAATGAAAGAATGCAATCAGGAACACATTAAATTTTGTGTGCAGTCTGTGCTCCCAGATTGCTGCTGCAGTCAAGCTGAATTGTTGTTCCGGAGGTTTTTTTGTTCTCCAGACCCTCTGGAGATAAAAGCTTGCTGAATGCAGCGGGCTTTCTTGGCAAGCTTCAATTGTAGGAATGCTGGCAATTCAGCATCAGGTGGTCACTTTGAACAGCACAGCGATGAAAGCAGGGGGTGCTGAGGAGGTTCCTCAGGAATGGAGGTGCTGAGGAGGTTCCTCAGGAATGGAGGTGCTGAGGAGGTTCCTCAGGAATGGAGGTGCTGAGGAGGTTCCTCAGGAATGGAGGTGCTGAGGAGGTTCCTCAGGAATGGAGGTGCTGAGGAGGTTCCTCAGGAGTGGAGATGCTGAGGAGGTTCCTCAGGAGTGGAGGTGCTGAGGAGGTTCCTCAGGAATGGAGGTGCTGAGGAGGTTCCTCAGGAATGGAGGTGCTGAGGAGGTTCCTCAGGAGTGGAGGTGCTGAGGAGGTTCCTCAGGAGTGGAGGTGCTGAGGAGGTTCCTCAGGAGTGGAGGTGCTGAGGAGGTTCCTCAGGAGTGGAGGTGCTGAGGAGGTTCCTCAGGAGTGGAAGTGCTGAGGAGGTTCCTCAGGAGTGGAGGTGCTGAGGAGGTTCCTCAGCTATTCCACTCCCTTCCCTGCTGGCCCCGGGTGCTGTGGGCTGGGATGTGACCGGCTCCCCCTGCCACTGTGGGACTGCTCTGTGCCACCGAGGTGCAGCTGAGGGTTGACCACTCTGTCCTTTTTCCCCAGCAGTTCAGATAGTCCAGCTCCTAATTTGTGACCCTGTGTCCACATGGACAGGGACCACTTTGGGCACCTCTCCTGTGAACGGGGCTCCCCAGAGATGTGACCCTGCACAGGCCACAAACTGCTCTCTGGCATGGAGGCCTTTAATGTTTGAGTGTGCTTTAATGAGTGAAATACACTGGCATTTGAATCAGCTGGTTAATGTCTAATTTTTATTTCTTACACTTCAGTGTAGCTCAGTTTTAGGAACATTTTATACAATATGACTTTAGCTCTTCATGTGGGAAAAAACATGGCATAAGGCCAACCTACTGAATCCCATTTTATACATATTTTGTAAATATTGCTTTTCTGGGTTTTACCAACTTTTCCTTTTTTTTTTCCCCCTCTTTTTTCCTGTTTTTTTGGGTTTTTGGAGGGTTTTTTTTGTTGTTTTTTTTTGTTTGTTTGTTTGTTTTTTTGGGTGCAATTATGAATTATTTTTAAAGGAGGTGAATTGTCTTTGTCTTAATGAAAAGACATGGATTAGATAAACATGGGGGAGGGGACAGGGGTAATCTAAACTAACTTCATGTGCTGCCTACAGAAAATAATAACACTGGGTATGGTGAGCGAATATGATATAGTTACACTCTCCTTTGGCATTCTCATTACCCATTTTCCTGATTGGCAATGGGCTCATACATTCAAACACCTAACTAGATAAAGGCAGCAAGCAGATTCTGCCCCCTGAATGTGTGTGTTAGTGATTTAGGGCAGAGCAGGGAGTGTTGTAGGAGCAGAGATACACCTTGAGTTACTGGCTTATCTGTTCTGCCTGGGGAACCCCGTTGGATGATTAGTGCTTTGTAAGCTGAGTGGAGTTCTGGATTTGATGCTTGGTTATACTCATTTGTTTGTGTGAAACCTGTCAAGAATCTAGATTGTGCCCCAATATTGATTTCGGACTTGAATCAAAAGGCTGTAATGGAAGAGCTATGTGGAAACAACTGGGGAAGGTGATCACGGCCTGGCACTAGATTGGGGTGTAACATTGCCAGCAAACCACTGCTAATCAGAATGAATTAATAAGGAGGCTTGAGATGATTTCAGACTGAACTAGTACCTATGTCTGCTCACTGCTTCACTGGGGTTTGATTCCTTCAGTCAGTTGTTGTCCCAGACTCTGCTGGGCCCACTCTGTTCTCCACATCCGTTTCCAGGCAGTGGCTCCCCTGCAGTGTCGGGGAACTGGAGCTTTCATTGAGACCAATTTAATGGCCTCAACGAGGCCAACGATTGCAGTGCTAATGACTGCTATCAAACAGTCAAAAAAATCCCTGGTTAATAGGTAAATTAATATCCAGAGAAGTCCAATAAAGGATCAGAAGAGTTCTCAGACATGGAGAGAACTGAAGCTGCATCATGTACTAAGCCCAGTGGCATTGATCCAGTATTGGAGAGAGTGAAAGGAGCGTGAAGCAGGATGTAGGAAAATCCAAGCTTACAAAAAGCAATTTTTTTGTTACTTAATCTGATTGTTACCGCATTTCTGTTCAGAAAATCTCAGTGGTGTTATTACAGACGTTTAAAGCTCCTTCAAATGCTTCTGCAGCTTATCCCAGCTCCAATCTGAGTATGCTTTTAGCAGATTTCATTCACTGTCTGCTTGTTGTTAGATTGTAAAGCTTCCTGCATATGGTTTTGCTTTGATCTGTTTCAAAAGCCAGGTAGAAAGGATTGCATGTTCTTGTAACTCATTTTTAAAGCATTCCTTTTTGACTTCATTAGTGTGGCAAGTGAAGGGTAACTGAAACAATTTAGCATTTTATTTTAGTTTCTTAAAGTGCTAAACTGCATGAGCAGGCTGCTGGCAAAATTGCTACATGAAGATTTGGATTTGAACAGCTGCTGTGCTACAAGTTTCAAGTGTGAGGGAGGTTTAATTCGGGTGCTGCAGCTGAGGCTGGAGGGACCTCTCCAGACCCCCGGGGCCACCCCCTGCCCAGGCAGGGTCAGATACAGCTGGTGACCCAGGATCCCACCGAATCCAGGTTTAAACCTCTGCAGGGGGTGGAGGCTCCATAACCTCCCTGGCCAGAATGTTCTAGTGTCCATCCAGCCTCTCAGGAGGGAAGTGATGGATGGCATGGAATTTCAGGAGTTTCAGTCTCTGCCTGTTGTTTCCCATCCTGTCACTGGGCACATCTGGCTCCATCCTCTGCACGCTCTTCATTTTTGGGTTGTTTTCTTATTATTACTTTGCTTGCACTCCATGAGAAGTCACATCATTGATCAGTGTATTGCAAAGAGCAAAGTACACTTGGTATTTTAGCAAGAAGTGGGGCAAGCACGGCATCACTCAGATGTAACTCACTGAGAACCTTGGACCATGGGGAGCTCTGGATTTCTGAACAGAACATCTTTCATAAGCACAAAACAGAAGAATTAATAGTCTGTGCACACAGCCAGTGGAATGCAGTAAAGGTAGAAAAAATTGTAAGCATTTTAATATCTTAGCATTAAAGTGCTCACTGTAGTGTAGAAAACCAGCTGAAAAATGGCTCCAATGCTTGTTCCTTAGAGGAATGCAGAGTTCCGTTAGCACTTGACAAATCCATTACAAAAAAAGCTGGCAAGCCAACAAAAAGGAGACATCATTAATCCTGTTGAAACCAGTGTGAAACAGATGAGCACACAAGTGCTCCTGACAGCACCGAGGAAATCGGGACCCTCCCTCGCTGGCTGGAGATGAGTCACTGCCCGTGGCACGGGGGTGGGGTGTCTTCTTTAGCTAACAGTCTGTCCGGGTCATGTCAGGAGTGGATTTTTGGCAGGTTGAGCTGGGTGGTCCATCCCATCTCCAGGATGTTTTGTTAAGAAGCAGGGCAGGCTCTGCAATGAGGGGTGGGGGGCAGCTGGGCCCTGGCCTGCTCTGCCGGGCGGCTGCTGCCTCTCTTCCCAGAGGAGGGGGATGTTGTGTGTGCAGGACCCCCCAGGATGGTCACAAGCCCTGGGAGGGGGCAGGGGTGCCAGGCTGGTTTCCCCTGTGAGAACTGAAGGCCCTGTCCTGGGGGGAGTGTGGAGCTGTCACAGCAGTGCCGGCACTGGGGGCTGCGAGCAGACTCTGCTCGGGGACTCTGGGTCTCATCCCTTCACAGGTTCGTTAAGGAACATGCATGCCATTGAAAGCCTAAGTGCTGAAGGGGAATTCAAGATCTGAATTACTGAGATGGTTTCAGCAATTTTACCAAAAATCTCTTCCTGTGTGATTTTATTGCATCTTATGCCAGTCAGTAGCAAACTGCACATGAACATGTGGAGAGGTGGTGCTTGCTAAATGATTGTGTTGCTGATAAGATTATAAATCTTACTTTGAAAATGGATTACATGGGTTTCCTTCCCAGTCTCAGCTTGGCAGGATCACAGTCACAGAGTTACACAGTCTGCTACAGGACTGTCTCTTCAACCGTTTCTTCCAGGTTCTACAGTGGAAAGCACAGCAGGAAGAAGCTGCTAAACTAGAAGCTGCTGTGGCTGCCAGAAGAAAAGAAAAGGAAGATGAGAAAAAAAGGCTACAGAGAGAACAGGAAACCAGTCGTAGAGCTCAGGAGAAAGAGAAAGTATGAGAAACTTTTATACATTTTTGCATATGTTAATGTGTACAATTGCTCCTATAATCTTTAACTGATTTCATACCACTTGTGTTAAGTATTGATATAGAGAAGGGCAAATGGTCACTTGGATCTTGCTCCAGTCCATTTTAGCTCTAAAGCTGCCTACTCTGACACACCAGTTGTGTTACTTCATTGCCTTTCTTTAAAAAAAAGCCTGTCCAAGTCAGTGTGTGACTGTGGCCGTGTCACAAACCAGCCCAGGGGCACGGCTGGGTCTGACTGCACAGATTTGTGCCTTTGAGCAGTGTGGCAGCCTCGGGAAGCTCCCAGTGCTGCAGCTGAGTGCTGCAATGCAGCAGAGGAGCCCAACAGCTCACAGCCTGCAGGACAGCAGGGTGGGGGACCACCACATCTCCAAGGGACAGTATTCCCAGTACTTGTGTGCTCACCCCTTGGGAAATGGCTTGGATGCAGTTTAACAGAAAATCCAAAATGTGCTGTGGTGATTGTAATGCTCTAGCAAACCAAGCTGTGTCACACGTGTTTGTGTTGGCCTTTTTATTTAAATGATGTGGCAAAAATCCAGGAGGTTGTTTCATTAGGATTTTACCTCTGAGTCCAGAGATACAGAGAGGGACATTGAGTGAGGGTTTGCTGCGTAGGTCATGAGTAGCTTTGCTGCTGCTTTTCTTTTTGTTCCAGCTTGTTCTGTGCATTTGCCTTTACACACACAGTGTTTGTAGTGGCAGGTGGCTCTGAAACCTCAGGGAAGGAAGAGGTTTGGGCAGGCAGTGCTGACACAACCACTAGCAATATTCATTTTATCTGTATATATTCTGGTTGTGCAAACTTTTCTCTTCTTGTGTGTGATATTGATACAGAACCATCCTCTGCCTATGCACAGATGGAATAGCAGCTGTTTGGGGTCAGCAGTCGTGTTTCACTGGAGTATCTTCCATCTTAGATCCTTAAAAGGGCTGCTAACCTTATACTGCAGCTGCTTTTCTGGGGAATGTTCTGGGGCAGCAAGAAGTATATTTAAAATACATGTGAGCAGTGTAAAAGAAATGACCACCCTCTACCTGGTTTGTAACCTAGGCAAGGTATGTCAAGCAACTCCAAACACAGGAAAGGGTAAAATGCCATTAACTCTAAATGCCAATGCTACAGTTGCTCTATTGCACTGCAGATCAGAATTTTTCCTGTATATTTAAACATGAAATTTAAAAAATATCCATTGATCCCTAGTTAGAGTTTATGAGAAAGCCTTCAGGCAATGAGGAATACAAAAAGGGAGTAATTGCAAAAGTGAGAGTTTTATTTCATAAATAGAAGTATTTGAAACAATATTAAATAAAAGCACTCTAAGAAATATGGTTCTAGGTCAGGTTGCTTCCTGACCTTCATATGTCAAAAATGGCCTGTCTAAAGAAATGATTGGCTTACAGGTTGGGAATTCTGAAATATAAGCACTGTTTGGAAGACCTGTTTTATTCTGAACCACGATAGTGAAGGGTTTTTCTGCACTAAGTCCATCATTCTGTGCAAGGTGCTGCACATGGGTCAGGGCAGTTCCAGGCACAGATGCAGGCTGGCTGGAGAATGGATGTGGAGCAGCCCTGAGGACAATGGACATGACCCAGAAACCACCCCCGTGCCCTGGGCTGGTCCCACAGCATGGGCAGCAGGGAAGGGGGGATCCTGCCCCTCTGCCCCCTCAGGTGAGACCCCCCTGCAGAGCTGGGGGGAACAACAGCACAAGGATGTGGAGCTGCTGGAGAGAGTCCAGAGGAGGCCTTGGAGCTGCTCCCAGGGCTGGAGCCCCTCTGCTCTGGAGCCAGGCTGGGAGAGCTGGGGGGGTTCCCCTGGAGAAGAGAAGGATCCAGGGAGAGCTGAGAGCCCCTTGCAGGGCCTAAAGGGGCTCCAGGAGAGCTGGAGAGGGACTGGGGACAAGGGATGGAGGGACAGGACACAGGGAATGGCTTCCCACTGCCAGAGGGCAGGGAGAGATGGGATGCCAGGAAGATACTATATATTCTATGATTATATGATATTGGCAGTGCTGGGTTAATGGTTTGATTCAATGATCTTAAAGATCTTTTCCAATGTGAATGATTTTGTGATTTGCAAAGTATGTCATGGCAAGACAGGAATTACAAGCTTGCTACAAATTCTACCAGTTGTCTTTGAAGAATTGCCATGGTTTTAGGAACAGGATCCTGTAAAATTCATTAAAATTAAAAATTCAGTGTTTCACTTTGGCAATATCTACTTTAAGCCCCTGATTCTCCTTTTGCATCCAAGCCCCCTCATCTTTTCAGATAAGCTTCCCTGCTCAGGTTTCAGAGTCTTCCTTGAGGCCTTTCTTTCCCACTCAGCTTTGAAAAAGCTCCAGACTTACACGAGGAACACTCAAGTGCTGCCTCCTGTTCCTCGGTGGACTCTCCACCTCAGCACAGTGAGCTGGGCTGGCCTGAGCCAGCCCTTTGAGCCAACCCAGGACACTCTAACTCAAGGAACATTCACTCGTGTGAGCAGCACAGTTGAGGGTTTAGATGGCAGAGTAGGAAGGCAGGGAGCAATTGGAAGTGGTAGTCTTCAGACTGTGGTGGAAAATATGTTCAAATTAGTGTCCACAGTCTGATTTTACTACTTTTGTTGTGGGGAGTCCACACCCTCTTGCTTTCATAGTAAATCTTCTGTTAGCTTATAGTGCTCTCAAATAGAAATTTTATTCTAAAAAGATCAAAATTGGAATTTCTGACTTAATGCTTTTCTTGGTTTCTTTATTGTCACTGCCTTGGTTTGGGAATGAGTGTTGATTTGTTTGCTGTATTTGTTCAAACTCTAGCTGAAAAAATACTGGGCTGAGAAACAACTCAAGTGGCAAGAACAGGAGGAGAGAGATCTACAACGTCTGGAGGAATTGAGAAAATTAATGGCTGAACAAGCAGCTAAAGACAGAGAAAGGTAAAAGAAATTAAATGTGAATACCTGTGGTATTAATAGGAGCTTCTTATAATCTAATTTGTTTTGATCCTCCAGCTTTCTAAACTAGAATAAACTGAGATAAGTAACTTTTTTCTTCCTGTTTGGCAATTACCCCAATCTATACACTAAGGTCGCATCATGATTGTATCCTGGATGCAATTTATTTGGTATTTCAAACTAATTAATATCCATCAAAGATTTTACACCTTTGTAAGCATTAAACTTGGAACCATGACAGGGTGTACACATTAAACCCAGCTCCCTTGGTGATTTTTTTTAATTGTAGCTGAGTAATGAGACCACCTACTTTCCCACTTTGCAAAATGATTTATAATCAGATTTGGTTTGTTGGAGGGGCAGGTGAAAGGAGCTCATTCAGCACTTAACAGCCTCAAAGATATTAATAATTATCTTAGAGAGTCCTGAACTGCTCATCTAGTTGTAGATGCTCTTTACCTGTTTAATGGGATTTTGGACTTGAGCCTGCTCACACTCGAATTGCCAAGTCTTTGTTGCACAATGTGGCCTTTAATGGCCTGTTGAACAAATGCTGGATTTCACAGGGGAATCCCTCTGCCAGAGGAACACAACCCCAGAAAGTAGACTGGTTATAACTGCCCCCAAAGCACAGCCTGTCTCTTTTACATGGAGGTAACCACCAAGTTGTGTGGACCAGAAATGCAATTAAAATAGGATTCAAGTGCCATTGGCATTTGAATATTAAACTTGGTCTTA
Organism: Chiroxiphia lanceolata; assembly: GCF_009829145.1. Taxonomy (NCBI): domain Eukaryota; kingdom Metazoa; phylum Chordata; class Aves; order Passeriformes; family Pipridae; genus Chiroxiphia; species Chiroxiphia lanceolata. The sequence continues at coordinate 39,573,206 of NC_045643.1, read as the reverse complement.
AGCATTCTGTGGGAAACAGTACTTCAGTCTTATTTTGCTAGGACACCTGGCTGACAGCTAAATTCAAATGTTTGTATCCTTATGCTACAAATATATCTCTACCTTTCATTAAACATACCTGCAGTGATTTTAGCTCATGGGAAAAGAAACACGTGTTTGAATTACAGAATTTTCAGCAGAACTGATCAGGGAAAAGTGATTTTTCTTTAAACCTGTGTGTTGCACTCTGTCATAGTGCTGGGAATGTTCTTTCTTGTGCTAATAAATGTTGCAGAATAAGATACAAGGAAATGGCACAGTTCTTTCAGGAATGCAGAGGGGAAATAATCACCCCTTCAGGCTATTGTGAAACAGAAGCCAGTAAATACTCAGCATTATGTTACCCAGAACTGACCTACTGTACCAAATAAAGCATTTGATTGTGCAGACCTCAGGTACACCTGTGGCACGGTGGTGTCCTGGTGCAGCAGAGTTTTAGTCTCAGTTTAGATGGTCTCAGGCTAACACGACCCTCCCCAGGAGCAGCTATCGCTGCATCGTGGTGCCAAGCCCTGCTCTGCCCTGCTCTGCCTGCCTGGGATTTGGCAATCAGTTGGGATCATTTGGACCACTTCAAACTGGGTATGGAAAGGCAACAGAATGTCTCAATTTAGCATTGCTTTACATTCCTGTGTGCAGGAAAACTGCTGCAGGCCAGACACAGTGTTTGGTTAGACCTGGCCAGGTGCCCCCCAGTCTTCCCTCTTGGTCATGCACAGAAGCTTCCAGAATACTGAATTTTGTGTTTGATAACTCTGGAGTGTTTTAGAAGATGTATCACAGTAGTCAGCTCAAGCAGAATGAGAAGGTTTCAGTATAACATAATTTTTGTCATTTTTTGGAGAAATATAAGCATCTGCTTTTTATTAAATTTTTTCTCCATGTAAAAAGCAGATTAGGCTTTTCCCCCTGGGACAGAATGACCCCTGAGGGCTACTGCTGCAGCATTCCTCTGCCTGACCTCCTGCAGTGGCTACAGTGAGAAACTGGAAGCCTCTCTGGGGCACCCTCAGGCAGCTTCCTGGCACCCTCTTGGGACAAATTTGTTTGTCCTGCTAATTGTGATTGGATTATTGGCACAGAGGTCTTTGCTAGCCACCAACAGAACTGAAGGTGTAGTTCTGATTTTTGCAGCTTATGGCACAAGTTATAAGTGTGCCATATAAGTATAGTAAGCTCCTTTGAGTTTACTAAAATCTGGAGAGTAAGAAAATAACAATACATGTTTTAGTGTAGATGAAGCAGCTCATTCATCTCAATTTCTCGAGAGGCGAGTTCAAATTTGAAGGGCAAAAGAAGGATAACTCTCCAAATGCAAAGCATGGCATTGGCAACTCCTGTATAAGGACTAAAAGTGAGGTACCAACAAATACCTGCAGCTCCCTGAGGAACAGAGTCTGGTAGTGGCCTGAGGGTCATCAAGGGAATGTGTTTGTGCTGGTGCTGTAGGGCATATTGCCCCTACTGTGAAAGGGGGAGCAGGACAATGGTAAAGTTCTGGAGTTACTGGTGTGAACCTCCACATTTTTCCTTTGGAAGAAGGGTGTAATTCTCAAGTTTTCTTCCTTCTTCCAGTAACAAGATTGGGAGTGAGGTGTTGCTTTTAAGGGAAAGGGTTATAGGAAAGATTTCTTCTGCCATACACAGATGTGAGAGAACATTTCTTCTTGGCAAAGAAAATGGGGGAGAAAAAAAGAGTACCAGGACTATATAAAGCACACTAGAGAAAATCTGCAGTCTAGACATCTGAAAGGTTAGCCAAGTTGTTCAAAAAAACAACCAACTAAAACCCACCCAAAAGCAAATCAAAAAATACAACTGCCTAAACCCCTCTTCCCCCAAAAACCCAAACAAAAAAACTCCAAAAAAGAGAATAGGTTCAAATGAAAAATCATTCTGCACTGAGGTGTTTTGCACATCAGGTGGATGTAGAAAACATCAGGGTGGTTTTCAACACAAACACCAACAGAGAAATTTCAAAGTGCCCTTGCCCAGCGTTTCCCTCTGTGTGCTGGCAGGGTGCAATTCCGGCGGGTGCTGCTGGAGAAGCGGCTGCTGGAGAGAAAGGAGCAGGTCCTGCTCCAGGCCCGGGAAGAGGAGGAGAGAGAGAAGCGCCTGGAAATGCTCCGGCAGCAGGTGGGTCGGCCCGGGCTGCAGTGATCTCACCCACAGGGGTACAGACACTGTCAGAGCACTGGGAGAGAAAAGGAACAATCTTTCCAAAGCAAATAAATGAACGAGTTAAAATGCACTCCTGGTCTGACTAACAGTAATTCTGTCGTGTTATAAATCCTGCGTGCTCTGTGGCTCTGACAACAGGAACATTATGGCATTAAATTGCACTGTAGGAGCTGTTGGTATCTAAAAGGAGAAAGAGAGGGGTTTTTCTAGGTTGGATGTCATTTCTCTTCCTTGATTTTTATTTTTTTTTATTTTAATAATCTTAAGTCTTCCTTGAGTCTTAGGCAAGATTTATAAGTAATTTTGATCATTTTTAAATTCTGGAAGCTTACACTTCTTGGATGACTTTTCTTCAGAGATATTTAACTCCGTGAAACTTTTGCACATTATTTCTTAAGGGACATTCCAGAAAATGCATGCTAATGCTTGCTAATGTCATAGTAAATGTAGTGCTGGTAAATGTACCAAATGTAGTTGTTTTTTTCTACTGCTGACTTTTGAAGGAGTAATTTTACTTTCATTTACATTTTTCTATCTAATCTCCTTGTTTTTTTCTTCAGAAGATTAGTAGGAAAAAGCTAGAGTTCACATTCTGTACACTGTAGAAGCCAAAGGAAAATAGGGAGGGGGAAAAGGTGATCTTCAAACTCCTTTTTTTCATTTGTGATAATTTAAACAGTGTTGAAGCAGCAGCTTTTTCCCCAGGACTACCCTTGGTTAAAAATCTGATGTTTGGTGCAGCCTTGACCTCCCCTTCAGTGGACCATCCCAGTACATCCTGTGAAACCCTTCCTTAATCCCTCAGGGGATGTTGGTGGCCTCACAAGTGCTTTCACTTGGTAATAGGGTGTGCAAAGTCAAGAGGAAAATAAAATATCACAGAGGCCAAATACTCTGAGCCACCTTCTGTGGGGAGCTGAGCAGAACGAGAATAGACAAACCTCAGGGATACTTGGTGTCCTTTTGGTAGTTTTTAAAACTGTTGAACTTGAGCACATTTCCAGTCAGTATTGCTTTATTTTTAAAAATCTGATTCAATTACATATTTTGCAGTGTTATTTTAGGTTATCAAAGCGTTTTTAATAATAACTCTCTTGCATCTTTTCCAGGTTCCTGGTTGAGTTTTATTATCATTTGCATCAGGTTTTACATGAGGCTGGTTGGGAGTCATGATCTGTTGAGCTCTGCCCACTGACTCAATTCTCTTGCCAGAGTAGAAAACACTTCTAGAACAGCCTTTGCCCAGAATGGGGAAGTTCCCACTTTGTTACACTTTTCTAACCAACATTTATTCTCTGTTTCACACTAATGAAATGAATTCATGAAGTATGTGCCTTTTCTGTATGTGGGGGAAAAAGGTTTTTTAGTAAAGTCATCCAGCCAGCCTGTAGATTTTGGCAGGCTGTAAATACAAAGATGACATTTCATTAAAGAGATGGGCAAAAAAATTATCGTACAAAATTTAAACTGTTTTTTCCTGGTTTTAGCCATTCAGATGGGGTTCTGACTTTAATTATTTTGCTCATGCATCTTTCTGTATTTTTCCAAAGTAGTATTAGCCTGTATCTGAATGTTTTAACACAAAGAAAGTAAGCAATGAAAGAAGATTGATTCTGGCACAATACAGTGTCTGAGAGTCTTTGATACTGATCTAGCTCCAGGAAATTACACAATTAAAGCAGATGCACTTCACAAAAAAACCAGAGTTATGTTATTTGGGGCATATCACTCAATGTTGTTGCCCATGACTCTGTAAAAATTGGGAACTACCAACCTGAAAGTTTGGACTTCCCGGAATTGTGAGTATGGCAGAATTGTGAGGTTCTGGGTCCTTGTGGTGACTGTCTTGGGACACTGGAGCTCATGTCAGGCTCTGCTGGAGAGCCCAGGGTGCTGTTGCTTCTCTCTCACGTCCTTGTTGGGCCCAGGCTGGGACCCCACGCACTGCTGCAGTGCAAAGGCAGGGAATGATCATGTTCTCAAAGGGTGTGTTACTGATAAAAGCCTGTTCTCACCTTGGCTCTACACAGGGTGAATGTTATTTTCACGTCCTGTGTTTCAGGTTGCTGTTGTTGCAAAATCAGACCCAGCCAGAGCAGTGGCTGATACGGTGGCATCGAGGGCCCGGCTGGGCATCGGGGCCAACCAGGAGTTTGAGCTGCAGCAGCCCCTGTTCAGGCTGCACACGTACAGTGAGGAGCAGGTAACTGGCTGGGATCCTGTGTGAGCTATTGTGGGCACAGATGTCTTAACGGTGTATCCTAAATAGCAACACGGGCAGTGGAATATAGACTATGATGTGGGTGAGATAAAAACACCAGGAGTGACAGCTGGGGCAATGTCTCCGGAAAGAGGCTTACAAATTTTGTCAACTAACCTTCTGACAAATTTCAGAAGTAATTTCCCTGGGATTAATTGTCATTCTGACAAATGGAAGTGGCACTGCCATGTAAGCACAAGGCAACAGTGTGAGAAAAGTCATAAAGGCGTTTGAAGCACTTGGATTCCATAGGAACAACCAGGAAGGGATTGGATTGTGTGCTACAGTCAGGGCTGTGTGCACAGGGAACATAAGGAAAGGCAGCAGCTCCTCAGGGAGCAGCTGGATTAAAAGTCACTTGGTTCCTCACCTACACTCTCAGTTTTGCTGAGGAAAGGCAACCAGGGCTCTTTGGTTTGTGATCATATTGTGTGATTGTGATTATGAATATTCAAAAGGACAATATTGGGATATGGACAGTGAGATAAGGCTTGCTCACTGTAAAGCTTCTCTATTTTGAAGGCTTTATTTTATGACCATAATTTTCTGACTGTCATTTGAAAGCTTTTTAAACATATACATCCACAGATACCCTGTAAGATGCACTGGGTATATGGGGAAGGTGTTGCTTGGTTTCTGTTGATCATTGCTGTGGTTTATTTTACCAGGTCATTTCTGACCCCAGACTCCGTGTCGAGCTCGCTCTCCGAGAAGCTGGACTGCATAAAACACTTTATGCAAGAGAGATTTTGCCAAAAATTCCTCCACCAAAGCTTCCAAGAAGAGACATGGAATCTACAGCTTTTGAAGTGTAGACCACCTCTTGTCTCAGGAGCAGAGGAGCTTCAGGGGTGCAAACCTTTAATAAATTCCCTTTGGTTGTGTCACAGAACTGCTCAGTGCCCCGTGTGTGCAGCCATTCAAACCCTGCTGAGCCTTTCTCCCAGTGCTGCCCCACGTTCCAGCTGCCTGCTGCAGGTTTGGGGAGCTGGGGGTGGGCTGGTGCAGTGTCAGTGTCCATGTCCCTTTTAACTGGGAGCTGGGACACCTGTACATAAGGACTCCTACACACAGCACAGGCCAATCTGATGTGCAGCACCTGGAGCAGGAACTCTTGGGTTTCAATTGGCAGCAGAAATCCAAAATAGCTTTGCACTGCAGTTACTTTAGATTATATTATGTTACATGAATAAATCCCACAGTTTTCATTCCAAGTTTCTTGAGAATTTGATCTTTTAATTATAAAATCTTCATTACCATGCATGTTTCTAATATTCTTTGATTATTATAAGAAGAAACTTAAACCTTTGTCTATATTTAGAAGCCAATTTGCTGCATCATATTTACTGCAAGCCAGTCATGCAATTTCATATTGCAGATTAGTCTTTCAGTATAAATTATAAATTAGAATTAGAGCTAGGATTTTTATTTTGGAGCTGACATTACTGAATATGATTCTATTAACTGAAAGGGAAATTGATGTTATTTCCTTTTGTAATTGATTATGTTTTCAAGCCCTACGTAAAGATAGCATAAAATGATTGTAAACAAGTTACAGATTAGCACTTTGACCAGAAGTTTCTAAGGATGATGAATATCAGAAAGATCTGAACATCCTCACTTGTGTCTCTGGGCAATTATGGGAACTTCATTAATGTGGTGCTGTAATGCCTTACAGGTGTCAGTGTGTCACATCCAAGTTCTGCAGAGACAGGTGTGTCCAGTTTTCACCCCTCAGACTGAGAACTCCGCTGGCAAAGCCCTCCCAGCCTGAGCACGGCCTCAACCCCGAGCAGGGCACTCAGGGCACAGCGCTGGGACCTGCTGGAGACCCCAAGGTGGGTGCCAGAGGGGGGCAGCTGGTGTGACAAACCCCCACGAGTGAGCACAGGGCCAGGCCAGGAGCAGCATCACCCCGGGATGGCAGCTGAGGTATTTAGTGGGGAAATGCTGCAGAGCCTGCCCTGAGCCGTGGGAGCTGCGTTGTCTGGGCTCAGCTTCTGTGAGTTTGGGCTAAAATTACAACTCTGTGTATTTGTGCTTTTTATTTTGGTATCTCCTTTGGGCTAACTTGTTATTTTTAAAACACATTTGACCAACCTCACAACTGGCTGGATGTTCCTGTGGGGAGACAGCAGTGCTTTGCTGTGAGGAACAGACTGGCTGCAAGACAAGTCCCAGAAAGGGATCGTCCCAAACCTATGGCAGTTGATTATCTTTTTCCTTGCCTTTAAAAGCAGATCTAAAAGATAATTTCAGTGGTGCAAAATCTTTTGAGATTCAAGTCCAGTATTCTTTTTCCTTGAGAGGTTTTAAATTACTTTCACAAAGAGCTTGAAGGTACATTGCTGTTAGTATGGGAGTTTCTGAAGTGGACTTTGAACTTGGCAGAACTGAGTTGGAAGAGTAGGTTGGATTGCATGGTAAGTGACTGGAGGAATGTGTGTCTATTCTGGGAAGACACTGATTCCTGTCCTGGGATTTCTTCTCTGTCATATTAATATTAGAGGCTAAAAACTGCCATCTTGGAATGGAAACCAGGAACCAGTCTCCTTTTCTTGTATAAAGTGGAATTTGCTTTTTCATGGCACCAGTTTTCACGATATCATAGAATCATCAGAGAATCCCAAAATGGTTTGGGTTGAAAGGGACCTTAAAGCCCATTCAGTTCCACCCACCCTTCCACGAGGCCGGGCTGGTCCAAGCCCCATCCAGCCTGGCCTTGAACACTTTCTGTAAGTTATCCTGCAAGTTCCCTGTAAGTTACTGTTCCAAATTAATTTGGAAGCAAGCTTGTTAGTGAACCTTAAGAACTGAAAGTGATTTTGTGGGAATTCTTCAGGCTATAGGGGACGCTCTGCAAACAACCCCTCCATTCCACCCAGGTGCAGTTCAGTCTCTTCCAGCTTGTGGAGACACTTGCAGATGATTTGCTGGATGTAAAAGATGCAGTTATGTGAAATCAGGTCAAGGTTATGTCAGCACTATGTGCTCCTCATCCCACTACCTCACAAGGGTCTCTGTGCCCAAGCCTGCCCACCCTATGACAAGGGTCAAGCTGCTCCTGCTCAGCCAGAGACGGCCTCTCGTGCTTAAACTCTGGCACCTGCCAGTTTGTCACATCTTTAAATACTGTAGGAATGAAAGTCTGAACAGCCTCTGTAACAGCAGTAACAATAATGGTTACAAGTACTGATTATTTTGGGATGTCATTTACTTAGGCTTTGGCTTTATGCCCAAAGCAAAGGGATCTCCTTCCTACAGGATCACCGTGGACAGGAGTGACCTTAACAGGACAGTCCTTTACGATGAGTGGAGCCGGGAGCAAGGAACCTGCAGCTCAGTAACACAACCTGCAGCTCAGTAACACAACCTGCAGCTCAGTAACACAGCCTTATTTTCTGTGCAAATTTTGGCTAGAGCTGCTGTCCTCGGGTGTGCATGTGTGTCAGAGCCATTCTAGCTGTGTTGGAGGTTGGAGCAGTCCTTGGGTGTGTACGTGTGTCATTCCAGCCATGTTGGAGGTTGGAGCAGTCCTTGGGTGTGCACATGTGTCATTCCAGCCATGTTGGAGGTTGGAGCTGTCCTTGGGTGTGCACATGTGTCATTCCAGCCATGTTGGAGGTTGGAGCTGTCCTTGGACATGCACGTGTGTTGGAGCCATTGCAGTTGAGCCGGAGGCCTGCAGCTCCTGCACAGCAGTGTCCGTAGGGCACTCAGCTGTAGAGGGCTCTCTGCTGTGGGAGTGCAGCATGGCCGAGTCTCTTTGCCATTTCCCAGAGCAGGGGCCGTGCTGTGGCAGGCCGTGTCCGTGCCGTGGTCAGTGCATGGTGTGACCCCGCTGTGCCCATGCCGGGGTCAGTGCTGGGATCAGTGTGTGGGGTCAGTGCTGGGATCGGTGTGTGGGGTCAGTGCTGGGATCGGTGTGTGGGGTCAGTGCTGGGATCGGTGTGTGGGGTCAGTGCTGGGATCGGTGTGTGGGGTCAGTGCTGGGATCGGTGTGTGGGGTCAGTGCTGGGATCGGTGTGTGGGGTCAGTGCTGGGATCGGTGTGCGGGGTCAGTGCTGGGATCGGTGTGTGGGGTCAGTGCTGGGATCGGTGTGTGGGGTCAGTGCTGGGATCGGTGTGTGGGGTCAGTGCTGGGATCGGTGTGTGGGGTCAGTGCTGGGATCGGTGCGTGGGGTCAGTGCTGGGATCGGTGTGTGGGGTCAGTGCTGGGATCGGTGCGTGGGGCCCGCGGGGCCCAGCCCCAGCCGCTGGCGGATGAAGGCGGCAATCAGGCGCTGGGGCCGCTGCTGGTACTCCCACAGCACCTCGTGGGATGCCCGGATCTGGTCCCCCTCCAGCCGGTCCAGGAGCGCCACGCAGACAACGGCGGCTGTGGAACACGCGGAGGGATGGATGGATGGATGGAGCGCTGTCACCTCGCACCTGACCCTGCATTTCACCCTTGGCATGGAGCAGGGTCCTGCCTCCCGGGGCTCATGGCAAAGGGGCCAATGTGGCAGGACCCCGGGGATCTGCTGGCCATGGCTCTGCTCTGCATCCACCCTCCACTCACCCGGGCTCTGCTCCAGCAAACCCTGGGGGTGGCTGCACCAGCATGGCCAGGATGTGTTTGTAGGGCCAGGAGAAGTGGGGGGGGATTAAGGTTTGGTTTGTCCAACGTGTTCTCAGGCCTTGGGTTTTATTGAGCTACAAAGTTTGTTTTAGTGTCCTTTTCTAGTTCAAATTGTTAGGAATGTGTGTTTGGCCTTCTGGCACCAAACAGAACCCTTAGAGAGGGGTTAAGCAGGGTGCAGGGAGGAGGTAGAATTGGCAGGACTCACCTTTGAGACCACACAGCCCACACAGGGCAGCGAATGCTGTGGACTCCATTTCAATGTTCCTTACACCGGCGTCATAAGCTCTCCTCAAGTACTCCAACTTTTTTTCACTGGAAAAGGAGCACAGTGCACCGTCTAATCTCCCCTGACCTGGGAAGGAAGCAGAGAAGTGTCACTGTTGGCCCTGGGCAAGGTCACAGGTACAGGGCATAGGTGCAAACAGAAAGTCCAACAGTGCCCATGTTCTGTTGGAGGCCCATGAAGTTTTCCTTTGAGTAGCTGTTAACTCCTATTCCCCTCGATGTTGAAGCCAACATGATGCATCTCTGTGCAGGGGGGAGAACGATGCAGGTGTCACCACAGGTAAAGGGCCAAGTCAGCCCACAGGTGTGAAGTGCAGGGGATGTTTTGCTCTGTGGGGACAAGCCATCCCCACTGCTGAGGTCCGTGGTGCACCTCAGCTGTGAAGGTAAATGCTTACCTGCAGCTGGGCTAACTTGGGACAGCACTTCAGTTTACTGCTCTTCCTACTTTAATCCTCTCAAATGGCTTTTTGTTTAAATAAAACATGGCCTTGAGCAATACACAGATGGCTGCATCTACAAGCAGATCTAAGGATTTATAAATAGTGCTCAGATTATTAATTCTTCATTTATTACATTTCATCTACTCTGCAACCAGCATTTAGTTTTGCAGAGGAAAGGGTTCTAGGGTAACCAAAGTTTGTTTACGTAAATCTGACAGGCAGCCTGACATTTTCCTAGAGTTGGTAGTTCTGAAGTGACAATCTTGCTGTAGGGAACAGTGCAGTGGTAAACTCAGCAAGGTGCCAACAGAGGTACTGTGTGTTCTGAGGGTGCCCCTGCTCTGCCTGGGCCCTCACACATCAGGTGGGTCCGTTCCTGCCCCCCTCCTGGGGCTTGGGGACAGTGGATAGTTCTGTCCAGGTAAGAATGCAAAGACTTGGTGTTATGTTTGGGGCACGAAGGACAGACCAAGGTGGTTTTACCTTCGTAGAAGTCATAGGTGCACATGGTATGGCCGATGAGTGTGGGAAAGTCTGCAATCTCCCTGCTGCAGGCGAGCAGTTCCTCTGCCAGGTCCTTGTCCAGCTCGGTGCTCCGCACCACCACGTCCCCCAGCACCACCTGCTCGAAGCGCGGCTGGAACGAGGAGTCCACGGCCGTGTCCGTGATCACAACAGAGCCGGCCTCGATCCCTGGGCACAGGGAAACTGAGGCTGAGCCAGAGCTCCTAACACCTGTGACCTGCTGCCAAACTCCACCGTGACAGGAAAATCTCAATACAGCTGCGTGGGACTGTGGGGCTGTTCTTTTTGGTGAGTAAAGCAGATGTCAGAGAATAATTGAAATTCATGCAGTAGCACAGATGTACAAGTAAAATGTACAGAATCAGCACAAGATGAGTGATTGCGAGAGTGTGCTGAGGGACAGGGTTTTAACTGCTTCTGGCTTGCAGAGATCATGTCTCTTCACCAGCTTGTGCAGGCATGAGCTGCAACACTCCTCTGGCCAGAGATCACAGACTTATTTGGGTTAGAAAAGCCATCTAAGGTCAGGAGGTACAACTGTTCCCCAGCACTGCCAAGGCCACCTCTAATCCATGTCCCCAAGTGCCACATCCACATGGCTTTTAAATCCCTCCAGAGATGGGGACTCCACCACTGCCCTGGGCAGCTGTGCTAGGGCTGGACAGCCCTTTGGAGAATGAAATTTTTCCCTAATATCCAACTTAAACCTCCCTGGCACAAATTGAGGCCACTTCCTTTCATCCTGTCCCTTGTTTTCTGGGAGCACAGCCTGACCTCCCCCCTGGCTCCACCCTCCTGCCAGGGAGTTGGAGAGAGTGAAAGGGTCAGCCTCAAACCTCCTTTTCTCTCCAGCTCCCTCAGCCACTCCTGGTGCTCCAGCCCCTTCTCCAGCTCTATTCCCTTCTCTGGACACACTCCAGCCCCTCAGTATCTTTCTTGTCTTGAGGGCCCAGAACTGATCCCAGGATTGGAGGTGCCTCAGCAGTGCCAGCACAAGGGAACAGTCACTGCCCTGGTCCTATTGCCACACCAGTGCTGGCACAAGCCAGGATACCACGGATATTTGGAGACCCGACAAAATGCTAAAGCTCAGAACTGCATGACCTATTGCTGGAATTTTTTTTTTGATAAAGCTGTTTTGCTCTGAAGGAAGACCATGAATCGCTTACCTAAGCCTCCAGAAGTACCGATGCGGATAATAGTGACGTCCCGGCATTTTGCATGGTGCAGCAGTTTGATCAGCTCATGGAGCATGATGGAAATGGAAGGGATGCCCATCCCATGCTGTTGGAAGGAGAGAAAAGAGAAATGTCAGTGCCTGTGAGGCTGCGGCAGGGGACAGGTACGTGACCGCCACAAACTCAGGGTTACGCTGTGGCCTTCTCCCCAGGTGATCGCAACAGTGATTTTTTTGAGGGGGAAGAGACATCTCAGGGTCTTTGTAGCCTGTCCAGGTGAAGTGTCTAACCCTGTTCTCCTCCCCTTGATGATTTAAAGGCTCTCCTCATCAGTAGAGAAGGTGTTCATCCCTGGGGACCCTCTGCAGGTGCACAAACGGTGCCTCTCCTTCAAGACAGGTCTCCACAAACATGTCCTAACAGCTGAATGCTCCAAGAGCTTCCCCTTGCACTGCTGTCCTTATGCCATGTGCTGGCTCACACTGTTGTGTCTTGCTTGTGCTCTGGGAGTGGTGAATTTCAGCGAGGACGACCAGAGCCTCCACTTCTCCGGGTGCCTTCCAGCCTGTCCTCACCCCAGGCCAGAGCGTCTCCGCCACGTTGCTGGGCACCAAGGACGACAGAAGGGTTCGTGTCCCTCAGTAAGGACAGGTTTCAGGGTCAGGCATTTGCTGTGTGCCTTGCAGGCCACCTGTCCTGCTTCCTGTCACATCCCCTGCCCTGGTGTCCCTCTGTCCCCAGCACTTGCCTGGCTGCCAGCTCCCCACTGCTGGCACTGGCCAGTTCCCATCCTCCACAGAGAGTGGTGCCCTGCTCCCATCTCTGTTGCTGCTCCTCAGGGCTGGCAGATGTTCTGCAGGTCTGGAGCTGTTTCTGCCCAGCCCTCCCTCACTTGGTCATCTCTTTTCTGCTCTGTTGCTAGACTGATGTCCTTTCCTCAGCTTAACCTTTAAGAACAAAAGGTGTTTGGTGCCATGGGGTTTGCTTTTTCCCCTGGAAAATGCCACACATTTTGTAGGTTTTGCTATCATGTTCAAAAACCTGAAGGAAGCACACGTGGAAGCTCCATTAATTATCTTACGCAGCCAGTATTTGTGTTGCTTTATCTCCTTTCTGTTGGCTGTGAGACCAGTGCTCTGTTCTCCTTGTATCATGTTTTAAATATGAAACCTTTTTGTGTGTTGTTATTCTGGAACATCAGCCTGGGTTATTTGCCAATGCCTAAAAAATTTATTTTCATTGTAAATATTCAGAGCAGGAATCTGTGTTCCTGCCCCTGTATGTTTGAGCTCAGTTGTGTTTCTAAGCAACTTGCAGAAATGTGATGTTGGCAGCTGCTCCGCGGCCGGAGCTCTGCCCTGCGTCCCCTTGCAGGGATGGGCCGAGGGCTCTGCCCTGGCCAAAGATGGTGCTGGTGCACAGCCTTGAGCTCAGCAAGGGTTTGCTTCTGGCTGTGTCACCGCTGCTGCCAGGCTGAGGAACAGCAAATCTTGTGGGGATTCTTCCCTTTGGATCTGACCAGATTGATTCCCTCAGGCTTTTCCCTTGGTCAGGATTGGTTTGGTTTTGTCAGAGGGACCAAACGTGAGTGCTGTCGTGTGAGTGACTCCATCTCCTGTGAGTCACATTTCAGACTAATCTTGTGCCTGAAGAAATGACAGCAGGACTCTCCCAAAAACAGCCTGTGTTTGCTTTTCCCTTTGTGCAGTGCCAAAAATCCTGCTCTGAAAGAGTAACTAATAATAAAGCAGGATTTTATTTTAGAGCTTGTGTCAATGTAACGCTCCCAGCAACACGTCATGGTTCATGGATGGTGGGAAGTGGTCTTTGCCTCTCAAACTGCCAGACCCAGGCTGAGCAGAATGTGTGTGTGTTAATACGGCACTTTCCAAGCGGAGCCTGCAGGGTGCCGAGGAATGTGATTCAAACAGAAGCAGCTTTGCCACGGCTGAGAGGTTGCACTGGTGGTAATGGCTGAACACCGAAAAGGGGGAAAAAATCTGCCGGTGAGCCTTGGGGGAGGCGGAGGCGTGGGAGGGACAGGTCCTGTCCCCGTGGCCGGAGCAGACAGGACCCCGCTGTCCGGCTGCCGTGAGCCCCGCGGTGCGGCCCCGAGGGGAGCGGCACAGAACTGACGGTGATGGAGATCGGCACAGGAACTCACGCTGATGGAGAGCAGCACAGAACTCACGCTGATGGAGAGCACGGGCCCCGCCCGGTACATGGCGTAGCGGTCCGACCCCGCGCAGATGTCCGGCAGCTCCTCCCCGGCGCCCGCCAGGCCCAACTCCCGCTGCACGAACTGCGCGAACGCCCTCATCCTGTTGGGGCTGCCGCCCACGCAGACGAACTGGAAATAAAATAGCAATATGTTGCTACTTCTGAGCTAAAACGGGCAGCAAGAGTCAGGCTGAATGTGGCCGTGGTGGCTGCGCCAGACACGTGTCCCCGGAGAAAGCAGCGGGATGCTGCTCCCCCGCCAGCAGTCAAGGGACATCGGAACAACTGAGGGTCCCAAAACCAGGGGTTAACAAGAAACCCAGGCTGTCACTCCATCAGGGTGGTGACTATGCTGGGTCCAGGCAGCTGTAGAGCTGCATGAACTTGGGTATCAGTCCTAGGCAAGAAAATCTCAACTAACTCAGCAAATTTAGGCTGTTAGTGTCTCCACTGACAGCATAGCAAACCCAGACGTTGGAGGAGCTTCCCACTGAATTTATTCTATGGACAGTGCCGACTGCAATGGCTGAGCACTGCTGATGGCACAGAGACCGTAAAGTCAGGGCGGAAAAAGGACAAATTTTACATCTTAAAGGAAAAAACGGTCCTTGAAGGTAGGAGGGGGTTGAGCATTTGGCTGTAAGGGCAGCAAGGCTGCTGATCCTGCTGCCAGGGTGCAGGACAGCAGGAGCCCACGGGAGCAGGGCTGTGCTGAGACTGTGCCAGGCTGCTCCAGCCCCGGACACTGCAGTTCTTCCCCTGCACCGCTGGGGAAAGGCTCCAGTTTGAAATGGAAGTGGATGCCATCGTGACAGGCTTTTGACAGCAGGTCTCAGACAAAAATAATACATCCTCCTCCCCTTGTCTCCAGTAGATGATGATCAAATGCTTTGGACAAATGCCTCCTCCGTCTGTTGTCCAGTGTGGGGCCAATATAAAATCAGGTTTTATGGAGCTACAGGTTTCTAAAAGGGTAATTTTCTGTTGGGATTTCTGCCCAAAACAAGCAAGGACAAACAACCTCCCTGCCCAGGCTGCCCTGGGTGGCTGAGTCCCCTTGTTGAGCAGCCAGCCCCCGGCCTGGAAGGAGCATTGGCAGCAGTGGGGCCCTGGCATGGGTCAGCAGGGCCATGGGACATGGGACTGGAGAACCTGTGGAGGAGGGAACTGCTGCCTCACTTTTGCACCTGCTCTTTACCTTTATGTCCCCAAACATTGCTGGCAGGTTGTGTGTCTTCGTTCCCAAGTCCAAGTGGTACAGGATGTCCTCCTCCATCGAGTCCAAGTGTGGGTTTTTAACATGGACAAACCCACCCCTGTGGGGAGACAGGGAGGAGATGGGTTGGGGTGCTGGGTAGTGCCCACAGGGATGGGAACGGGCAGGACAGGGCAGCCTGGGGAACCTATGAGGGTACACACAGCCCTGATGTCATGGGGATGGGACAGAGAAAAGACACCTCTGTGTGGCATCTAGAGCAGCTGCCTTTCTGCTCCAGGCAGCCTCTTTGACACCTCTGTTATATCTGTGTATTTGGCAAAAAATGTTTCTTGGTATTTATCAATTTTGTCAATGGCAATTTTAGCTCTTTCCCTCACAGAGGTCTGCCAGCAATATCCAGGGGTAATGTGCTGTGCTGTTCTGTATATGTGACAGCTTATTAAGCTCTTAGCAAATCCAGGTTTCACACTTGTATTGCCCCAAATAACTGTCTGGTAGGATGGGTGCAAGTTAAATCCAGACTTTGCAGGCAGCAGGAGGCTGGTTTGCTGTCCCTTCCCACCTGCTGTAAGAGATGGGAAAAAACTAAATAACAGTGCAGGTAGGTTTTATAAATGAGGCTTAAACAAAACCCAAAGAACATTTTTCTTGTCTGATTAAAACAAATTCAAACGTTCCCCTGTTACTCACCCTGAGTAACCTGTTGTTTCAGTCATAGTGGCTCTACCAGAGTCAGCTGAAAGTGATCCCCTGCTGAAAAGGTAAGGAAACCACCCTGTGTCCTCAGCCCTCAGGGTTTGGAGCTCAGAAGAGGTTTCAGGGGGCTCTGCAGGGGCTTAAATACCTCCTGTGCTTTGTGTGGCTCCCCAGGTCAGCAGTGGCCTGTCCCCTTCACCTGGTCCCCGCGTCCCCTCGGGTGCCAAGGCTCCTCCCAGACGGGCTCTTTGGGCCAGTGCGTCACCAGTGGCCTCGACTGGCAGTGCTGGGGCCGGTGACCTGCTGGCCCCAGGGCCAGTGACCTGCTGGCCCCGGGGCAGGGACTGTGTGCCCTCCGGCTGACAGGGTGGGCACATGTGCACCCTGGGGTGACAGGGTTTGTCCGAGCTGGCTGTCACTGTGCTCCCACCCTCGGCTGTGCCTCTCTGGGCCCTGGTGCCCCGGACACCACTGGTGCCCCAGACACCACTGCCGGCCGTGCCTTTCTCTGGCCCCAGTCAGTGCAAATCCAAACTTCCCTGCATTTTGGGGTGCACAGAGACAGAGTTTGGGCTGTAGCCAACCTCCAGCCCAGCTCAGAACAGCTCCTGACTTCACTCTAAGCAGTGCCCAGCCAGCAGTGTTTGCTCTCGCTGTCCCACGGCCCCATTGCAGCCCAGGAGCCCGTCAGGGGGCTGGGTCAGCCTTGCTCCAGGTCAGGGGGAGCCAGAGTGCTCCCGGGGCTGTAGAGGGCTGTGGTGCTCCCTCAGGAGCGGGAGGAGACTGGAGATGCTGGTCCTGCTGCCTGTCCCAACGACAGATGTGACACTGGAAGGTATTTTAGGCAGTGGTGGGAGGGGCAGAATCTGGCATTTGCTGTTGGCCTCTGGGAATGGTAGGTGGAAACTCTGGTTAATTAGATAAGTGCTAGGTAATTAATTACTGGGTGAAAGTACATCCTGTGGGGCTTGCTTGCACCTGGCATCCAGGCAGTAACACAGCCCTACTTCACTAGTGGGGCAGGGAAGGAAATTGCTGTAACTGAGGCAGCCTTTTGCCAGGCAAATGCCCATTTTGCTTGGCAAATACCCATCTAAATCCCTTAAATTGCAAAACCCCGTATAAAAATAAATAAATATTGCAAACCAGTGGCCCAGGAACATGTAAATTGGGTACCTTGCCCAAGACAGGGTCAGGATGGCTCTGAGGAAAGGAGGGAGCAGAGCCTTTAGGGATATTTCAGGCTGGCTGGAGTGGTACCAAAGGCAGGCTGGAAGGATTTCTCTGCTCTGATGAAATTCTCCCTCCCCGGATGCTGTTCACATATGCCTGCCAAAGATGACTTATTACTGACGCTCCACAGCACTCCTGAAGAATACAGGTCTGGAGACTCTTTTCCCTTTCAGAGAGCACCAGACTGCACACAAAATTTTACTTGAGGCTGCACACAGCTTCCTCCTGCCGAAGTCACCCTGTTTGCTGTGGTTTTCTGCAGAAGGCTCCATGTTTCAGGCACATGGTGGTTCGTGCCGTGGCCTTCCCCCAGGGCTGTACAGTCGTGTCCAGGGGGCGTTCCCTGGTTTGGGAACACTGTGCAAGGTTTGCTGCTGTTTGCCAGTGGCGGCAGGGAACGCTCCGGGGAAGGGGGTTCACGTCGAGTCTTCCCATGGGTTCTCCTCCTTCTCTGGGCTTGTTTGGTGGAGGCACACGAGGCTCCCCTGTGCCACACCCACCTCCAGCAGCCCTGGCTCCCGATGGGGATGTGTTCCAGCGGGGGCACAGGGCCGGAGGCAGCACTGGCTGCTGCCCTGCCCGTGCCACGAGCCACAAGCCACACACCCCGTGTGCCCACTGCCCACACGGTGGGGCTGGGCTGGGGCTGGGCAGCCACCCAGCACTCACTGAGCAGCTGGTTTGGCACATGGGGCCAAACAGTGTTACTGTTGCTGGTGTGTGAAGGAGAGGGAACAGCTCGTGCGTCGAGCCCAGATCAGACCGTGGGATGAGGGGGCACAGCAATCACCTGCTTGCAAAGGGAGCGTGGCTGACAGGGAAGGAACGGCACAAGTCCTCACCCTGCTCCACTGTTTAGCAGCGGCTCCAACGCTGACTGGCAGTTCACAGCCCCGGGGGGTTCAGAGGAGTAGGACCTTGGTCTCACTCTGCCACAGCAGCATCTTTGCCCTGTGAAGAGCAGGCTCTGCAGCAGGCTGAGCCCAACCACAGCACTCTGCATCCCCACGGGCATGGCTGGGGGCAGGGCTTTGGTCAGGGAACAAGGATTCGGTGCTGGAGGGAAAGGCGGGATTTGTCAGAATGACCGATGGGTGGGTAGACAGATGGACAGACAGCTGGACATGTGAGTGATCCTGTGGCAGGGAGGGAGTGAGTACAGCCCCGTACCAGCACTCCCAGGAGTGGAGGTGGCTGCTTGGGCTGGTAAAGGCAATGTTTCCATGTGTGCCTTCGTGGTGGAGTATTTCTGGCCACACCTGGCAAGGTTCAAATCATCCCACAACAAAACATTTTCCTGGAGCACATATACAACTTCTTAAGGTAAATATTTCCTTATGAACTGAACAGTGTTCCAACACAGCCAGGGGCCATCGGGACATCCCTGCCTGATGGTCAGTGAAGCCCCATCCCTGCCCCACCACAGCCTCTGCCCCCAGTGTGCTCAGTCCCAGGCAGGAATCTCCCTCGTGCCCTGCCCGGGGCAAAGGGGAGAGATTTTGGAGGGTGGCCCTGCTGAGTGAGCAGGGACAGAATCCCCTGGAGCCACAGCTCTGTCTGGAATGGCAGGCTGAGAACTGGTGTGTAAGCAATGTTCCTGCAGTGATTGTCCCTGCTGTGCCCAAGGTAAAAGGAACAAGCGTGTTCTGTTTAAGTAAACACGATTGCACCAAGGGAAATGGTTGGATTGTGCTTTTGGCTTCCCAGAACTGATGCCAAGGAGAAGGGACAGCAGCTGCCACAGCCATGAAGGTTTTGGGGCCTGTCTGGCCAGTACAAAAAGTCCCTCACGTTTGGTTCTCTCCTTGGTGGTTATTTTTCTCATGGTCGTTCTCCTTTGGGATGGCTTTCAGTGTATCCCAAACTGAAGTGTGGCTGTTCTTCTCCTACCTCATGCTTGCCATGGCAGAGGAATGAAATGGAGTGGAATAATAGAAAAGAATATAATAGATGTATAGATTAGAATAATGGAATAGAATAGGATAGGAGAGGGTACTAAAATAAATTACTTTCAGTTGAAAGGGACCTGCTGTGCTCGTCAAGCCCAACCACCTGCCTGTCTCCCTTCCTCGAGGCAGAGTGGGGAGGTGGGGATGGTGAGAAGCAGAGAGCACTGCCCCGAGTGAGTGTTTGTTTGTGCCTGATTCAGAGCTAAATCCATCCTCTGCGAGTGCCAGGCAGTGGAGCTGTTAGCATATGTGCTGGAGGATGACAAATAAAGCCCGATGAAGGCTACGGCACAGGAACATACGGCAGCGTAGACAGGCTCTCGGCAAGGGAGGAGCTGGGGAGAGCCAGCACTCCCGCGCCCATCCGACACCTCTCGTCATGTTAAAAGCTATTTTAGAGCAGACAGGGATGGCAGCCTGTGCACCACAGGAAGCTCCCACCGGCTGCGTCCTGCCGGGGCTGTGCAGCCTCTGCTCCCAACAAGCCCCAGCAGCTCCTTCTCCACTTAGCTTGTCTCTGCCTTCCTCCCGCGGTGCTGCTGCTGCAGCTCCCCGGAGCTGCTGATGGATGAGATATTCCATCAGCCTGGAGCGCAGCCCTGTCTCTGTCGAAGGCCGGCAGCCCCTGGGGGCTCGGGCTGGGCAGGAGGGACGGGTTCTGCCCGTAGCAGGAGTGAGCTCCTGCACCACCACCCCGGCAACTCACGTGAGCCTCTGCTCACCCCAGCAGTTCTGCAGAGAGCTGATGAACATTCACAGTGCAAGGGATGTCTGGTGCATTCCTCTAGTGATGATTCCTGGCAGTCGGAGTAAGGGAGCAGCAGAAGCACCAGGGAGTGTTTTACCTGACAGCAGCAAGGCCCCGTGCCAGCAGCACGGAGCTTTCCCCCTCCCCTTCCCGGCTCTGTGCTGTGAAGCCAGAACAGCAAACACGGGGGGCAAAATGTGCATTTTTATCAGCTGTTCGCTCTGGCTCCATGTTTTGCCTTGTTTATTATGGGTATAAAGCTGCTCCTGATGTCGGGAGCAGTCAGTAAAACACTCTCCGGAGGAACCAGGCTCCACAAACCCTCGGGGCACGCGAGTAACGGCAGCTTGTCAAGACATGTTTCCCCCGAGGTGAAGCACTGCCACAAACCCATTTATTTCAGGCAGAAATCAGCTGCCTGACGTGTGTCGCTATTCAAGGAGCCGTTGATCCGCCAGCCCCGTGTGGCTGCACCAGAGGGGCTGGGAGCGCTGCTGGGAGCGCTGCCGGGAGCGCTGCCGGGAGCGCTGCCGCTCGGCTGCGGGAATGTTCCTTGGAGCTGTGGACAGGGCTGAGTCGCTTTTCCCTCTGTGCCCTCTGTAGCCTCGCTCACAGCGTGTGGGATTCACCGTGGGGAAGGCAGGAGACCGGCCCGCCCTGCCCAGGTGCTGTCGGGGCACCGCGCGGGCTGTGCCCATGCTCTGGGTGTCCTGGGCTGCCCGGGAGGTGCGGGCACGAGGGAGGCAGCCACGCACACCTGCCCACGCAGGTTCAGGGAGCACCAGGCTGGTCCCCCCACACCTGTGGAAAAGGGCTACAGTTGGGTTTGAATCTGCCAGTTTCTGGCTGGGATCGGCGCAGGTTTGCTGCAGGAGCACAGGCCCTGCCCCGGCTCTGCCCGGCTCCACCGTTGTGTCACTGCTGCCCACGGTGCCCGTCCTGGACAGCCTCTTCCCGGCCCCGCTCGGATCTGCCTCAGCAGCAAACGCTGCTTTTGGCATCTTGCTTTTCCCAAGGCCGAGTTCCTTTCATGCCTCCAGACGGGGTGAATTGAAATGAGAAGGAAGATGAGCAGTGGGGCAGTTTGGCAACAGGGACCCCTCGCCCAGTCTACAGTGGGTTTACCCTTTCCCTCTTCGTGCTGGTTTTTGTTCCCTTCACCCTGTGGGCATGGGGATGCCGACCCAGCCCTTCACACCACGGGGATGGCATTGCTCGCTCCATCCCTCTGCAGCCAGCAGCAGCCCCTTCCCGCGGGCTGCCCGCCTCCTGCGCAGCCACCAGTCCTCCCCAGCGGCCCCACATTCCCTGGTTTTCTGCCGGGAGCACCCAGAGAGGCTCGTGCGGGGGCCCAGTTTGCCGGGAGGAGCAGGGCAGTGGCTGTCCCTCCCCGTGCAGCCCGGCTGCGGTGGGAGCAGGCACGGGCTCGGCGGTGCTCCCCGGCTCGTGGCACCCGCAAACGAGCCCCTCTCTGCTCGCTCCCTTCCTGCCCGGCGCTTCCCTGCTCTCCAGGCTCGGGATCCAGATGGTGCCTGGCTTTTTCTTTCTTTTTTCTTTCTTTTTTTTTTTTTTTTCTTTTTTTGTTCATATGGGTATTTTTATCCTTTCGTCCTTCAGTCTCTGGGCTTGTGGGTGCCTGTTGCAGCCGCCGGTGCCTGCGGGTGCCGGCAGGAGGGAGCGCTGGGAGGAGATTTCGGCAATAAGGCCAATGACGCAGGGCACAGTTCACAAACCACGCTGCTCGTCAGCCCCAGTCAGGGCTCAGAAACAGGACGAGGAAAAACTTCTCTTCAGGCAGCGTCTGGGGGTTTGGGTGGCCGTGACCCAGCCCTGTGCCCCCCAAAAGCTGCCCCCCTGCTGATGGGGTGCCCGCGGCTGGTGCAGGGCTGGAGCGGGGGATGAGCTGGTCCTTGGCCCGGCAGCAGGGGGGGCTCAGCAGTACCTGCTGCATCGCTCAATGCGCTGGATTTGTCAGGGTCTGAGTTCCCTCAGCATGGCTGTTGGGACGGTTTCTTGCACTCTGTGGGGGATTAGGGGCTTCCAGCAATGACAGACTTACACTGGCTCCACTATTTCAAAATGAAGCATCCAGACACTACCTTATCCAACTTTATTGAGAAGGAAACGGGTAAAGGAAATAAATGCTGGTTCTAGAGGAGTCCTGCTGATGCTAGCTCTGCATTTCAGTGTCCTGTGGACACACATGAAGGACCATGAAAAGACCATCCCTCCCTTTGCTCCCTTTTCCCTGCACCCAGATCCACCAAACAGGCTTGAAGCAGGGGTTTTTTTCTTTCTTTCTTTTTCAAACAGTTTCTTTCCTTTTCCCTGTATTTAGCACATTTTCTGATCCCAGGACTTTTCTCCTTCTCCTCCAGGGAGGCTGGAGAGGGAGAGTTTGTCCTGCAGACTTTCCTGACCTGCTCTCCTGTTCCACTGCTGTGGGAGCCCAAGCCCCCAGGCACTGGGCCAGCCCTGGGCAGGCAGAGACCATGGAGCTGGAACCAGGTGGGAAAAGCATGAGAGGGGTTAAAAATTATCAGGACATATCCCTGCCTTTCTCTGCAACTCTGAGGACCAAGGACCTTGGTGATGGAAGTAAGGGATCTGGCAGCTCCATGGCTTCGCCAGGGTTTTTAAGGTTTAAAACCACCAAATGTTGCCAAGGCTTCCTGAAGTCTTGTGGTCAATGAAGGCAGGAACATAGAAAGGCACCAGCTAAGGCTGGAGGCTGGAAGGGAGCAGGAATAAATGGTGATGTGTCCTCAAGGGTGCCCACGACCCCATGAGCTGATTTTGGAAAATGCAGGTGAAGGGGAAGTGGTCAGGTGTGCACACCCTGGGGAAGGGCTGGGTGGGATGGGCTGCTGGCTGTGCTGCAGAGGAGATACTCAGGAGGAACAGCCCTGTGCCAGGCCCTGTTTCCAGGATGAGGGGTTGAGTTGGTGCCCAGTGGGCTCTGTGCAGCCAGGGCAGTGTGGTACCAAGGGCATGAGGTGGCAGGACAGCCCTGCTCCTTCCTTACCCTGCAAACAGGGCTCAGAAGGTCACTTCATTGCTGTAGCTCTTCTCCATGAGCCCCAATTAACTACAGATGGGAGTCCATGGGTCAGATGATCATAAGACCCCTCCTAATCTCCCGGGTGTCTCTGATGGCTGCGGATCAGAGGCACTGTTCATGCCAGGGCAGGGGATCTCTGGAGCTGTGCGAGGTGTGGGACTGAAGAGCTTCAGCCATCCCAGAATGCACAACCACTCCCTGCGTCAGCAGAGCTGGGACTGGTCTGCACCGTGTGCGAGAAGATATTCTGCAATACCTTAATTGTGATTTAAATTACAGGCCCAAAGCATTAAGCTCCATCAGATAAAGCACAGGGCAGATCTGCTGGAGCACATAAACCTCTGCCCATCTGCAGCGGGACGTGCAGGGCCACACGGCGGGGGCTGCCGGGGGTGGCCGGGGGTCCCCTGCGGAGCTGGGAGGCTCCGAGCGATGTCCGTGTGTCCCAGAGCCGGGCACTCGGAGCAGGGGTCACCCCATCCCTCCTGCGCAGCCCCAGCGCCGACCGCGGCAGCAATTCCTGCTGGGCCCGACCGCGACTGCCCAGGGAAAAGCGATCGCTAATGAGGGAATTAATGACGGATTCTGCATCCTGTTTGCCAGGAGTTAATGTTCAGAAGAATATTTTCAGGTGCCTTTCAGCGTCTCCGGCACGAGGCTGGAAGGAAGGAGACAGGTGCCACCTTGTGTGGAAACGTTTCTCCATGCAGGGCACAGACAGAATTCATTTCCCTTTTTTTTTTTTTTGGTGACGTCGTTGCTAACTCCTCCCTGGGCAGGACTCGGCCAGCCCTTCCTCCCCTGCCAGCTGTTTAAAGCCGCGGCGCACGGAACCCTCCGAGACCTGCCGGAGAACGCGGCTCGCTCGGTTACAGCAACCTGAAACCCCGACTGACAGCAGGGGCTGCCGGTGGATGAGAGGCTGGACACGATTTGGAAACATGCACTGGGACCCAGAAACCACCCCCGTGCCCTGGGCTGATCCCACAGCGTGGGCAGCAGGGCAGGGGGGGATTCTGCCCCTCTGCCCCCTCAGGTGAGACCCCCCTGCAGAGCTGCTCCAGCCCTGGGAACAGCAGCAGGAGGACGTGGAGCTGCTGGGGAGAGTCCAGAGGAGGGCATGGAGATGCTCCCAGGGTTGGAGCCCCTCTGCTCTGGAGCCAGGCTGGGAGAGCTGGGGGGGTTCCCCTGGAGTAGAGAAGGCTCCAGGGAGAGCTGAGAGCCCCTTGCAGGGCCTAAAGGGGCTCCAAGAAAGATGGGGACAAACTTTTTAGCAGGGCCTCTTGTGATAGAACAAGGGGTGACGGTTTTTAAAATAAAAGATTAGAGATTTAGAGTAGATATTAGGGAGAAATTCTTGGCTGTGAGGGTGGTGAGGCCCTGGCACAGGTTGCCCAGAGAAGCTGTGGCTGCCCCATCCCTGGAAGTGTTCAAGGTTACACAGTGTTTTGTCGCTGCTTCCCATCCCCTTGCCCGGCTCCTCCTGTGCTCTGGAGCTGAGCTCTGGCAGCAGCACTGGGTTCTGGGCCACAGCACATCCCAGCCTTGGTTTATCCTGTGCACAGGAGTTGTGCTCCCAGGAGGGACCCCGCAGATTGACAGCCAGCCAGATCACGTTGGGCTCACCCAGGGAGTCGGGCTGTGCCCTCAGCCACGCCAGTCACAGAAGAGCTGAAGAAATCTGGGCCCTCCCAAAGTGCTTTATTTAAATATGATGGTGTCTCACAGCACACACTGGCTGTGCCGGGCTGTCTGCCCTCTGACACACTGCTGGGTTATTTCTGTCACCTCCACTGGTGACAGACACTCTCCCTCTGTCCCTTTCCAGCTGTCCAGAAGCATCACAGTGAGCACTGTTCGGCTCTCTGTCCTGAGTCAAACGATGAATCACGTGTCTTCCCTGCTCCAGCCACTTAATCAGCTAGTGGAGAGGAAAATAAACATGATTCCTGGCTTTATGAGAATCCTTGGATGAGAACTGTCCTCACCACGGCTGCTACTCCCTCAGCCTGTCCTCCCTATGAGATGCTCAGGCCCTGGCCCTTGCTGCTCTGACCCCACTCCCTGTGCTTTGGAGGCATCAGTCCTGCTCTCTGCTGGCAGATATCATACAAAGATGGCCCAGTCCTTGCATCCAGCACCTCCTCTCCCTCCTGGGTCCAGATAGAAAAGCATGGGTCAAGGCTGCTCCAAAGTAGTTGACAGTTTTCCAGCTCAGAGCCCAGCTCCACCTCCAAGCAGAAGGAACCTGTCACAGAGAGGTGCACGTGACAAGACCCTCCTCAGCCCATAGTGAGTTGGGGATTCCTAACAGAGACAAGTGGGAAAAGAGGACAGTGGTGGCTGAGATGGCTGCTGGCCCCTGCTGTGCTCCTGCAGATGTGAGGGCTCCCTCAATTCAACCCCAGGGAGAGAGATCTGGAGACTGGTTCAAAAATATGTAGGCTTAAAAAATGTGGTTTTTTTCCTGTGTTGTCTGACTGAGCCTTTGGGGTTTGCATCTTGAGCTGCTTGCTGTGATCCTAAGGAGCAGAAGCCTCTCTTCTTGTTCTGCACAGCCCTTGAGGTGTCTAGTGTATCCAGGACCTGTGGCTTTGGGATGACCCCAAAGCTCCAGGGCCAGGTGGGGAATGGTGGCCAGGAGCCACTGCTGTCCCTCTCCCCCTGCCCCCAGGTGCAGACTGACCAAACCAGCTCTCTGAGCACCGAGGTTACCATAGCCAAGGGCAAAACAGGATTGGGATGAAAACGCTCTTTGGTAACAGCTGATGTTGCTTTAGGCTTTTTCAAAAGCCAGGAACAACTTTATTAGATGGCTGTGGGGCTGAGTCTTTCTGCTTCCCTGGGTGCTTTTGCTCCACTCACACCCAGAGGTGGGAGCATTCCTGGGCAGCCCAGCACTGTGGTATCCATGGACAGCCTGGCACTGTGGGATCCACGGACAGCCTGGCACTGTGGGACCCCTGGGCTGCCTGGCACTGCGAGCTGCACGAAGGGGGCAAGGGACAGGGGCCACGTGCAGCTCCACGTGGGCAGAGTGGGCTGTGCTTGCTCTCCGTTTCCAGGCAATTTTGTGGACTGATTGCAGTGGCAGCAGTGGGAGCATCCAAACACACGCCCTGGCAGAGGAAGGTCTGGATCAGGCACTTTGAAGCACCTTCTCTCTGCCTGTGTGTGGTTGTGGCAGGCTGGTGACTGTGGCTTGTCCTTCTCCTGTTGCCTCCTCTCCTCTGCCTCACGGGCCAGTTTGACAAACCCTGCCCTGCCCTCGTGTGCCAGCACTCTCTGGGTGCAGCCGGCCCGGGAGCCCACCCGGGGGTCCCTGAGGGCCGTTCTGGTGCTCCCTGGCTGCCCCCGGAGCTCCCGCTCAGGCGGGCACAGCTCTGCCCCTGGCACAGCCCCGACAGCAGCCCAGGGAAGGGCTGGGGAGCCTGCAGCTGGGCCTGGCAACGGGACACGGACAACATGTGTTACAAGCCCTAGAACTTAAATATTTTGCTGCTATAAATGTTAGCAATGAGAGCTCTCGTTACATTTAAATGCCAGATGACAGAAGCAGAGGCCAAAAAAAGCTCCTTCCCAGCCAAGCGGGAGGAGAGGGAATGACTGCACCAGCGGGGCCGGCGGGATGCAGGGCTGGCACAGGGGACAGAACTTCCATGAGCGGGGCACTGAGCAGGGTGCTGAGTGGGGCATGGAGCAGGGTGCTGTGCATGGCACTGGCTGGGGCACTGGGTGGGCACCAGCACCTGCCCTTGGTGTTTGGAATGGAGATGACCTCGCTGGCCTTTCCCCCCCAAACCCCCCACACAGCCGGGCTCCCCTGACTGAGAGTTCCCACGGGCTGAACCCTGGCCCACGAGGGCTCCCCCCCAAGCTGGGGAGCAGTTTCCATAGTTTATATTTCAACATAATTTCAATAAATTCCAGTTGGCTATTCCTGAATAACACCTGGAGCAGAAAGGAGCTGCACAGCCGTGTGAAGGGAATCTTTGCAATTAGAGAACTTGAGCATTTTTGGTGGGTGTTTTGGTGAAACAAAGCACTGCATGTGATGGGCTTGGAAAGCACAGGACTAATTACCAGAGCTATTTTAAAAAATGGCATGAAAATGAGTTATGCTGCTAAAGCTCAGATGCAAGAACACAGTCTGCTTAATTTAATAATACTGTGTGATTTGTGTAAAAGTGAACTGGTAGCAATTATAGGTTATTGTTAATTACTGGGGGCTGGGTTCTCCTCTCTGTGCTCATGCAGAATCACACCTGGCCCCCTGATGCCCCAACGTCCGTGGGGTTTGCGATGCAAAGGGGTGCACGATGTAAGGACCTGAACAAGGGGATCATGGAAGGTGCTTGGGGTGAGCTCCCCAGAACCCACGGGACAGGAGGCGAGTCCTCGCTGTGCTCCCAGCCCTGGCGTGTCCCGGGCAGCCCGTGGGAGCCGTGCGGGCAGTGGAGCTGTTGGGACAGGCACCGCCGGCTGCCCCGGCAGCCCCAGCGCGGCTCCGGCCGTGACTCAGGCGCTGACTCACGGACGCCTGATGAGATCTGTGCACTCCCAGGCACACCGGTCACAGCTAAACATTAAAACAAGCTCTTTAATTTCAAACCCGAGTGCTTCCCGGGGTTTTCTCAGCAGCTGTGCTCAGACCAGTGCTGACTGTACACTGGGAGGGGGTGGTGATGAAACGTTGCTACGTTGCAACAGCCAGATTTGCTTATTTGCATACATATATACAGAGATATATATTTAGAAATTTCCCCAAGGCAAAAGAAAATAATTCCTGACAAGCAGGAGCTTGGAAGGTCACTTGGATTATTATTTCTGTACCACAGCTCACCTCGAGCACATAAGCAAAGTCTTTATGTCCTGATGTTAATAATGCTAAAGAGTTAAAAACCTCAGCAGCACTGAAGGCAATTATCAGGTTGGCTTTGTCATGCACAGCCTTGTTTCATATGCTGTAACTAAATTACAATTTATTGTGTATTTTAGAAGGAATAACAGTGTTAGTTTGTGGGTTTTTTGCTGTTGGGCTCTGTCCAGCCCCAGGGCCATCCCCCCTCAGTGCTTGGCCTGGCCTGGCCCCCAGCCCTGCCCATCCCCTCTGGTGGGACGGGACAGCACTCAACGCCCTGCAGAGATGGAAAAGACATGGGAGTCTAAAGGGAGATGGTTCTGCCAAGTGAGGTGACTGGGCTGGGGTCCTGCAGCTCCTCAGTCTTCCAAAAATTTTCTCTATGGCATCTTTTAGCTCTGTGAGCTGTTCCTGCACTCCAAGAACATTGTGAAGTGGTCTGACTTGAAATCCCAGCTGCTCCAGAGAGGCAGAATTTATGAAGTACCAAGGCAGTTCAGGTTACCATGGAAATAGCTTCAAAACAGAGAAGCCTGATTTTGCTGTCCTCACTGTCTTGGGAGGGTTTCTATGTGGAAGGATGACAGGGCAAACCTGCCCCACAGCTCAAGGTGTGCTCTACATGTGTTGTGTTCTGGGGCCCACAGACTTCTGAAGAGTGTGGCATTTGCATAACATTAATGGTTTTTTTCTGATGTCTGTGCGTGACAGTTCGAGCCCATAGTGCTCCTTTCACATGGACATGCCATTATTACACCTGATTAATGCAAACATTACCTGGGAAGAAGTTCCAGACTGTGTTGTGTCATGGAAAGAGCCACATGAGGTTCTCTGCCAGCAGCTGCAACAGCCTAAAATTTAATCATACTCTGCACCTTGCAGAGCTGTGCAAAGTCAACTGTGTATGAATACTCTTATCAAATCCATCCCACCTTTCCTTGGAGGACTGCAGAATACCTGACAAGCCGGGAGCTGTCCTGCCCTCTGTGTGCCAGCCTGGCACCTGGGGCACAGAGACAGCCCTGTGATCCTCCCCAGATCTCTGTCGGCGGCAGAACCAGCGCTCCTGACTCCGAGACAGCGCTGCCAGCCACTAACCCAAACACCTTGTCATGATATCCCTCTCAGGCTCCAGCCCTGCTTTTCTCCCCACATAACATTATTACAGATAAAATTCTATTTACAGCTGGAATTTCCTAGCAACACTCACAATAATGATAGAAAAGATAACTGAAAAATCCCTGTACATGTTGGAAAGCAAATTTATTTGTAAAGATGCTTATGATGACAAACAAGAAGGATAGAAAAATAGCCCTGTTTACAGATTATGCTGAGATTACTTCAGTAACCTAATTCTTCCCTCTCCTTCACCATTAATTAGAAATCAGCAGCATCTAAACTGATGTGATCCAGTTACAGGAGGCTGTGGGCTGGAGCTGACAAGACCTAATTCCAGTTCCCAGCACTGGTTCCTCCCGTGGCTGTGAACGAGCACTTAGCAACAGCTGTCCCTTGGTGAGCCATGCGTGGGTTACTCAATGACAGGTTCCAAAATTCATGTTCTTCTACCAGACATGAAGTAGGAACTTTTCCATGCAAAGTGCTTCTAACCCCTGTGGCTCCTCGTGTCTCCTGGGAGCCCCACAGCCTGCCATTAGTGAGGGGTGGCTCCTGCAGTGTCCCCCGTGGTTGTGAGCTCTAATAACCGCGTGGGATACGACTGTCAGAAGTGCTTTAGGCTGCAAATAAGCAGGTGGGTGTTCAGAAGTGTTGGCTGCCAGCACCACCTGTGGAGCCTTAAGGGAAGCTTGGCACTTCTGGAAACGTAGCTGTTTGGCTAGATTCTGAAAAGCCCTATTAGATACCCAACCTTTAGACTTCTCTTTTGGAAAATGGTCCTTGTTAGAGCTGTATTTTCTCCCAAGGAACACCTACACATGAGCAACTTGAATGTCACATTCAGCTACTTGGCAGTACACTATGGAAAATCACTGGCCTTGTGCTGTTGAGCCAAATGTAGACCTATTTGTGTTTTTAAGGGAATTAGTATTCTTTTCTCTGTTTAAAACATTCCTATTACTCATAGTGAGTCAAATCCTGGCCCCATTTGGAGAGTGGTGCATAAATGGGCTGTATGTACAAAGGAGCTTCGGCAGGAGCACTTCCCAAACTCTCCATGCACCTGCCTTTTCCCAAGGGAACTGATGTTCATGTCCCACCCCGGCACCACGGCTGGGATTGCTCTCCATGCTGTCCCAGCCTGAGTCATGCTGTGTCTCCATGTCTTCTGCTCCTGCCCTCTGAGTCCCTCTCCTCCTGTCTCACAGGTGCTCATGTCACTGCTGGGGAAGCACTGCATGTCTGGAGGAAAAGCATGACCACGTCCCTTGTCCCACAGGAGCAGTGAGGGAGGGCACAGTGTGCCTCTGCTCCAACCTGAGGCAGAATCCCAGAACCAGTTAGGTTGGAAAAGCCCTCCTAGACCATGGAGTGCCCCCTGTGCCCGATGCCCCCCTTGTCCCCCAGCCCAGAGCACTGAGTGCCATGGCCAGGCCTTCCTGGGACACCTCCAGGGATGGGCACTCCAAACCTCCCTGGGCAGCCCCTGCCAAGGCCTAAGGGACACTGGAGGGTCTCTCCTCCCTGTGCCTCCATGGCTGGGGCGGTGGGCCGGGCTTGTTGCTCTCACAGGAACACGGCCCGAGGCTGATCCTCGTGCACAGCCTTGGTGTCCAGGGCAGGAGGGAGCCTGTGCTGCCCACAGGGACAGGAGGGAGCCCGTGCTGCCCACAGGGACAGGAGGGAGCCTGTGCTGCCCACAGAGACAGGCCGTGGGCTGTGAGAGCCTGGAAAGGCTCCATGTCCATGCGCAGCAGAGCTGTGTCCGGGGGGCTCCCCGGGAACACAAACACGGCCCAGCACACGCAGGACGAGGCTCTGGGACCATGAGGGCAGCCCCACACTGATCCCAGAGGGAATGTGACAGCTGACAGAGCGATGTCACCCAGCTGGAGCTGCTGGGGTGGTGGGATTCGCCCTCCCTGCTGCCTCCCGAGGCTCTGCCATCCCACCACTGCCTTGGGGAAATACAGAGCAGTGCAGGGATGCACAGCCTGAATGCCAGGAACGGTCAGAAGGTATGTGGAGCACCAGGTCAATAATATTTGGGAATTTCTGATGTTCTTGATCTGCTCGGGATTGTTCAGCCTTGTTTAAAATGTAGGATTTCGTGTCCTTCATTTGTCATATCACAGTGTAAGCACTCTGTTAATAGTAATTAGATGCAACTGTTCTGGAAAGCCGCTGTATTTTCCCCTTTAGGAAGAAACCTGTGCCTTTCCAGGAACCTCAGTGACGTTTTCTTAGGGCAGCTGGCACAGGGACATGGTTCCACCCAAACCAGTCAGACTGAGGGTGTTTGCATCATGGTGACCTTAATGTACCCCAAAGCTTAATGTACCCATGGTCTATAATCCAATTCTTGTTGATGACACTGAAAGAAAGTAGGTTTAGATTAGATATTAGGAATTAGATTAGATACTGGGGAGAAATTTTTCCCTGTGAGGGTGTGGAGACCCTGGCACAGGTTTC
Source organism: Chiroxiphia lanceolata (assembly GCF_009829145.1). Lineage (NCBI taxonomy): Eukaryota > Metazoa > Chordata > Aves > Passeriformes > Pipridae > Chiroxiphia > Chiroxiphia lanceolata. The sequence goes on along the minus strand of NC_045643.1, from coordinate 39,542,093 downwards.
CCAGAGAAGCTGTGGCTGCCCCAGCCCTGAAAGTGTCCAAGGCCAGGTTGGACGGGGCTTGGAGCAACCTGGGCTGGTGGAAAGTGTTCCTGCCTGTGGCAGAGGGTGGAATGAGATGGGCTTTAAGGTCCCTTCCACCTCAAACCAGTCTGGTATCATTCTATGACATGGAGTATGATTGAAGTACTGTGGTTGAAAGAATACGGGATTTTGGGAAATTCATTCAGGGGTTAAACTGCAAGAGGAATGAAGTCACCTTCAACCTTAAAAATTATGACATGACACTAACTAGTTTATGAGTAATTCAGTGTGAAAATTGGAGTCAGATTATTTTTTTTAGAAAGTGAGACACATCAGTCTTGTACCAGGATATTTGCAGTTTGGCTCAGCCCTGTGAGGCACATCTGGAGTGCTTTGTCCAGCTCTGGCTCCTTGGGACAGGGGGGACGTGGAGCTCCTGCAGTGGGTCCAGGGGAGGCTGCGGAGATGCCCAAGGGATGGAGCAGCTCTGGGAGCAGCAAAGGCTGAGGGAGCTGGGGCTGTTCAGCCTCCAGAGCAGAGCCTGAGAGGGGCCCTCCCCAGGGGGTGTCAGGGGCTGCAGGGAGGGGGCAGAGGAGGGCCCAGGCTCTGCTGAGGGGGCCCAGCAATGGCCCAGCAGGAACGGGCAGGAGCTGATGCCCAGGAAGCTCCACCTGGACAGGAGGAAGAACTTCTTTGCTGGGCAGTGACCCAGCTCTGAACAGGCTGCCCAGACAGGGTGTGGAGTGTCCTTACTGGGGATATCTCAGGACCGTCTGGACACAACCCTGTGCCATGTGCTCCGGGATGGCCCTGCCTGAGCAGGGAGGTGGGACCCGATGGGACACTGCGGTCCCCTCCAGCCTGACCCATCCAGGGATTCTGGCTGTAGTCCCCTGGTGGGTTCGGCCGCCTGGTTCCCCGTGGGTGGGATGGTTCGGTCCCGCACACCCGACCCCTGCCGTCCCGTCCCGCCCGCAGTGCCGCGGCTGCCCCGCAGGGGGCGGTGTCGGGGGCGGCCGCTCGGAAGTGACGCGGGGCCGTTGCCGGTCGGGCGGCCCCGCCCGCGCTCCTTTGTCAGCGGAGCCGCCGCGGCCGCCCCATGGCCCCGCCGGCCTGAGCGGGACCGGCCGCGCTCCGCCCGCCCGGCCCCGCCGCCTCACAGGTGAGTGCCGGCCCCGAGCGGGCCGGGCCCGCCGCGCTCCCCCGCCGGCCGCAGCGGGAGCGGCTCCGCGGCGGTGCCGCCGCCCCGGGAGGGTCGGTCCCGGCCCGGCGGGAGGGTCGGTCCCGGTCCCGGCCCGGCCGGTCGGTGCCGCCGCCCCGGGGTGTCTCCGGAGGGTGTCCCGCGGTGCCCGTGCCCGGGGGGCACACGGGGCGCACACAGAGCCCCCGGCCCGGGGTCACCGCGGGAGGCGCAGCCTCGGGGCTCTCCCGTTCCCCTCCTTCCTTCCCTCGTGCCGGCTCGGCCGGGGCACAGCTCAGTCCTCCTCCCGGGGGCTGCCCTGGGCCGGCCCGGGGCGGGCTGCGGGGGCTGCCCGTGTCGGTGCGGCGCGTCCGTGCCTGGGGAGGGAGGGGAAGTTACGGGCCACAGGCTCTTGTGCCAATTCGTCTGCTAAAGGCGCTTCTCCCCCTGCCAAACCTGCTGGCGCACAGAGGCAGCGGGGTCTGAGCCCCCGGTGACCCCCAGCCAGCTCGCCCTGGGCTCCAGGGGGAAGGAAGGGCAGCGGGATGTGCCTGGCTGCTGCCAGGGCTCGGGCTGGAGCGGGAGAACGGTCCTGGAGCAGGCTCAGGTCGGGTCTGTGTGTTAACCTGGAGGCTTCACATGCTGGCCTGTGAAATCTGGGCACGAATATAGTAGGGAAAGCTGCCTGGGCAGTCTTTCCAACTCTGTTAATCCAGAAAAATGCATAAAAATAACTTCTTTCTAGCAGTACTTTTACAGTAAACTGGGTTTAAACCACTTTGTTTTCCAAAAATTGAGAGAGAAATTCACCTTCAGCAGGTTCTGAAATAGTTGGGGTTTATGTAGGTGTGCTGGAGCCACCAGTGCCTCAGGACAGTGTTTACTGGTGGGAGCTTTCAGGTTCAGGACTGAGCTTCAGAACTGGCACATCTGTACACATATTGTTTTAGGAGCAATACTTTGAGCTTTGAAAAGAGAACAGGTTCTTGTCCCAAATCTCACGTGTTTTTATGGTCTGCATTGAATTAATCTCAGCCTCTCGTTTAAGAAACTCTGTGGCTGTAGCAGTTTGCTGTGGGCAATGACAAGTCTATTTTTAACCTTCACTTTTCTTTTGTTTCCTGTAATCCGATCTTTGCTGTGATCCTTATACTCATCTTCAGAGGGACGGTTGTGACCTGGAATGCAGCAGGCACTTTGCAAATACTCTCCGAGCTCTGTCCTTGAAGGGCTGGAGCTGTTTGAACAGTGCTGGGGTGCCTTGCAATTGAAATGGGAAAGCTGCAGTCCTGGCTGTGGAGAGCTCTCAAGTGCAGAGCTCAGGCCTTTGATGGCTGAAACTTTTTTTTTTCTGGAGGAGGTGTTACAGATCTGTTTTAAGGAAACAAAAAGTTCCTGTGTGCACTGTGCTCCCCCCCAGGAGGTGTTAAGTGTGTGCAGTGTTTTGAGAGGTTTGCTTTCTCTCAGGAATTGTTTGATGGGATAAGACCTGCATTCCTCTGGCTGGGGGGGGTGGGGATGTGCTCCTTGCCCAGTGGCCCAGGACTGGGAGTCATTCCTGACTGTAAATCTCTGCCTGTTTGTCTCCATGCTGAGTGACAGATGTGTTTCGGTCTGTCTCCATTTAGAGACAAACTTTTAGGTCTGTTGCTGTGAGATAGATCACCCCTCAACTATCTCAGTTTGTAAATAATCAGCTCTTACAGGCCTGAATTGTAGTTAGGCCAGAATAAAACTGTGTTATATATTTTTAGTTTTAAGGCTTATTACATATCTCAGAGTTTCAAGCTGGGAAAGGGAAATCCTACTGGCCTGGTGCTGATGATGCTTCCAGAGGTGTTGCTGACAGTCTCCTTAAGTTCCACTGCCCAGGAAGTGTTGCTGTTTTTTTCATGACTTATTTTGATACTTACATTAGGAAACTGAAAATATTTTGGTTGCAGAGCTGTTGAGGTTGTTACCTCATGTTTATGCTCTGTACAGAATAGGATGGCTGCCTTAGTTACTGACAAAAGAATTAGTGAAGACCAAAATGGTGTGTGCAGAAGTTCAGCCTCACCCTCCATGGGCATCACTCATAAAGAGGCTTTGGCCATATTGTGTTCCTGGAGCTCACAATTCAACACACTTTGAGACATGAGAATTTATTTTATGCCTTAGTAGATGGATATTTGATATTCTGGTGATTGTTACGCTCTTAACACATATGAAGTTGGTTGCGTTTGTTCTGCTGAGGCAACCTGCTAAAGCTCACCTCTAACACAGAGTAGAAGGGTCCTTCCTCAGGAGAATGTGAGTGTGTGGAGGAACCGAGGTGAAAGGGGAGGGCTAAATATAGCCATTTCCTGCAGAACTTATCTGCTTTTGAGGCCGGCTCTCCAAATGGAACTTGTGTCTTCCAGGCCCTCAGAGAGGGTAGGCAGAGAACATGGGCGGGGGAAAGAACACCAGTGGGGTGTTGTGGGTGGGTTGTGTTTGTGGTTTTTGTTTTTTCCAGCCAGCTGGTGCTCTGAAGTCATGCTTAAATTTAATGAAAGCCTGATGCTAAAATAGGATCTAGGGACAGCCGTTGTAAAATAATTAGGCACCCGTTCAGCCCCCTTGTCCCTGCCAAAAAAAAGGCTGCTTGAATTCATTTACAGTCTTGGTATTGGAACTCTCAAATGGGCATCTTGATATCTGATTATGTGTATAAGCAGGTTATAAACCTGCCTCACTCACCTGTGCAGCTGTCAGGTTACAGCAGGTTGCAGTGGTGGTGCTGAACGCGGTGATCTCCGAGTGCCTCTGTGGATGAGGATTCACCATGTCATGGGGGGGTGGCAGGCTGGCCTTGAGCAGGGTGTGTTAGGGGATGGATTAGTTGCTTTAGGACCTGAGGGTAGTCAAGACTGAGACAGTTTAAGAGCACCTTAGTTACAGAGGTAAATGACGCTGTCAGAAAGCTCATCTTTTGAACTCTGCTGCCATAGGTTCTGTGGCCACGTGTTGAGGGCATAAGATATTTATTTATATGCTGTACATACCTGTACATGTCTGTAAAGTGAGGAATAATGATGTTTCCTAGCAGTGTTGGAAAGCTGACTTCGCATGGGTTTACGAAGTATTTTGGGATCATGAATTTATAAAACGTTGTTGACTGTGAAATGTGTGGAATTCCATGGAAATGCTTTCAAGAAATTCCTTTTTTTCCCCACTATGTTTTCAGCCAAAACACAATTTTAGAGTAATGCTTTTAAAGGCATAGAAGTCCCAGACAAATAGCAGTAAGTAGTTGTAGTGAAGTAGTTCTCTGTGTTACATTGGACCATGAGCATGCACATGACCCACCCTCAGGTGAGGTTAACATGTGCTGTTGTGGAACTGTGTGTGTACAGTCAGTGCTCACAGGTTCCAGTTGCAGAGGGATTTGCATCTGTACCTTGCTGGTGTTCAGAACATGCTCTCAAAGTTCTCCTCTCACGACAAGATCCACAGAGAAGGCGCTGTGGTTATAAAGTAGCATTGAACTCGGTGGGATGCTGTTTGCTGGAAGGAACATCAGGAGCGTGCCTGCATTCCTAGTGAAATAAGTAGGTGCTATTCCTGCCTGTGGCAGGGAGCAGCGCTGTGCTGCGGAGGGGCCGGGGCTCTGCTGGCAGCTCGGGTGTTCCCCCGCCAGGCCAGAGCTGACCTCGTGATTCATCTGAGCTGAATAGTCACCATCAGGTGCTGCATCACAGTCTGCCAGGTAGGGTAGGTCCTCTTTGGCAGGGTTCCTTTGATGTGCTCTGCCCTTTCATGCTGTGGGTGCCTCGCCTTGCTGGCTGTCCCAGCGCTGGCCGTGCCTGTCCCTCCCTGCTGTGCCAGGCAGTGTGTTGGGGCCAGAGCCTCTTGGACACAAGATTCTCTCCAGCTCTGGGCAGAACATGCTCTGCGTTCCTTGTGCCTGCAAATCAGTGTGCCATCAGCTCTGAAACACCTGAGAAGCCCCCAGATCAAGGCCCCTTATCTCAAGTGCTGGAGTTCTGTTGAGTACAAGGATGGTGTAAGTCCCTGATCGATTGGGATCATCATTGTCCTTCAGCTCCACAGTTTCTTCACGCTCGGGACCTGTTTTAGTTTTATGTGCAGTTGGCTCAGCCTTGTTCTGCAAGGCTGTGTGAGGTGGTGTGGATGCAATGTGTGTAAGTCACTGACTCCTGCTAAGGGGAGAAGTGCCTGAAAGGAAATACTGTAGAGGTTGTAAAGTCACAATTGACATGTGAGTAAACGGGAAGTGATGATCTTACATAATTTCTTATGATGTAAGGAAAGGGGAATACTGTGTGTAGTCAGTAATGGGCAGCTGTAAAACTGAACCTTACAGTTTTTGCCTGTTTAAGCCATAGACTGATTGTAGTGGGACATTCAGGAGACTTATTCTTCTTTTAAGAAATAATTGGATCTCTTGGTAGGCCTGTAGGGAGCCAGTAAATGCAGTAGTTCAGATGCAGGTTTGGGCTTGGGAATTTATCTCCATCTGGGAAGTATGGGGTCAGGGGCAGAGGAGGATGGGAGAACGACCTTTGCATGCTGTGTCCTCACGCTTCTTCCTAAGTGTCTGCTCCTGGCCTCTTTTGGGTCAGGTTGTTGCTGAGTGAGGTGTGTGTGGCGGTGTTTGTTGCTCCTGTTGGTATGCAGAGGCAGCTCAGCAGTTGCTCGCCCTCAGAAGTCCTGTTGTCAGTGGATCTCCCTTCCAGGCTCAGATGAAGTCACTGTTCCCTGCTCGTGGTGCTTCTGTGAAGATGCATCGGGAAGTGCCTGGAGCTTGCTGTAGAGTAACTCCACTCTGCTTTAGGAAAAGGAAGGCTCCACCTTGGTTAAGAAAAGCTTATTAAAACAGAAGACCTCCACTTCAGTGATTGTCTAAGGCAGACTTTGGAATCATTTGCCGTGTCTGAAATGACCAGAGATGGAGGTAGGAGATGGTGAGGGGGAACACCAAGGGCTGTTATCTGGGCCTTTCTACAGAAGATGTGATGCTGCAACCCTTAACCATCTGTCCTGAGCCTCTGGAACATTCCTTCCCGGCACACTGAAGCCACAGATGACCCTCAGTTGAGTGGAAACTGGTAGGAGGGCTCGTTCCTGGTCTTACAGAGAGCAGTTGTAGTGAGTTGTGCTCACTGGAGGTCGGGCCTTTCTTGTTCTGACTGCAAGCCTTACCTCTGCTAATGAGCTGCAGAAGAGAGGCCAACAAACACCTCTTCTAATTGCAGGTCTGCTGTTTGCCTGGCAGGGATCCGGTGACAGCAGGAGCGGGCTGGCAGCCCTGCCAGCCGCCTTTGGCTGGGCGGATAGCTCGCAGGCTAGAAGTGGCTTCCCTTTGAAGTCCTGGAAGCTGCTGATCCCTGCTTTCAGGAGTCTGTGTGCCTCAGCAGGCCCCTCCAACCCTCCCCTCGAATGGCCTGGGGTTCCTGGCGCAGCGGTTTGAGGCGGTTGGGGCTGTGGTTGCACAAACCTTTTTGCTGGCTACTAATGCCAGGGGAGTAAGTAGTCCTGCTTCTCCCTCTCCGTGTGCTGTTCTTTCCCCCGTTCAGGCATCTCTGGCCATGTGGTGCGCTGGATAAGGTGTTAATTTGGTTAAAACTTAGTCTGTCTTTGCCAGGTTAGTTCTAACCCAGGTTAATTCCCAGTTTGTTTTCTTGTGCTGGTGCTAAGGAGGGATCTGCGAGGGTACGAGTGGCTGGGCGGACACAGAGGATGCTGTGCTGCCTCGGTGTGTTTGTGAAAACTGTTGCCATGCTTGAGTTCATTGTAGGAGTATTGAGTTTGGGTTTTTAGGGTGCCTTGGCCTGGTTTGTCTGTGCCAGAGTGGACCTGCTGTGCTCTGCTCCCCAGGGAGAGTTCCTGCAGGTTTCCTTGCTACCGGCTTTCTCTTGGCCTTGGCTGTGGCCTCACTGTGTGCTCAGACACAGGTTTTTGGAAGTCCCACACGCCTGCCTGCCCTCCCTTCTCTGCAGGACAATGGCCAGTCTGTCCCCTGAGCTGGTGGCCAGCAGTGGCCAGCCTGTCCCCCGAGCTGCTGCACGGTGCCAGAGCTGCCCCATGTTACTCATCCCTCAGGGGTGGTGGTGTCCTGCGTTGTCAGGTGGTGTGGAATGGGAGGCAGAAGAGATGAGAGTGAAATCTCCCTAGGAACAAATGTAAAATTAAACAAAATACGTGTTTGTATTAGTCAGCCTAAACCAGACTGTGCTATTTAGGGCTCTCCACTGCAATAAACTTGTCTCTTGTGTTTGTGTGGGTGGACTGCAACAATTAAGTCATTTAAAGTCTGAATCTTAGAAGAGAAAACAAAATCAAAAGATAATGGTTTGGTTTAAGAGAATATTAATTGTATCATATTACGTTAAAATTCTCTTATGTTAGAGAAAAGGTAGGTGATGCCTTGCAGGTTGGTTATTGGTAAAAGTCATGTCCATGCTGCACATTGAAACTCTTCTTGACTTCATAAGGAGTTATATCTTTTGGTTTTTTTGATCCATTAAATCCTTTCCTGCTGCTGGAGAGTAGCTGCCTGCTGCAACTGCAGTTGCAGTTGTGGGGTAGCAACCTGCTAAAACATCACTGAGTATTAAATTAGCTAATTCATGTCTCCTAGGAGTGGAATTACAACAAATTGCGCATTTTAAAAAAAAGCCTATTTTCAATTTGGTTTTTAAATACTGACTCTAAGGATAAGAAAAAGTATTTTAGATGTACTCTTAACTCATGCAAAAGTGCTGACACTTGTGAATTTAAAAAAAACCACAACAAAACAGAGGAGGGATGTGTGTACTCTTGGTGATTTTGATTACAATAGAAAAATAAAGCAAATATTTTGAAAACTCAGGAAATTATTTTCCAGACATTTATTCTTATGTATTGAGCATTGATCTAAGTAATTTTTATTCCACTTGACCTTTATTTTTGGATTGAGTTGCGAAACCTGTGTGCATCCTGAGTCTAAGTGAAACGATGATGAAAAATGCCACGCAAGCATCTTTTTACTCCACCCATTTTCCCTCTCGGGGTGACTACGTGTAAATGTGGTCTGGGACCATCTCTGCTTCTCTTGGTTTGGGAGCTGTCCTCCCTGCAGGGGTAGCACAGGGTCTGTCTTTGATGTCGTGTTCCTCTCTCAGGCAGAACCCTGTTGCTCGGCTGGGCAGCCCTTTGTGCCCAGCCCAGCTCACAGACGCCCGTCTGGGAGAGCAGAGGTACGTCTTTGTGGTTAGGATGAAGGTTAAATCATTGGAGTGTTGGCTTTCCTCCAGCTTCTTTGCATAATTTGAACCCGTCTGTGTCCAGAAAGAAACATGCAAGTTATTTCAAGTGGCTGGGGTGGCAGACAGAGCTCCTGCAGCAGCCTGCAGACCGTGCAGCGCGTGGGCCGTGTCGCCTCCCCGGTCCCCGCGCGAAGGTGCAGCTGGGACGTGGCCGGCGCCTGCCTTGGCCTTTCCTCCGTGGCCCTTCTCAGGGGTCCTGCCTTTCCTTGGCTTTTGCTGTCAGGCCTGTGCACTTCTTAAATTGTTGAACGACTCTTTGGCTTGGCTTTTGCTCTCCCTTAACCTCACGTTAGTTCGTTGTCAGTTAGGCCTTTACGAATGTGCCAGAAATGCCACGTAGACACTTTAGTGTGTTTGTGGACCTGGCATGTTTGCATCAGCCTCCAGTAGAGAATAATCTGAGTGACATGTCCCAGCTTGCCTAAACAATAGGGTGTTTTTTCTATCTTGGTTGTATGCATTTTACACGTTTGTAAGACTAATGTCATACCTCTGAAGCAAACCTGGGCAAGGTCTGCAAAACCTGTTCTAAAATCTGAACCTATTTAGACCCTTCCCTCCATACACCTTCCTTACGACACGTCATATTTTGAAGAATGAGTGAATCAATATGACTGTTCCTAAATGATGGAAATAAAAACCTAAGCACCATCAAAAGGCTGTTTGAAAGAAATACGGTATTTCCACGCCTGGTGCAAAAGTGGCGTATTTTAACGACTGGAAAAGACTTTAACTTCGTCTTTTTGTTTGGAATTTGTTCCTGGATGTTGTTTAGACCTTCAGAGAAGACATGTGTTGGACTCTCATGTGAAAGAGCATCCAGGATTTGGAGGGAACCTTTTCTGTTTCTCCATTAGGAAGGCCAAAATGCCATGCAGGGAGGAGCCAGAACACCCAACTGGCTTTTGAAGCTTGGTTTTCTTACGCAGTTCCTGGAGTCTCTGCTGAGGAATTGCTGTTCCCGAGGCTGCAGTGCAGTTCGACACCTTCCGTGACAAAGGGTCTGCAAGGAGTAAAACCTACTTTATTTCCAGTCTGGGGATTTGTGAAACTTTGACGTGCAGCCCAATTATAGTCATGTTGGTTTAGTTCCCGAAGTGGATGCTCTTTATTCTAAGAGAGGCCCTCCTTCATGCAACCAGGAGTATTGAAGGCCCTGAAGTGTTAGCATTTGAATGGTTTTGGCTTAGCTTTAAAATAAATATCTGCTGGATATGGAGCTCTGGGGAGTGGACTAAAGCAAATGGAGTAGGTGAATTAACTGGAAGTTGTTCCACAAGGCTGAGTTCACAGAGCCACAGCACAGCAACACAGTGGCAGATGGATGCTGAAGAAAGGGATCTTGAGAGCTTGCTTGTGTTTTGAGGCTGTTCTCAAGTGAAGTAGGTGCAATTCAGTGTCTGCTGTTCCTCTGCACAGAGTCCCCTGGTCACTGTTCCTGCTCTGCAGCGTCCGTCCTTGTGTGGCTGGAGTGAGTGCCTGTGCTGACTCCTCAAGGAAACAGCTTTCCTCAAGCTTTGGAAGGACTGTGATGTTTGTCTCCTGGTGCCTGATGGTTCTTTTCAGACCTGGGTGAAAATATCAACAGATTCCCTCCTTGAAGAGGGAGATTCATGGTTTTTCCTGGCTGTGATGGACATCTGGAAAGAGAAGCAAGTGCTCTTCTTCAGGGGTGTGTGTGCCACAGGGAAACCAAGCTAAACAAACTGAGAAGCCCTCGTTCTTCTGGGGAGGGGAGGAGCGCCACTCTTGGCTTTTGCCTGCCTTCTGGTAGGAATTCAGGTGCCTGTGAACCGAAAGTAGCCCTGGCACTGGGGCCACACGGTTTAGGGGGTGAAGAACCACTGTGCTGGGAGTGAAGGTGGTCTCTGCTGTCAGGTCTCCTAAAGGAGCCTTCTGGAGAACCGAGATGGAGTTTGGCTCTCGTTACAGATACAAGTAACTGGGGGGGTTGGGGAAAGAGGGACACTCAGGGAGGCTCTGTGGGACTCGGGTGTCACCGTGAGAGGAGGCAGTGGCACAGGGCCAGGCATGTGGCAGAGTGTCCCTACCAGAGTAAGTTATTGCTTGTCAGCTGTTAATTGGTGCTGTTCCCTCTGCACACGCTTTGTGTTCCGAGTGTGAGCAAAGCAGAGGGCAGCAAGCCCTCGGTGAGGTTTGGGGTGGTTTGCTGGGCAGTCTGTGTTCTGCAGTGGTACCCTGGCATCGGGGGAAGGTCCTTGCTGGCAAGTCAATAGAGATGTGATGGCAAAGGATTGCGTGTTTGGCTCGGGATTGTCTCACCCGAGCAGTTCCCAGTGGCACGTGTGACGTCTCTCAGGGTGGGGACTGTGGTTTTTGCCATCTTTCCCTTGGTGGGCAGTGTGAGGGCAGCGCTGCAGGGCACGGGGGACTGGACAGCTCACCCTCCCTTCTTAGGCTGCACTGGCAGGGACCCTCTGCAGGGGGGCTGCGGGGTCCCCCAGGGGAGTAGGGCTCGGGCAACAGAAAGTGAGTGTGCGTAGAAAAGGTTCTTTCTGGAACACTGTCCAGTGTGACCCCGAAGGGAAATAAACCCAACCCAAAGCTGCAAACAGCAGTGACGTGTGGGCTGTAAGTGAAGTCTCTGAGGGGTTGGTATGCAAGCAGTGGGAAAGGATACCAAATGTGGGGGTTTTCCTCAAAGTTCTGAAATGTTCTTCCAAAAATCTTAAGGCTTTTTTTGACAGGATTGATCTTGTTTCAGTTCCACAGGTGTGTTTGGTTGTATGGGAATGAGGGATTCTTATGAAATTGAGTTTATAATGGCATATTAATTAAAAAATTAATGTTGGACAAGCCAAAAATATCTGATTTAACACTGGCATATCACAATTGTATGAAAGGTGTCTGTAAGTGTGTTAGCTGTCAGCATGGTGCAGCTTACAGGTTTTACCCAACTTGTTCTTAGGGTCACAGACCCTCTGCAGGCACCTGTGGTCCTAACAGCTGAAGGAAAAAGGTGCTTAATGATGTGTTATCTTCTTTTTGGGTGGTAATGATGGGTCAAGAGGCCACAGTAGCTACTGTGTCAAGAAGCAAACTCAGGCCAAAGGAAATAGGCTTTTTTGGCCCGCGGTGAGTTACAGCTTAGCATGAAGGTGGGTTTGCTGATGCAGTATGTGATCGGTTCCCTGAGGCACCAAGGCAATATTTGAGTATCTGATGATGATTAAGGGAGATTCTGTTGATTCTCTGATCTTGAAAGGCCACTTCCTTACAAAGCAAGCAAACAAAAATGCTTGCAGAAAAAGCTGTCTTTTAAAGTAATTTAAAATGCTTAAATAAAATAAATGAACATAGCAAATATTTTCTACGTGAAACATGCAAAAAAAAAAAAAGTAGCATTTGATTTTACTCTGAATTGAGTTAAAAACTAGCAAGCTAAAACTTGGGCCTCTGTGGAAGGATTTGAGGAAATAATGAGATTTGCAGGGCTGAGCTGACCCTCCCTGGAGCCAGGCCGAGGTCCTGCAGAAATAGGCGGCACCTTTGCGGTTGTGCGTCTGGAGTATAAAAGTTAAAATTACCCTAAATGGCTGAACTGTTTTGGGTTTAATTTAATTTGTGTTTTTGTTTGCTTGTTGTAAACCCCCTCAGTAAATGCTAAATAAAGTTTGTTAAAGGCTCGCCCCAGCTGCTTAATGAGAAGAGTTTAAAGGTGATTGAACACTCCCTCCTGGTCTAAGACTCGGCAGAGATTTGTAAAGAGTGTTTCAGATCTTCCTGAAACTTCAGGTGTGGGATGGTGGGGGCCGTTTACTGGGGCTCCTGAGAGCAGCAAAGCCTGACTCCACTTGATCCAGGAGCTGAGAAACAGGCTGGTCTTGTCTCTTCCCACCCAGGCCACCCAGCCAAGCTCACCTGGCTGGCTTTGGCCAGGTCAGTTCAACAGCCACACGTCCTGTGTCCTTGGGCTTTACTGGCAGAAGGCTCTGATAATTTTTCTTCTGTAATTAGCACAATCAGGCCATTGTAGGCCTGTTTTCCAATTAAAAATAAACTCAGAAATATTCTATTTGTAAAAATAAATAATAATAATAAAAAAGTATTGCTTTCTGTAAAAACTGGAAACCTGGGTTCCTGGGTGCTGGAGTAGAGGGACAGAGAAGGAAGTGGTCTTTAAAGCCTGTATTAAGTTAGTCTTAATATGTTAATTTGTGTCGAACTGTAATTAAACCTTTCTTAAAAAAGAACAAAAAATAAGTACAAAATCATGCATGAAATGAGTTATTTAAATTGTACTCAACTTTCTAATTTAAATCACCTTGATCAGCTTGTGAGCATTTAAATACACAGCAAAACTTGAAATGAATATTCCACCCGTGGAGATGTAAAATGCTGTTTTGAAAATTTCAGAAAACTAGTTAAAATTCCAAATGTGTGGGTTGGGGGCTTTGTGGGGGGATTTTTTGGTTTGTTTGTTTTAAAACTTGAATTTTGCTTAGCTTGTCTCTGAATCATTATGTTCACACAATTACTCAGTAGGGTTTATTTTGCATTTCTGTAGCTATTTTTTTCCTGGTATTAGTCCAGTGAAACTTCCATCCCGAGTGCAGAGTTCCTGCTCAAGTGAAGTGACTGCAGCAAAAGGCAAGTGTGGTGTACCCGGTGTTGGGTGTTCATCCTGGGGATTTATCCAGCCTTAGCTGGGAAGGGTTGGGGCTGTGAAGTGCTTTGAAATTATGTCACTGTCATTTTGCGCCTTCCCAAGATTAAGGCTTTGGATTTGAGGGAGGAGACAGGAGAAAGGGGGTGAAGATGGAGTGAAGGCTTAAAGCAGCGTGGAAGGTCCAGAGAAACCTTTACCCTCAATAAGAAAACTTCTCTAATGGCAGCACAGCATCACACAGCCCCTGCAGCTGTGTGCAGGGGACTGGAGCCGTGTAGGAAGGATGAAATACTCCATGTAGTGCTGAAATCATTCTGTGTGATGTTCCTTGCCAGGAGCAGCTTGTGCAGCCTGGCTGGATTTTCGGGTGGCCAGGGATTGCTTTTTCCTGGGGAGCCGTGCAGACCTGCAGAGAGCCCTGGCTCGTCCAGCCCTCCCCAGAGTTCTAGTTTGGCAACTCTGCCCCTGGGAAGTTTACCACAGAATTATTTTGAAGCTGTTTAATTTCTTTGCAGCCCTGCTTGTGGGAACTCGGTGCTTTTGGGTTTGTTCCGTGGCTTGCTTTGTCTGCTCTGAGCTGGTGCTGCTGGTGCCCATGTCATGGTGCAGTGACAGCTCAGCCTTTTGCAGGGGTGACAACAGAGCTGCTCAAACATCTCCTGCCCCCTCCTCCCCACCTGGTGGCAGGTGAGCAGAGCCTGCGTGTTATAGTCAAATACAGACCATGGAGCAGAGCCTTTGTTCGGGATCCATGTTCCCACCACTTGCAGACAAGACCTCTCTTATGCTCCAGGCTTGTGGTGCTGATAGGAGACTGTCCTGCCTCTGGTTGTATGGAGGTGAGACAGGGGCAGGACTCCAGGAGAACAGGCTTCTGAGTGCAGAAGGGAGATGAAGGGTTTATTGGTGCTGGAGGAGAGCTGAGAGATAATGTACAGCTGCAGGTCCAGAAATAGGTGTTCCTCTGAGCAGCTGCAGGCAAGAAGTCATCTCTTATCAGAGTTCTGAGCTAAAGGTCTGTTGTTGTAGTTGTTTCTTGCAGCAGTGTGTTTGTATCTGTGGGCCAGTGTTAACCAGTGTCCAGCAGCCCTTGTCTTCACCGAGCCCCAGATGCTGTTGTTGGATGTTCGGTGCCACTGCTGGAGATCACAGCTCACTGGCACCCTGGCTGTGCCCCTCAGAACCCAGCAGGAACAAGGGAACAAACAAGCTGTTGATCCCAGATGGAATTTAGTTATAAAAGCTATTTTTTAAAAAATGACCAAAAAAAGAAAGGTGACAATTTTTGAAAATCATCTGCTATGTAGTAGATGAGAAATTCTTCTAGTGCAGAAGACAGATGGAGAGAAGGTGGCAGAAGGAGAGTGCCTGGACTGGAAGGTACATGTGAAGGTGAAGGAAAGGGGGGATTCCAGAAAATGGAGTGAAAATAATTGCTTTGAGGGACTTGGAGCGAGTGGAAATGATCATGGTGTTACGAAGGGAACATAAAAAGAGGGCGAATCAAAGTACTTGGTTAAGTGCTTTGTGCCATGTAAGTAGCTACATCTCAGTTTCCTGCATGTTCATGAACTGGGTATTGAGGGAATGCTGCAGTGCTCTTTGAATTCAGGGAAATCCTAGGCATGGCAGATTTTGTTTGACTGCATAAATGGTTCATGGGAAAAAAACCTGACCAGCAACCAGGTTCACGTGGTAGTGGCTCACTGGTTTAGTTTCAAACTCTGCTAGCCCAAGTCATGATTATCCTTGCTCTGGGAAACCGTGAGGAGTGTCCCAAAATGGCAAGCAGGACGAGCAGGAAGTCCACCCAGTGGGACAGTTCAGCCTGGAGCTCTGGTCTGAAGGAATGCAGTCTTGTCCATGTCTGTGGTGACTGTTCCCAGGCACGGGGCAGTGACTGCTGCACGCATCAGTAGGGGTGACTTTTGTTTTTACTGGCTCAAACTGTCAAGTGAGTTCATATTATTCAGTCAGTTCTGGGAGTTTTGGAGATGATTTAGTAATTCCTGTTTTTTCAGCCAACTGACAGAAAAATGAAGTTTAAAAAGCATTGATAAAGGATTCATTTATTCAGCTCTGATCTGCTTGTTTGCTGGCAGTGCTCAGCTTCCTCTGGAGTGCACGGCTGCTGAGGGGCAAGCTGGGGACCTGCAGGGACAGGGGCTGGGGGGACCGAGCCTCACTGCTGCCGAGTACCATTGCTGTGAGTTAATCCTGCTTTTCAGAGAGGAAATGGCTAATTCGTGAGTAGATGCCTTGGGAACAGGCAACAGCTGGGTGCAAAGCAAAAATCTGCTAAAACATGAGTAATTTCTGAGTGGTGCAGAGAGGGGTTTTGTGTGTATTCAGCAGCAAATTACCATTTGAGCTTATGCTGCTGTTGCTTCCCTGGCGCTGGCATGCGCTGTGTGTTTGAACTGGTGGTCATTGCTATGAGACTGTCAAAGCACTGCTACAATGTGGGGGTTGGCTCTCTCTCCTTCCACTCCAACACGGGCCTGTTCCGTTCAACGGGAACTATTTTAATTGGGTTCCACTCTGTGTTATGTTAAAATCTGCTGCTAGATGCAGAAACCCGTGAGACGTGTTTTGTTTGTTCCTGAAAACATACGCTTTATTCTGCTTTGGCCATTCAGATTGGTTTTATGTTATTGTCAGCTGAAAATAATACTGCGATTGGCAGCGGCAACGGTGGCTTCCTGCAGCCCGGGACTGGCACTTGGATAGCTCGTCCAGGGGGCTGTGGGATGGAAATTCCTGCTCGGAGAGCAGTCATTGCTTAGCAGGCGGCAGCGTGTCCTGGGGCAGGGCTGGCCCAGCACCCAGGCAGGCCTGGGCAGCTCCGGGTCCTGCCCGTGGGTGCTCCGGGACAGCAGAGCCGGGCCACGGTGGGGAACCTCTGGGCCACCATCGCCCAGCTCCAGCTGTGCTCGGAGTGGGAGCTGTGCCGGGCTGCAGGCCAGCTGTGGGTGAGGCCGGGAGTGCCGGGCAGAGGCGGCACACGCGGGGGAGAGCAGGGAGAGCTTTGGTGGTGAGCCGGGGGTGCGTAACTGCAGTGGGATGGCTGGTTAGAAAATAACCAGTAGTCATGACTTCTGTTAATTAACTACTAAGAGTTAAATAAATGTTGTTGGAATAACTAGTCTGTGTTTATTTGGCACGTCTTTCTCCAGCCAAGGCTGGTGCTAGTTGGTACATGCTCCACTGCTGAGCCTGTCTGCAGCGTGGTTTTATGTTTTCCTTCCGTATTGATTTTCATGATTCATTGACCATGATCTAAGCAAAAAGCACACTTAAATGACACTGGAGACAGCTGTCTGTTAAAGTGGGACCTTTATGTAGCCTGAAATGGCGCCAGGTTTTTTTTCCATTACTTTATCAAGTAACACACACCAGTAATATTCTTTGTTTAATTTCCTTTTCTAGGTCACTGATATGTCACCTCTCTTTTGTGTAAGAAGTGATGGTAAATTCTCACTTTCCTATCAGTTTTGCTCATGTTATTTTTCTGATAATCCTTTTCGAGGTTATTTTGAAGTATATTTATAAGGAAGGGGCCTTACATTATGTTTGGGAGTGTACGAAGGACTCGGTTTTTCTCCCAGTGGAGCTGTTTTGGAAGGCACATGTGGGAAGTTTGGATAAAAGCAGAAACATGTAAAGCTTGGGAAGCTGATGTGTAGCTTTTTCCAGTTTTAATCTGTCTCTCTTTGTATAGCAAGCTGAAGTTCCAGATGTTGTTTTGGCTTGGAGATAGTGAATGGGGGAAAAATAAGCATTCTTAATGTTGACAGAGTCAGCCTGTCTGGGTCTGCGCTGACAGGAAGAGGGAGAGATAAAACCTTCATTAATGGTGTAGTGCTGCTGCAGAGCCAGTGGAGCAGGGCCATGTCCCTGGAGAAGCAGCTCTGGACTGGCAATGCCTGGTGCCAGCTGTGGGAGCGACAGCTGGAGCCATGATGGGACACTGAGCCCTGACGTCCTGGGGAGCCCTGGGGCTGCTGGGCTGTGCAAACCCCCTGGGTTTTAGTTCAGTGTTCATTCTCACCCCCTTTTCTCCTTCCCCCAACACACCTCTTGGAGTCCTGCTTGCCCTTGGTAGCTGACTCTGGGGGCTGCAAAGCTGTGGGGAAGGGCTGTTGGTCCATCATGCTTTTGGGGTCAGATGGCTCTGTGGCTCTAACCCACACTGGGGTTCTGTCCTGGAACACCAGTGGTGGAGTTCTGTCCTGGAGCACTGGTGGGGTTTTAGAAGCTCATCCCCCCGATGAGCTCTGTTTGTAGAGAGTTGCAGAGCAGTTTGGGCATGTTGTGTGCTGGATTTCTTCTGCTCTATCCTGAAACATGGGTGTTGAGTTCTCAGCCTCTTCTGGGCAGCTTGGAGCCATATGTGGTAGCACCTTCCACTGAAGGGACCAGGCTCAATCCCTTCTGAAGTAAGAGGGTTGAAACAATTGTTAGGATACAGTGGTGTCCAGGAATGGAATTTCCTGGGCTGTTCCATAGGTGGTATGTATAATAGTCTATCCATTTTCCATGTTATATTAAATACATAAATATACCATGACCTGTGTCTCTTTCAGACCTGTTCCTCCTGTCAGACTTATTTCTAAAATGTATGAGTAGTTTATTTTTAAATAATTGCTGCAGTTCTGCTGATTTCCTCCTTAATCTTTTCTTTTTCCCTTTCTCCATTGTTGGGTCTAGGCAGTAGCAGTTTCTGGTCAGGGCCTGTCCCCACGCCTGTCCCTTCCCACGTGGCGCAGTGTCCTTCAGGCTTTCTGGCCGTGCTGAGCAGCTGTGGTGAGAATGCTCAGTTCACTTGCCTTGATTCTGGAAAGCTCAGAGTGAGTAGTGCTGACACTCCCTCATCTGAGGGACAGAGGAGCCGAGCTGCTGCAGCCCCTCTGGTATCTGAAACCTTGTCTGTTCACTGGTTGGAGTTGTGATAAATGTGTCCTCGTCAGTTTGTGCAGGTTTTTGGAACAAGGGACCAAGTGGGAGGGGAGCTGGTGTGTGTTGGTATAATGGGATAAGGGATCCTTGGAGTATGTACAGTGCTGGCCTGATGGACACGGGTGTGAGCATAGGCAGGATTGGAGTGGTTTAACCCTTTGTGCCTTGTTTTTGCCCCAGAGCTGGGGGTACCTGCCTGACCAGCTGTGGCTGTGTACACATTGCCTGACGCCCCAGAAACACCATCCTTAGGAATC
Source organism: Chiroxiphia lanceolata (assembly GCF_009829145.1). Lineage (NCBI taxonomy): Eukaryota > Metazoa > Chordata > Aves > Passeriformes > Pipridae > Chiroxiphia > Chiroxiphia lanceolata. The sequence goes on along the minus strand of NC_045643.1, from coordinate 39,523,754 downwards.
CCACTGGACTGGGCTGTGGGAGACGCTTCAGAGTAAAGGGGCTGTGGCGTGTTTGCTGGAGGAAGATGCAGGAAGGGAATCTGGGTGTAGGAGACTGCTGCTGCCTACCTTTGTGCTGCTCACATTCCTGCTCGGCTGCCTGCAGGCAGCACTGGGGTGTCTTGCTCATGTGGTTTGTGACTCAAGCCAAGCCCAGATGTTTTCATGCCCAGTCTGGCCTATATTCTGAGAATAATTTTGGATGCCTCAGTCCATTTTATTGTGGTTTCCTTAGTGTCTGGTCCAGCTGAAGTGAAGATGATTCCTGGCCTGATTGAATGCTCAGAGGCAGACATGGCAGCTCCTGCTTTCTCTCTACAGCTGTGTTCCTGCTAACTTCAGAGCACTCAGAATTGGAGCCACGTTGCTGAGAACCTGGGCTTGGGTTTTGATGCTGCTTTTCTTTGAGTGGAAACTTTTGCAGCATGAAACTCAGAAGAGTCTGTCTTGTGTCCAGAAGAGGGCCAAAAACACAACAGGTCCCTGTGGAGACAGATCTGGCCTTGCTGACCAGCCTGGCTTTCCATTCCCACTGAGCAGTGACAGGGAGTTGTAGACCTGTGTGTGCTGACTGTTGGACCTTTCCATCAGCACATCTGGCTGGCAGGCTGATGACAGTTACTGTGCAGCATATCCAGAATTTATTTCCTTGTGCCTTTGACAGTGCTTTTTGCCCTTTTGTAGGAACAGTTTGTATTTGTTATTTTTTATTTGTGGGAAGTGCAGTCACTCCTTTAACTTGTATGTTCTTCTCTCAGAGGAAAATGGCTTCATGCTGAATACTTCCCAAAAAGCGGTGTGATCACCTGCTCTGTGTGAACAGAGCATTGTGTCCTGCTGGAATGGTCTCTTGCTCCATTGCTGCCCAGGAGCAAGGAGAGCTGTTGGCCCAAAGTGTATTTGGGCGCTTCCTTTTTTCAGGAGCAGTTGGTGAGGTTGTCTTTGACTCACTGTCTTCTGTGTGTGACATGAACGATCATGGCTGGACCCTGCATGTGGAGATGTTGAACCTTGGAAATGGCAATGGATGTATGTCATGAGCTCACTTTAATCACAGGAGTTTCTTCCTGATGAGGTGCATTGCTCTTGGGCAGTTTGTGTGGAGCTCCAAAGCCATCCTGGTCTGTAAAGAGAACTTTAGCTGGCCTTGTGCTTCACTCTGCAGCTCAGTGTGTGCAAGGTCAGCCATGGGAATTTAGTGTAAAATAGGGATGAGGTTGGCTGCTTCTGGCATCTGTAAGAGCAATTAAATCAAAAGTCTGGATGAATCTATGGAATGGTTTTTTGGAGATCTGCAAGTGCAGTCAGGTTTGGCAAGGCCACGTGAGATTTGTGAGTTTGAAAGCATACAGCTAAATAGGTGGAAAGGGAGCACTTGAAACAACTCTGGAAAGAAGTGTCAGAATTGTGTATAATTGGGATAAATTTGGCATTGGGAGAGGTGCCGAGGTGCCCGATGATTTGACTGAGTGGTGCACAGCAGGAACATTGGTTGGGACCGTGACAGGGGAGCTCCAGTACTGGGGGAACATAGGGTGATGTGACCCCTTTGCCTGAGGGGTTTAGACACTGCTAAAACAGCAACTAAGAAATGCCAGGACAGTGATTTGGAAAGATCTGGAGCTGTTTTAGCATGCAGGCTTGGATGTTAGCTGGATCAGTGTCCCAGGTGAGCCTGTCACAGGTAAGACGTGAGCAGAACAGAGACCTGTTGTGGAGCCTTACGAAGCCTCAGGTGAGAAAGGGGGACAGCTTGCAGGATGCCTGGAGGGACCTGGAGCAGAGCAAGGGAGAGGATCCTGGTGGAGGGAGAGATCAGACCAAAGCTGTGGTGGGAACTGCAGCACTTTGAGGTTAATGTTGCTGGTGTGGGAAGAACAGAAATACTGTCAGAGGGTTCTAGGTTGGAGAAAAGCCTCAGCTGGTCTTCCTCTTAGTGATGACTGCCCATCTGCTGTTTCTGGAATTCATGAGGCTTGTACAGAGCCTCCAGACAGCCTGCTCTGGAGTGTCCTGTTTCATAGTGCCAGTGGAGGACGGGAGGCTGTGGGCCACTGTGGCTGTAATAGAACCTGGGTTTGTTTGTCCCTTGGATTTAAGAGCAGAATAATGCGGCTCTGGCCTGTCCAAACAGGCAAGACCAAACTTTAGAACAATACTGCTGAAATTCTGTGGTGGTCTAATATAATCTCTGAAGAATTTGGCTTTCCCGTGTGGCAGGGTGTTTCCTCTTTCTTGGGATTGCTACTTGTATTCAGCCTTTTGGACTCCACAGTAATAGTTAATGAAAGATTCTGCTGTGAGGAAAGGCTGTTCGGTGACTCGTGACTGTGGAGGGTCAGGAACTGCTGTTCTCAGTCTGATTGTTCTAAAAATATTGGTTAATTTTCTTTGGCTGGCCGAGGGTGGGAGCAGTTAAGCTGTAAGTGGCATGCAGAACAAACACCTGACTTTTCTGTGTCCCTTAACCTTTCCAACTTCGTAGCAGCCCATCACTCCTGAAGAATGCTGCTCTAATACCAGCCTAATCGCTGAGCAGTGAGTGGAGGTGTGAAGCCAGGCTCTCCTGAGCCCTGTCTCTCCTCGGTGCCCCTGCTGTGGTATGGTGTTCCTATGCACCTCTAGTGCTCCTGTCCTACTCAGGTTTACAGATTTTTATACATATATATATATATATATGTAAAATAGAAATCTACATGTATATTTATAGTATTTACAGCCTCGTAGCTGTGTTTGCTGTTGTAGTATTCTGCAATGAAATAGATTTAAGAAAATGTTTTGGCTAATTTTTATCAGAATACCCCAAGCTGCATTCAGGGTAGGGTGCTTGGGCTAAGGGGCATAAGTAGAGTATTCTGGTGGTGACGACCCTGTGAAAATGACTGTGGAGGTTCAGATTTACCCAGGCAGGCAAAACCCAGCTGGGATTATTGATGTGCAAATGAGGGTCCTCAGTGAGGTGAAATACTGACACAGATGAGGGAGGGGTCACCTGGGTGGTCCTGTGGTCCAGCAGCTCCTCCAGCTCACTCACAGAGCTCTGAGTGATCCCACCTGATAGCGTCAGGAGCTGTGAATAAAAAGCATTTGCACCTCTCTAGGTCCCTACAGGTGTGAAAACACAGTGAGACTGTAGGGAGACGCTCTTTAATGAATGCATTTGTAGGAACTAGATGATATTGTTATCTTGCAGCAGGGCTTGCCACAGTGAGAGATGGTCTCTAAAGCTGTGCACATCATCAGACCGTGGCTTCTCTGAAACCCAGGGTGCAGAAAAGAGAGGAAAACCAGGGGAAAAAAAGAGCTTCTTTGAGGAAAAACTAAGACTTTTGTTGGTGATATTGAAGACAAAGATTTGTTTTTGAAATGTTTGGTTTGTGTTGGCTGAAGTATTCCACAGAAACTTCAAACAGGCAAGCTCTATTATTTGAAAATGTTGCTCTTAGATTAGCAGTCAGTGGTCTCATGTAGACCATGACTTCAGCTGTCTTGGATTTTCCCTGAGATTGTAGTGCAGTTCTCCAGGAGTATCACTGATTTGGGGAGCAGGGGGTGATGCAGCCCCTGCTGTCTGTCCTTTTCACTGTGGGGAGGTGGTGCTGGGGGACAGGACCCTGCTCAGGGTGATGGCAGCGAGCTGGGGCTGTGCCTGGGGGGTAGTTGGGCACTGCTGCACCTTCCACTGGTCCAGAGGGGCTGTGGAACCACATCCCAGTCACACTGACTGGTGCTGTGCCAGAGTGTGCCCTTGCTGCCCACATGGGAGTGGGGCTCAGTGTTCATGCCCATACTCCTTGTTTTTCCCCCCCTGTCAGGACAGACCAGGATGCAATAGGAGCAGTGTGTGATTGGAATCCCAAAAACCCTGCAAGCTGTGAGTGTGTGTTCCTCCCTGAGCTTCTTCCTCACACACTGCACAGATAACATCTGTAATAAACACTGTAATGCTGGCTGGAGGAAAGCAGGCCAAGCTGGGAGAGGTAGGCTCTGAGTAAGTTAAAAGGAAGGTGCTGGTAGTGGGTGCATTTTGAGGTGGTGTAGTTATTTTAATTTTTTTACCTGAAGTATTCAGGAGCAGCTTTTACAGGCAATTCCTGATAATCTGTCAGTCGAAAATATTTGTGTTTGGGTCTTATTCACAGCTGCTGGTTAAATCCAGGTGTTCTGTTTCGATGACATTTGTATCTTCAGTGGCAGTTTTGTGCTGAGATCTGACAGTGCACTGAATTTGGAGAGCAAACCATTCCAGGGGGAAACACACCATGTCTGGCAGCTGGATGTGCAGGGGTGCTCTGCTTGCCTCCTGGGCCCATGGCCCCAGCACAGATGAAGTCACCAGATGTTGATGGGGACTGTCCCCGCTCTGTGGGCAGTTGGAATGGCCTTGGCACAGTGGTGCCCAACGTTGGCTGCAGCTCTGAGCTGTGTCTAAAAGCGAAAACGTCCGAGGAGCTTGGAAGCTGTGCACTGGAGCCCTTTTCCTGGCAGCTCTGGAATGCAGCGTTCCCCCTCTGGTAGGAGCTGTCTGTGTGCCATGTGAGAATACCTGGGCAGCAAGGAAACGTGTGTAGCATACTAAAGTAACACCTTTGAGTATGTGTGAAATATGTGTGAAGCCACAATAATTCCCGTGTATCTCAGCGTCTGGAGCAGATTCTTGCACGTGTCTTGTGAGGTGAAACCTGCACGCCTGAGTGTCCCTGGGATGGCTCACGGACCTGCCAACCCCAGCCTGCTGGTTTGCTGTACACACCAAACCGTGTGTGCTGGTTCTCTGCACGTGTGGAATTGCACACCTCACTTCCCAGTGCTCCCAGCGAAGATGTGATCGCTGAGCTGTGCCCGGTGACTTGGTGAGAGGGGTTTTGAGGGATGTTGCTGTGCGCAGGCTCTGCAGGGGAAAGCTGTTCCACGGGGCAGTGCTAATCCTTGATAGCTGCCTCCTGCAGCATTTATTTACCCACAGGGCAACAAATGATATGGAAAGATACACATGTGGCTTCAAAGGCACCAGGAAGTTGCAATATATATTGGGGTTTTAAGATCAATATGGAAGTGTCTGTGCTTGCTTCATCGTTGGTCTGCCAGCGGTTGCCTCAGACTGGTACTGATGCAATACCTGCACACAGCCCCAGCTTCACACCAGGGCGAGGGCTTTCTGTCTTCTGTGTCCTGCAACCACAGGGAAGTTCTGCTGCCCACGTGGAATCACTGGATGGTTTGAGTTGGAAAAGACCGTCAAGTCCAACCATTCCCCCAGCACTGCCAAGGCCACTAACCCATGTCCCCAAGAACTACATCCACATGACTTTCAAATCCTTCCAGGGATGGGGACTCCAGGCCCTGGGCAGCCTGTGCCAAGGCTGGACAACCCTTTCTGTGAAGAAATTTTCCCAATATCCAACCTGGAATAACTTAAAGCTACTTCTTGTTGTCCTGTCCCTTGTTCCCTGGGAGCACAGCCCGACTTCCCCCCGGCTGCCCCCTCCTGTCAGGGGGTTGCAGAGCCAGAAGGTCCCCCCTGAGCCTCCTTTTCTCCAGGCTGAGCCCCCCCAGCTCCCTCAGCCCCTCCAGACCCTTCCCCAGCTCCGTTCCCTTCCCTGGACACGCTCCAGCCCCTCCGTGTCTTTCTTGCCGTGAGGGCCCAGAACTGGACGCAGCCCTCGAGGGGCCTCCAGCAGTGCCCGGCACAGGGGATGGGCACTGCCCTGGGCCTGTGGCCAGTACTGACCAGGTGCCACTGGCCTCTTGCCCACCTGGGCACACCTGGCTCATGTTCAGCTGCCCTCATCCAGCACCCCCAGAGCCTTTCCCACTGGCAGCTTTCCAGCCCCTCTGCCCCAGCCTGGAGCGATGCCTGGGGTGATTGGGACCCAAGTGTGGGACTTGACACTTGTGGTTGAATAGACCATTGGCCTCAGCCCACATACAAGATCAGGAGTGCCCCTGCTCCCCAGCTGCCCTGCATGGGGAAGCTGGCAGTACTTTTGGTCTCTTTCTGTATGTCCTGGGCTTTCAGCTGCTCTGCTGGTTCTCCAGGGGTTGCATGAGAGCCTCTGCCCTTCCCTCTGTTAAAGGAGAGGCTGTGTATGATCTGGCCTTCCCCACCCTGCTCAGGAAGGGGCTGGTGCTGCTTCTGGCTCATTCCTTTGCCTAGGGAAGACTTTTTTCTCTCGTGGATAAGCGGTTGTGTTGTCCTTCTGTGTTGTTGTGTATCTGTCCCCCCACCCTGCCACAGTGAGTGTTACTGGTGTGTTGTCCCATGCCAGGCCATTCCTGCAGTTGGTGTGTCAGCTGGAGCTGTGGGCTGGCAGCACGAGCAGTACATGGATCCATGCTTGCATGTGCCAGGAGGGAGAAAGAACAGGGGGTTATTTTTAAAAGTGACACTCATGCTCTGCTGCCTTTTCCTTGTCTTTTAAGAACCCAGGGACTGGCTCTTGGGGAGCATGTCAGAGCTACTGACCTCATCAGGAGGAACTTCCAGGACACTTTACGTTGTGTAGTTTGGTGGTTTTATTCTTGCTCAGCAGTGCTGTGATTTTGCTTTGTACATGAGGAGTGCAGGAGAACCAGTATCTCATGCTTGACTCTCTCTGTGTTTGTGGTCACTTTAATCCAAGGCATTCGGCCTTTCTGGGTGGCACTTAGGCACATTTTTGGAGCTGCAGTACATGGACATGCGCCTAGTGCGCTTGCAGGTGTGTGCCAAATGGGGTTGGTGGCTGGCTTCCATCTTCTGAATTCTGGCAACCAAGTTTAGACCTTAAGAAAGGGCTGCCCAAGGTTGCCACTCTCCGAGGCAAGGAATGCCTTTGTGGGGCTGCTTGGGGGCTGGCAGCTCCTTTGTCTGAGCTTCAGTTAAAGAGCAAGCTGTGAATTATTGCTTTTAAATGCACATTTCTCCTTCTAAAGACACAGCTGTTGGTGAATTCAGCTCGTGTGTGGCTGTTGTGGATGGCAGAACTGCTATCCAGTGTTATGGATGTTTTCTTTTGATAGGAATCTGGTGAGGTACATGCAAAATATGTGCAGCCCTTGGGCTCTTGGCAGGTGGCCACGGGGACTGTCAGCGATATCTGGGTGCTTCTGATCTCATCTGGGAAGTCTGAGCTGCTCTCATGGTTGGTGTTCCCATGTCTGTGTCCTATGGAGATGACACGCAGCCTTAAGTGTCTCCACTAATTGGGTCGCTCCGTCTGGCGCGGTCTGTGCTCTGTGTCGGGTTTGGTCTGTGCTCTGTGTCGGGTTTGGTCTGTGCTCTGTGTCGGGTTTGGTCTGTGCTCTGTGTCGGGTTTGGTCTGTGCTCTGTGTCGGGTTTGGTCTGTGCTCTGTGTCGGGTTTGGTCTGTGCTCTGTGTCGGGTTTGGTCTGTGCTCTGTGTCGGGTTTGGTCTGTGCTCTGTGTCGGGTTTGGTCTGTGCTCTGTGTCAGGGTCGTGGCACTGGGGACTAAAGGCCATTTCCCAACAGCCTGTGCCTGTCCCTGTGGTGTTCTGGGTCGTCTGAACTCCTGGTTCTTCTCTGCCCTGTGGCTCTTGCAGCCATCCTGACTGTCCCGCTTACATTCTCATTCACCCGCATTACTTTGGGCCACACAGGAATGGTTTGGCAGGAGACAAACAGTTTTCTTAGGAAGAAAAGAAAGCGATATTGGCTGTGGAAGTGGAAGAGGCATTGGGTTTTGGGATGGGTTCTTCAGTGTTGGGACTGTATGAATAGGAACCATAAGAATTCTCTAGATTCCAGTACATGAAGCAGTTGTGTGTCTGTCACGTTGGGTGTCCTCCCAGGCCTTACATCTACCTTAGGACTGCCTTACTGTTCTCTTGGGCTTCCACAGCCAGGTTAAGTGATTCCTCCTTTGGAATTCAGAGGAGCAGATGCTGGCCTGCCCAGGAACCAGGATCCCTTCTTTGCCTGCACTGCTTGCCAGGTTTGTTTGGAAATTTGGGAGCTGCCACTTTGAAAGGGACTTTTCCATCATGACCTGTAGCAGGCTTCTGGTTTTCTAGTGGTAATGTGCTTTTGTAGGAGGAAGTTAAACCTACATGATCCACTTTTCCCCTGTGTGTGGCTGAAGCTCAGGCACTGTGTCCTGCCTCCAGCTCTGCCATATAGCATCCAGTATTGGTGTGTATGGAGCATGGCACGGGGTGCTGGGATCCCTGTGGCACAGAGCACGTGGATGCCTGGGATCCCAGCATCCCTGTGGATGGAGCGTGGCAGGGAGTGCTGGGATCCCTGCCTCTCTGGTACGGAGTGTGGCACAGAGCACGCGGATCCCTGGGATCCCGGTATCCCTGTGGATGGAGCGTGGCAGGGAGCCTGGGATCCTTGCATCGTTGTGTGTGGAGCGGGTCAGGGAGCACTGGGATCCCTGGATCCCTGTTTGGAGCTCTGGGATCCCTGCCCGGGTTCCCAATGCCCTCTAGTGGCTGCTGCCGCTGTGCTGCGGTTCTGTAGGGCACGGCAAAGATCCACGTGTTTGGAAAGGAAGATAAATTTTGCACGTTTTTGCTTTAGTCCCTCTTTATTTGTCTGGATTAAATCCCAATCCTTCCCTTGGGAAAAAGTTCTCGTAAATTCAAACACCAGACAGTAACTGGATATCTCATGGATCTCTAGATCTCATGCAACTTGCTATGGGGATTTATTATAGAATGGTTTGTTCCTTACATTAAAACGTGTGTTTCTTTCTCTCTAAACAAGCAGCAGCTGGAAGGGACGTGCTGGCTGGTGTCACTACAACCAGACTGTGTTGCTTATGTATGTGCATTAATTGATTTGAAGAAGTAATTCTTTTTGAGCAATGGGAACAGGACTTTTGAACTCATGCTCTCACATAATTTTTGAAGAAAAATCAGTATTTTGCAAAGGTCAGAGGCTCCTTCCCAGCTCCTTCCCTCCTCCAGTCCCAGCCCAGCAGCCCCAGTCAGGGTGTGAGCTGCCTGCCAAAAGCCCCAGAGCTGAACTGGGCTACCTGGGCATGGCCAGGGGTTGGGTTGGTGCTGAGGACACGCAGGGGGGTGCGTTACAGGCTGCTGTAAGTGTGCATAGCACTTCTCAGCAACAGCAGACAAGATATTCTATGAGGCTTTGGGGAAAATGAATGGCTACAGGAACAAAGTTTCATAGAAGCAGGGTTTAAATTGGAATACTTGGCTTTTTTCTTTGGGAGGACCGTGCACGCTGTGAAATGCATAGAAACTGTTAGAAGTCTGATTTGGTTTGTTTGCCTCTGGGGGGTGCAGATTGGATTTCTCTCCTCCTCTTCCCTCTGAGAAACACAGGGCAGGGGCTTGTGTGTACAAATATCCTTGTGTATATTTATTTATCTTTTTCTCTGGAAGTCGAACTGCTCGAAGAGGCAGCAAATAGGTAATACATGCAGAGTTTTCCCAGTGTCTGGACTGCTGTGTGCTCCCTGTACCTGCAGTTCCCCCACTCCAGCCAGCTCTGGACTCGTGTGCTCAGCCTCCTGTCCTGGCAGAGCCAAGCTGGGCTCCTGCAGGTCCCTCCTGCCCTCCCTGGCCGGGTCTGACAGGAGAAGGGCCGGAGGAGCCCGGGGTGGTGCCCTGGGGGGGCCAGGCCGTGTGATTGTTGGAGGTTAAATATTGACCCGTGCTAAGGATCCCTCGGGGTGTATCAAGGACAAGGGAGGGAAGGTTCCCTGGGGAGGGGGTGTTTGGAAGGGAGGGTGTTGCTCTGGGAGGTGAGGGGCTGAGCACTGCCTCAGTACTTGGGGTCAGCAATGTGTGGTGTTTTAACTGATGACGAAGCCATTACTGAAATGTTTCTCATAATCGGCAAACAAATCCATGTCAGGAAATAAATGCAGAAGTAATGGCCTGGCTTTCATCACCAAGCACTTAAGCAGCCTGCTAATGATTTGAAAAGGCACAACAGAAAAGATCCGAAAGGAAAACGGCAATATCAGATTTATTTTCAATTTTCATCTGCTTCACTGGAGTTAAATCTGAGAAATGAAGACAAATACCTGCACGTAAGGAGCATGGTAATGCCTCAGTGCCTCTGTCAAGGAGAGGGACTTTGGTTTGCACGTACTGCTTGCTGCTACTTTTGACTGGAATTTTGTGGCATGTGGTTAGGCCAGAGAGTCTCTGTAGGGACTGAGCAGCAGAGGACAGATGAGCCCTTTCCAGGCACCAGCCCTGTCTGCTGGGTTAAATCCCACGAGCCCTGACTGCAGTTCATTTCAGCTCCTTGGGCACAGTGGTTGTTTAAATGCACAGTTTAAGAAACTGCAGAAGAGTTTCTTTTCAGAAGACTGTTAAATAATCCTTCTTTCACAGTAGAAAGTGTAGGTGTTATTTTCCTGTAAGGACTAAATATTGTGGCAAAGATTGGAAATACACAGGCAAATTCACTCCTTTATCTCCTGTTTTAGAGGGACCCGGAGCCTGTGCTGTACACTGGAAACAGCCTGAGCTGTTGCACAAGGTGTAGTTACCTGTTTCCAGCAGCAGGGAAATGGAGCTGGGCCATTGAAAGGAAAACCCTTGGAGAAGCATCTTAAACTGGGAAATTACTCTTCAGGGAGGAGCATCTCCTTTAAATACATCTCACTGTTTTTCTCACCATCCAACACTGGTTTTTGCTGGTTAACAGAAGCTATTCCAAGTTTTCTGGCAGAGTTCTTCTGTTTTCCCTCAAAGCCCAGATAATACAGTTTTACAGACCCCCTTTTCAGTTCACAATAACTTAATTTTATAATACCTGGTTCAGAGAACGTATCTTCTATATTACATTCCTGCTTGGTACTGGGAGGGCTTGTGTTTCCCTACTAGCAAGCTGCTGTATCTGCGGTGTAGTTGCATGTGATGTTTCTAATTCTAAAAAGAAATTGCAGTAAATGTATGAATTTTATAAATGAAGGAAATTACTTGGGGAAACAAGACACAGTAAAAATGAGATCAATCAGCTTTGGGTTGTGCTGTGTTTTGTATAAGACACGGATGAAAGACACTGCTAAACACTGATTTTTGGGTGGTTGCATTTTCAGACAGCAGTGGAAGTGTACAGAGCTCTCTCATCTCTTTCTGCAGCTCCAGGGTGGCCGATGGAGTTATGATTCTCCCTGTGCTGATGGTGATGGCGTTCCCATCCCCGAGCTGGCAAGGTGAGTGTCCTGTGTGCTCGGAGCCAGGGCTGCTGGGGGAGCTGGGGCTGGGCCTCCTGGGCCTGCTCTGGAGCCCCCTGCTCCCGTGGTGGGCTCACAGCCCCTGCTCCACAGCTCCTGCCCCACAGCCCCTGCTCCCATGGTGGGCTCACAGCCCCTGCCCCACAGCCCTCACTCGTGTGGAGAGCTGCCAGCACGGGCAGTTCCTCTCCCAGTGGGATGTTTGCTATTTCATTTCAAGTTGCTTCAAAGGATGTTGGTTGCCCATTTCTATATCAGATGTACAGCCTGTAGCATGGACATGTAGTCTTCCCAGGGGCTGGGGAGGGAAATGGGAAGCCTTATTTGAACAGGTTGTTGGGGGAGGTAAGGAGAAGGTCTTTTAGCCCATGGACTGAGGTGCAGCTGTATTGCTTGTGTTCTTTAAGCTTTTTCTATGCAAAGGCTCTTTGGAGGTTTACTGTGCTGTTTGGTGACTCTTCCCATGATTACTCCAATAAGGGCTTTGGGTTTGGCAAGTGACTTTTCCATAACTGGTTTACACAGCTGTGTGAATGTGAAGGTTTTCTGACACGCAGGGTGTTTAAGGTTTGCCTCAGCAAAATGGGGAAAGGTATTTCCACTGCAATGGAAGGGCAGGAATAGTTCATTTGAAGGTCTCTTGGATGTTTTGAGAGATGAGCTCTGAAAGATATGTATTTGCTACTTCACAAACAGTCTTTGGAAAATCTTGAATAAAAGCTTTCTGCGAGTAACTTGCTTTTCTCAGTTTTAAATTTAAAGTTATTCAAGAGGTGTATCTTGTGTCTGCTGTGGCATATCTGTGCTCTTCTGTATTTACCTCGTGTAAACTCTTTCTGAACTACTCTGAAATGCATTTTCAAATGTTGATGCAAATACTAAAGGGCAGAGTGTATTAAATGGAATGGGAGAATGGGTGGTGGAGGTGAAGATTCAAAATGCATGGAGGTCTAGTGGTTGACTTTAGTCGTGTCTGTGAATAGGAAATTGAGACAAAGTTTAAAAAAGAGAGTGTCTTGGATCTTATTCTGTTAAATACCCAGATTGTTGGAGTCAGCACTGTGTGTTGTTGGCTTTCACAAAGGGAATAAAAAAACAAAACAAGGGAGCTACAATGTTGCTACTTTCACAGCGACGAATTAATAACAGGACAGACAGTGTTGGTTAGGTTTTTCCCCTCTGCTGAGTGTCTCTGTGCAGATGTCCCTCTGGGGGTGTGTGTATGTATGAGAGGTGGTGTAAAATGCCACTGTACTCTGGAGTGTGAGTGCTTGGGATGGGCAGACAGGAGTGTGTTTCTTTGGTGCTGAAATGGCTGAATTAGTATCGTTAGCTCCTGGTTGGTGGTTCTTCAGCTCTAGCTGTAAATAATATCTCTGCCCTTAAACAGAAGAGTTTATTGTCTGATGGTTTCATTACCTCTAACTGAAGCTATTAAGAACAGGATGATGTTTCTTCCTCAACTCTCCCTTCTACAGATGATGAACTGAAGCTCAAGATGGTGCACTACGAATGTGTGTGTGAAGGCATGTCCTGTGGGAACGGGGATCGGTGCCAAGGCCAGCAATGCTTTGCTTCCCTGAGCATCAATGACGGGGCTAAGGTTTACCAGAAGGGCTGCTTCCAGGTCTATGAACAGGGCAAAATGACCTGCAAAACACCTCCATCCCCCGACCAGGCTGTGGAGTGCTGCCAGGGACACCTGTGCAACATGAACATCACTGCACAGCTGCCCTCTTCCAAAGGTGAGAGCTTCATCAGTCACCTGGGGACTTGGAGGAAGAAAAGGGCCTTGATCTGCTGTGGTGGGAGCGAGATGGCTCCAGTGGTGGATGAAGGAAGGGATTAATGGGCACAGCAAGGCCCTCTGTGCCTTGTTGACCACCCTGCAGCCTGCTGGCACACGTGTGATGGGCAAATGGTCTGTGTGGGCAGGGCAGTGATGGGGTTGCAGTGCATGACTGGGGATGGGGTGGAGGTACTGCCTGTGAGAAATGGCCATGTACAGGGGGGTTGTGCTGACAGCTCTGCAGGGAGCACATCCTCTGTGCAGTGTGCTCACTCCTCTGTCTGTGGCACGGCCCTGTCACACCAGCTGGGTCCTGAGGTAAGGGTCTGTCAGTGCTGCTGGATTTAAAGACTTTCTTTGGCAATCTGCAAATTTACTTTTTTTCCTCTCTCTCTTTTTTCCCTTCTTTTTCCCTTCCCCTCTGTTTTCCAAGGGCAAACCTTTCAAGGAGAAGCTGCAGGTTACAGTATGGAAACACTAATCATCGTTATCCTGGCTCCTGTGATAGTGTTGATAGTTTTTTCTGCAGTAGCAGTGCTGATCATCCGGAGAATACAGAAGAACCACATGGAGAGGCTCAGTTCTAGGGATGCAGAGTATGGCACCATCGAGGGCCTCATTGCCTCGAACGTGGGGGACAGCACGTTGGCAGTAAGTGACCTGTGTGCAGGGGGGAGCTTTCCTCACTGCCAGACTCCCCTCTCGGCCCTCTGTGGGGCCACATCACTAACAGGACCTTTTGCTGCCAGGGGATGCCACTGGGCCTCAGAACTTTTGTGGTGATGTTCCTGTGCTCCCAAAGCTGCAGTTGTAATGAATTTTAATCAAAAGACAGCTTTGGCAAGTGTAGCATCGCTCTAAGCTGTTCATGTTCCTGGAAACAATGTCTGAACAGCAAAACAGAGTGTGCCTGACTTGGGTGGCCTCAAGTGATGTGAAGGTGTAGAACTGTGCTGCCTCTTTGATATACGACTGCCCGAAGGGCTGGAAAAGATGTGATAGTAGGGGAAGGAGAAAATACAGATAATTTTGATGTTTGAAACCTTCAGACCTGACTGCTGTGATCTTGGTAACAGGGCTCTGGGATGACTGGGAAATCAGTGGCACTTTGTTGACAGAAGACCAGTGGGAGTTTTAAGAAATGTGCAGTGCTTACTCAAAGCTCAGTTTTCAAAGTATGTTCTTGTTCCTGTGGTGTCTGGAAAATATAATAACTTGGGGAATGTTCCCTTTCTGAAGGCTGACTGTGCCTTCCCCTTCCAGCTGAGGCCTGAGCACAAGCGTCCCCACAAACTGTCCTGAGCTCTCTCGAGCAGAGCAAGTAAGGCTTCAGGCAGCTGGAGGGTTTGTTCCTGAAACCAGTGCAGAGAGTTTTCTCCTCCTTGCATTGCTGAGATAAAATCCTCAACAGTAAGAGGCTGGAAAAGGTTTTCCATCTTGGTGCTGTCCCACCATAATGTGCTTTCACTGCGGGGTTGAAGAGTGGCTAATACCCGTTAATCTTTATTTTTTTTTAAATGCCTTTGGCTCTCTTTAATTAGCTGTTTTAAACCTGTGTTACTGGTTTAAAACAGCCAGACTGGATATATTCACCAAGAACCAGACGTGTGCAACTGGTGATCTGTCCTTAAACACTGATTTCCAGCTTTTACCAGCTGTTATCTCATAGTGTGAGACCACTTCCAGCCATTTGCAAACCTTTTGCACTTCGAGATGTTTAATGTTACTTGGAAACAGTGATAAAACCTGGGAAGAATAAATCAAAATTCTGTTTCAAAGGCCTGGGAGGAGTTGTTTGCTGTGAGGGCTTGGTGTGGTGGAGCTGTCAGACCCCTGAGTGATGGTTGTGGCTGCTCGGCCTCCCCGTGGGTGATGCACAGTCATTGCTACTTCCCGTGTCTAAATGCTCCTCTAAACAATAAGTCTTTTTTAGATTCCAGATTTTTCTTCTCCATTGTGTTTCAGATCACCGGTTTTGTCACACGTTAGATGAGTTTACATTTAGGATTAGTCTCCAGTGTAGCAAGTGCTTAAAGCCCTAAGCTGCTTAATGGGCGTGGAAAGAACTGTGGCCTCTTCAAATCTTGTTTTTACAGTCACTGTAGATAAATTTGGGGTTGGTTTTTTGGTTTTGGGGTTGGTTTTTTGGTTCCGGCATTTTTTATTTCTTTTTTGCCTCTGATATAAGCAGGAAGAAAAATGAGCTCTCAGTTTGTGTTAAAAAGCAAGATAGCAGTCTCTGTCATTCCTGGATTATCTTTTTCTTGAGCCCTCCTTAAGATGCTGTTAGAAGAAATGGGATTTCATGGATCTAATTCAAACCCAGCAGTGCAGTTTGCTGGAAATACTAGAAAGTTGATTATACTTAGGCTTTTTTATCCTATTTTCCTTTGTAAAGAAAAAAAAAAAAGTCCAACAATAGTTGTTAATGCTTTGAACTAGTACAGAACTCCTGGCCATAAAAGTAGCTGGGCATTAGCATTTCACAAGGCTAATGGGATTTTAACATTCAATTAGGATCTCACTCATGTTTGTTACAAGCTTACAGTTCAAAGTCTGCTTTCTGTGCACCAGGAATACCAGAAACTGATAAAACGTTTGAGAAAGATTTGGGGCAGGGACCTGATGTTTATCAGCAAAGCCCCGGTGGTGCAGGTGGGATGTGGCTGTTTCTGGGGATCTGTTCTGGGCCATTTGAGAAGCTTCTGGTGTGCCAGACCTGTTCTCTAGCGTGGTGTTCCTGTGCCCTTCACTGCCTGCTGAGGGTGCTGGGCTCCTTCAGCTGGCACCTGTTGATGTCCCTGCCAGTCTTACCTGGGCAGGTGACCTGCCTGGCAGCAAAGTGCTGCATCATGGAGTTTCTGTTCTCTGTTACTGCTACTGCGACTTTTAGCATTGAGGTTTGGAGTGTGGTTGTAAAACAGGT
The DNA here is from genome assembly GCF_009829145.1 of Chiroxiphia lanceolata. Taxonomy (NCBI): domain Eukaryota; kingdom Metazoa; phylum Chordata; class Aves; order Passeriformes; family Pipridae; genus Chiroxiphia; species Chiroxiphia lanceolata. The sequence goes on along the minus strand of NC_045643.1, from coordinate 39,507,839 downwards.
GTCTGGTGACATTAAGGTGCCCTGTGGCTCTTAGGACACCTCTGTGTCTGACAGGTGTGAGACAGGGCCTCTGAAATCCCTGTTCTTCCCTAGGATGGTGTCTGGAGGTTCAGTGGGGTGCACTAGGACATCCCAAACAGCACTGGGTGCGGATAGGCAGCAGTTTGCCAGTGGTTCTCAGTGTCAGAGGCCAAGGGGGGCTGGCAGGAGCAGGGCAGTGAGGATGGCTGGAGCCCTTTCCCCCTGCTCTGCCAGGCTGCAGCCCTTTCCCCCTGCTCTGCCAGGCTGCAGCCCCGCTTGGAGGGACGTGTGCTTCCAGAAATCCACACTCAGACTCGGAAGTGGGGAGGGTGGTACACGGGTGAGGGGGGCCTGGGTGGCTGTGCACGCCCACCTGCTGGTCCAGCCCTCCCAGAAGGGCTCAGTTTTGGGATGCTCACCTGCTCCAGCCCTGGAGTGTGCTTCCTGGGGGCCTGCAAACTGCAGAGGGGTGAAGGTTTTAAGTACAGAAATCAAAGCAAATGTATTTCTTTTTGAGGTGCTCAGATTATTGCCAGACATAGGAAACTTTGGGGCAAAAATGCTGATATGAACCTGTTTGAAAGAGGTATCAGATACAGAACTGAGAGAACATAAGGTAAGTAAGAGAAAAACAAAGTGCTGAAAAAGGTTGGGATCTCATGGCAGAGGATAGCTGGTAGGCCAGGAGTGAGATTCCGGTTTCACAGGCACCTATTGTCATTTATTTATTAAATGAAATGACTTATTAAACAAATGCTACTTGTCCCTGAGTGACCAAATGGCATCCCCAGAGCCACTGAGATATCCTGAGCTGTAACCTACCTGCCCTGTGCAGGGTGTGCCTTTGTGTGTGTAAACAGGGGAAAAATGGGGTTCTCATGGCTTCTAAACTTCTGCTTTTCCTTTTGAACAGGATTTGTTGGACCATTCCTGCACATCTGGAAGTGGTTCTGGACTTCCTTTCTTGGTGCAAAGAACGGTGGCTCGTCAGATCACACTTGTGGAGTGTGTAGGTCAGTGCCAGCCTTGTTCACATCTGGTAACAAATGCAGAGAGAAAGTTTTATCTCCCATCCTCATCTTTATCCTCAGTTGTTTAGGTAGCATATGCAACTTTTCAGGCTTCAGCTGATGGAACATGCTTGGTTTTGGAAAGTCAAGTGAAAAAATTCCTTCCAAATCTCTGCAGAAGAAAGGGGCAAATATCTGTGCTTTGTGATGGAACAATTTAAGCTTTGTTCAGCAAGGCAATGCTAGAAAATACAAACCAGGCCTGTCTGGGTACTGTGTGAGCTAAATAAACTGCTTTTAGAAAAGCAAGCTCAATTTGAAGTTTGACACTGAACACCATTTGTTCATTAATGGTGTTCAACTCAAAAGCTTTAGAACTAGAAAAAGGTCACCTGGGTTTGAAATATGGAGTTGGAGCATCAAGCAAAGTAGCAAACATGGTATTTCAAATAGAAACCTGTGATTTTGGGCCGTTGGAATGGGAACATGAATGTGCTGTAGTTGACTTACTCTGCACTGTTCTTTGGAACCCTGCAGGCAGTGATGTGCTGCTGCTGCTGCTGCTCTTCCCCCTTAAAGAAAATCTCTCTAGTAATTCTTCCCTAAAAGTCTTCTGGGTCTTTAGTTTTTTTGTAGGACTTTAGTGTTAATTTTAGGGATTCATTAAATTTTACTTTGGCATATATTTATTATTAATTGAATAGTGTTAAATTTGAGTTGAGTAATTTTAGGAAGCATTTGGGTCAAAGATACCCGGAGGCAGTGACATTGAGCCAAGATACTGTACTGTCACTAAAGAGGTGAGGAAGGCATGAGAAAGAAGGAAGAAAGGACTGGAGTATGTTGTGTGCTGCTGCTTCAGTGATCTGAACTCAGGGTGGTTTAACACCTTCCTGTCAGTCCTGAGAAGGTTCAGCTCATCAGGGTGTCAAATCAAGCCCAACTGTAACAGATGAACCTGTGAATCTGCAGGGACCAGGCCTGCATTTACCAGTGTTCCTGTGCTTTTGGCTCAGTATATATTGAGTGGGCACAGATGTTCACACTTGTCTGAAATCCAAGTGTACACCCTGATCTCCACAGAACAGGGGTGTGTTTTGAGGGGGGTTGTTTTTTTTTTAATCCTTTTTTTTGTTTGTAGGTGAGTTTGAGGTTTTGTTTGTTTCTAAATCATCATTTTGTGTTTTGTGTTGACTGTTTCTGCAAGGGCTGCTGTTGTAATAGAAAAGTAAAGGTTGTATCCCCAACATTACGTATGCTTCCTGTCCTTCTAACTGCAGAATTCGCATCTTTATTTGTGTTGTGCACACTGACCTTGCCATGTGCTGCCAAAGTCACTTCAGCTGCATAAACACTTTCATTGCTGGTGGTTGAATGGTGACACCTCCCAGTTCATGCCTTCCTACTGCACTGGTGTGCAGGCAGGAGAGATCCACACTCAGAGGGCTTGCAGTCAAAACAACAGAAGTGAAGGGATGGTGGAGCACAGTGTGACTCCAGTGGTACAAAGTGCATGATCAGACCACACCAGTGTGATATTTGGGCCATGACAGCCGAATTTCCATCCTTTCAGCTCATCCTGCCCTTCTCCCCGGTGAAGGTTCTTAGTTTACAACTTCTGTGTTTTTTTCCCCGTCAGGAAAGGGCCGTTATGGAGAAGTTTGGAGGGGTCAGTGGCAAGGAGAAAATGTTGCTGTGAAGATCTTCTCTTCTAGGGATGAAAAGTCCTGGTTCAGGGAAACTGAGTTGTACAACACTGTATTGCTGCGACATGAGAATATTTTGGGTAAGTAGGACAGCCACGTTCTGTGTCCCGGTGTGGCTGGTTAAAGGTGAGTTACCTGCCCAGGGAACCTGGCATTGCAAGGCACGGTGCATTCACCAGGTATCTCGCAGGCTTTGAGTCCCTGTGTTGTGATGAACAGTCGAAGGGAAATTTTCAGAGGGAGACCTGCCAGGAGGGGGCTGGGTCTCAGATGGGGAGTGTGTGGTGACAGCTGTGACTTGTTGCCCTGCAGTATTCCAGCAGGAAGCAGATTAATCAATGAATCAGTTGGTGGCAGCACAGCTCACAGAAAACAGTGGAGGTGCCACAGACCCCCATGGAAGAGCTGCCCCTTGCAGCTCTCACCACAGAGACCTGCACAGTGTGTCAGGGCAAGTTCTAGTGGATCTGTGTTTGTTTGTAACTTCAGCTTCCCTGCAGAAATGGAGGCAGAAGACGTGGGGAGGAGTTTATAAAGACATTTCAGGATTTGAGTACTTTCCCTAATGCCTGAGTAAAATGAAGTACGAATCCATTATTTTCTTCTGTTTTGCAGTTCTGCTCGTGGTCAGAATAAGCTCCTTTGGTGTTTAAACTTCAGCTGTAGTTGAATGATGTATCTCATTTCCTTGTAAATATGGAAGTACTGTGACCCTTGTGCATTGCTCGTACCTCGTGTGCTTGGTTCTGAGAGCTGGGAAAATGGCTTTGTTGTGTTGGGCCATGGTTGAGGTTTAAGCAGCCCTTTGAGTCCTAATAGACATGCCCTTCTGTCACTGCTGTGCCACCTCTACAAATAAAAGCAGCAGCCCATTTTCTGAGTGCTGACACTGCCTCACCCTCAATCTATCTGTCTTCAGTCAGGTTTTCCTTGGGCTCCTTATTCTTGCTTCCTGTCAGAGAATGTTCCTTGGCTCTGTAGCTCACCCTGCTAGACGTTTGTCTAATGTTTCCTGAAGCAGTTCCTTTGTTACTGCAAAAATAATTTGATGGCCTCCTGAAATGTGAATTATTGAACTTCCCTTCCCAAGAGAGCAAGTGACTTGGCTGAAATTACATTGCACATTTCCCTTGGTCCTCTGCCTGTGTTTAGTCTTTCTTGATAACTGTCAGATTTGTTGGCTATTTTGTAGACTTTTTTTAGATGCAATATTAAACAATATCACAGATTACAGAAGTGTCACACTGTGCAGAAGTCTGACTTCAGGAGAGAAGGCAGTGGGCGTTCTTTCTGACAAATGTCGTATGTGAGCTTTTAGTAAACATGCTTTGTTCCTCTGACTTGGGAATAAAACTTCTGCTGTTCCAGCTAAAGCTGTTGAGGTCACTGTGCTGGTACAGACCCAATGCAGAGGAGGCAGGAAGGGAGCTGCTCCTGAATTTGGGGCTCAGTTTTAAGACACCACATTTTTGAAGGCACTCTTGAGGTTCACGAGTTTTGAACAGAAAATTTTCTCTGTTCCTTCGTAGAGGATCATTGTGTTTGGGCTACATGCTTAACCCTGTTCTTGGCAGCCTGCACTGGCTGCCTGTGGGCCCTAAAAATGGAAATGGTTGCACGTGGCTTGATCCTTGAGGTGTTGCTGCTTTCCAGTGTGATTCACTCAAGTGGGCAGCAGCAAATCTGCTATAACCTCGGGGTCTTTCTGTTTGACTGGGAGCTTCCCTACCCCCAAGTCCTTTAAAAAGAAGGAAAAAATAAAAATAAGCATATTTTTAAAGTATGTGGTCCTAACAAGTAGTTGTTTGGTGTGACTGACAAATACATAAATGTGTTCTTGTGAATAGGTGTGAGTCAGACTTCCAGAATCTGTCAGCTCTGTTTCCATCACAGTGATACCTGCAGTCTTCAGTGCAGCTGCAGAAAAGGTGTAATTAAACAGTTTTGCATTGCAAGAGGGGCCTCAGAATTGATTCTTCTCTCGGGTGAGTCTTGAAAGAACTCTGTCACTTTGTTTCCTTATTTCTCCTTTGTCCTCTCTCTCCCCCCAGGTTTTATCGCCTCCGACATGACCTCCCGGAACTCCAGCACGCAGCTGTGGCTGATCACACACTACCACGAGATGGGCTCTCTGTACGACTACCTGCAGCTGACCACGCTGGACACGGTGAGCTGCCTGCGCATCGTGCTGTCCATCGCCAGCGGGCTGGCACACCTGCACATCGAGATCTTCGGCACGCAGGGCAAGCCGGCCATCTCCCACCGCGACCTCAAGAGCAAGAACATCCTCGTCAAGAAGAACGGCCAGTGCTGCATCGCTGACCTGGGTGAGTGCAGCCCCTGCTGCCTGCAGAGATCACTGCTGGGGTGGCTACAGAGGTGGAACCATCGCAGTAGCCCAGCAGTGCCCCGCAGTACCCTGCAGTACTCTCGCAGTAGCCCAGCAGTGCCCTGCAGTACCCTGCAGTACTCTCGCAGTAGCACAGCAGTGCCCTCGCAGTGCCCTCGCAGTGCCCCCTCAGTAGCCCTGCAGTACCCTGCAGTGCTCTCGCAGTAGCCCAGCAGTATCCTCGCAGTAGCCCCTCAGTAGCCCCGCCCTGCCCTTACTCGCCCTCCCGGGATCCGGCGCTCCCCGCAGTGCCCGCGCCAGCCGCCAGATGGCGCCTGCAGCCCAGCAGCGCGTTTTGGGTCATTTCCTTGGCTTTCCCTTGTTCAGTTCCGGACAGTTCCTTGGGTTCCCTTCTTCAGTTTGGGCCATTCCCTTGGGTTCCCTTGTTCAGTTCCGGACATTTCCTTGGGTTCCCTTGTTCAGTTCCGGACATTTCCTTGGGTTCCCTTGTTCAGTTCCGGACATTTCCTTGGGTTCCCTTGTTCAGTTCAGGCCATTCCCTTGGCTTTCCCTTGTTCAATTCTGGACAGTTCCTTGGCGTTCCCTTGTTCAATTCCGGCCACTTCCTTGGGTTCCTGTTGTGAATTCCACTCCGGGATCCCAGGAGGATGCAGTGATCAGGTTTTGTCTGGTGTCTGCACTCCCAGGTGCCCTCCTGCAGACACTCCGTGCCACGTGCTCGCTGTCCCAGTGCCCCATGTCCGCCCAGCTTGAGTCCTGCCAGACCACTCTGAGCTCAGGAGTGGGTTTGAGATGTAAACTGGCACAGTGCTCAGGAACAGTTGCTGCAGCAAAGCTCATTCATCATTGGAGGGATGTCTGAAAATAGGGTTTTTTTCTTTTCTCTGAAGACAAGGGAGAAAACAGTGATAGAACAGTATTGGAGGCTATTGGTTAGGCAAGAAGTGTGTCAGGAGATGGGAATATTTTTTAATAATAATTCCACTGCATAGTTCCTATCACTTGTGCCTAAGGGACTTGAGATACACACAGGGAAAACTTGAAAACCACACACCTGGACCTATCTAAATTTGCAGAGGGAATATTAAGTAGCAAATAGAGCAGTAAGTTGAAAATACGAAGCTTCAGAGACTGACTTTTAAATAAATTTTTAACTCATGCTGAGGAGGGGGCAGCACATCCTGGCATTGATTGACATCACACTGGTACAGTGAAACCTACTACACCATTTATCTAGAGGCTTCAGATGTTTGAGAGATTTTCCAAGAGAGCACAGCAGTAAACACTTCCCAGTTAGTTTTTATAGTAGTAAAGTAAGTATTTTTTTAAACATGAATTCCTCAGGCATGTATCTGCCACATTCTTCCTGTGTTTCTCTTCTCTAAGGGAGAGTCACTAAAGAATTTGTTGCTCCTGGCAAGTATTCATGCCTTTTTTTCTGTGAGGCTTTGTCTCTTTTCCATTCCCTGGTCTCCTCCTCTGTTTCAGCCCCAGGATCTGGAGCTGGGAGCTGCTCTAGCCCACAGCACCGCCAGGATCTGAGCTGCAGTGACAGCCCCGCCTGGTTCAGATATGCCCTGGCTAAGCAGAAACTGTGTGACAAGGTCCAGGATGGGTGTCATTCCTGCTCAGTCTGTCAGTGCTGTGGAAAAGTTCTGCCCTTGTACTTCTCAAGGACCGCACGTGCCTGGCGATGGGTCTGAGTTGAGCAACCTCATGGAACAGCATGTAATGCTGTGGGAAAGCAGAAATACTCCAGTGTGCTGAAAGGGTTTTTGTCTTGTAAACCTGACATGTTTCTTTTCTTTTTAAGAACTGATATCTTAAAGCAAGAGTTCTTCTGCCAGGCACTCAGTGCCCCTGAGTTACGTGTGCACTGAGCCCCTGGGAGCAGGAGACACTGAAGTGGAGCAGGATCTGCTTCCCAGCTCCCAAACAGCTCGGATGCCTCCATGATGGGAACCTAGTTACAACATTCTGTCCCCTGACCCCATTGCACCATGTCCTTAGTGTGCAGTGTGCAGGATGCTGCCTTGCCTCCCTCAGCTGTAAAACTTTGACCAGTCAACCTGTGGAATCTGCTTTGCCCAATTAGGGTGGAGTATTTTGATTTTTATCAACGTCTTCTCCAAGGTCTTGATGTCTTCAGAGTTTGCCAGGAAATGTGGTTTCTAACCTTTGTTTGCAGTTGCAAGCTTTTTCAAAAAATATTATAATCCATGCATATTGTATAATGTAGTTTAATGTGAATTTAAACAAGTACATACATATATAAGTGCGTGTGTCATGTATGACAGAAACACCTGGATCTGGGAGCAGGCTTTCCAGGTAATCTTGTCAGGAGATGGTATCCAAGGAGTCCTTAAAAAAGGTGGGGACAAACTTTGTATCGGGACCCGTTACAATAGGCCAAGGGGTGGCAGTTGAAACTAAAAGAGGGTTGATTTAGGTTTATTATAAGAAATGTTTTACAGTGAGGGTGAGGAGGCCCTGGCCCAGGTTGGGCAGAGAAGCTGTGGCTGCCCCTGGATCCCTGGAAGTGTCCAAGGCCAGGTTGGACGGGGCTTGGAGCAACCTGGGCTGGTGGAAGGTGTCCCTGCCCATGGCAGGGGGTGGGATGAGATGAACTCTGTTCCTTTCAACCTGAACCATTCTGTGATCTTTCTAGAAGTGCCATAAGCATTTTCTTAGCACCTTGAAGTTTCTTAAAGTGCGTTTAGATTGTAGGAAAGTGTTTTTCAAATTTTTGTTACGTTGAAGTACAGACTGTTCTTTGAAAAGAAAAGGAAGTGAATGATCTGGTGCTAGGTTAATCTTTGTGGGACTGAGGTAAAAAGCTTTTTAAGGTTCACCTAAAATAAACTCCTGTTAAATGTAAATAGTGTATGTTATTCTTGCAAGATTTGCTGAGGAAATTAGGGAGAGTTTGCGTCGCCCTCTCTGTCGCTTGGCTCTGCCACGCACCCACTGCTGCTCAATTTGTGGTGCTCTCTGTTTACCGGGGCCAGATGAGTCCTCTGTGTGTTTCCAAATTTACAGTAATTTAGTCCCTCACATAATGTTCTCTGCTTAAATGTTTAGTAATTAGTAGAAACCAGGTAGAGTGGTTTTGTCTGACTCATTTTAGATTTGCTTGAGGATGTTTATTTTTCAAGCTACTGCAAATACGATGTTTTTTATTTTCCAGCTTTATTTTTTTAACTCGTGTGTATCCTTCATGCAATGTTTTTCTTCTCCCTTCCCCACAGTTCGGATGTATCCACCTACCCAAAAGGTCTATAAATAAATTTGAGTACTGTGTAAAATTGTTTTCTCCTGGGCAGCAGCTGTTTGACCTCTGCATGTCCGTGCCCGGAGCGCTGGGGACATCCAGTGGCTGCAAAACACTTCATGGCAATGTTTTGCAACAGTGCAATAAAATGCTTAATGGTGACCCCTGAGGAGATAATGGGTCGGTCTGCGGCCTCAGGGGCTGGTTTTGGTGGTGGGTTTGGTGCTGACCACGTTGGTCTTTGGGCAGTTGGGCCCTCGGCTGCTCTTTGAGAACCTTTACGCGTGTTCTGCCGCACTCGTAAGCTGTGACTTTTCCTCTCTGTCCTTCAGGCCTGGCAGTTATGCATTCCCAAAGCACAAACCAGTTGGATGTGGGGAACAATCCCCGTGTGGGCACCAAGCGCTACATGGCCCCCGAGGTGCTGGACGAGACGATCCAGGCAGACTGCTTCGACTCCTACAAGAGGGTGGACATCTGGGCCTTCGGGCTGGTGCTCTGGGAGGTGGCCAGGCGCATGGTCAGCAACGGTGAGTGCCTGGCACCCTTCCCCTGCCTCTAGCAGGGGTAGGGAAATGGCAATTCATGGCAAAGCACCTGCCACCAAAGAGCACAGGAACATGCTGGACCTCTGCAGTAGTTTGGTTCCTGACACTTTGAGGAAGCTGTTGGTGTGTTGGGTACAGTGGCCGAATCTTGTTGTCATTTCTGTTAAGGCAGAGAAGGAAGAGGGTCTCCTGCTCATTCTGGACCCTGGTGAGAACTAATTCATACCAAACAGTCAACATTTTAGATCATAAGGTCTCCACACTTTTTCCACTTAAACCATAGTGAATACTTGTAGGAGGCTATTTCTTGTGACAAACCCTAAGAAACAGAAGGAAATTATATAGGAAGTGCAGAAGCTGTCAAAATTCGGGGCTGCTCTTGCTTTACCAAATTAAATGCATTCCCAAGGCAGGACTTGGTCCAGGTGCAGTTCTGCTTGGGAAGGGTGCTCCTGCCATCCTGTCTAGAGTGCAGGGCTTCTTCCTTGCTCTTGGCAAGGGTGCCTGAATTTTGGAACCTTTCAGCTGGGTGTCTGTTGGTGTGATTCCTGCTCAAGTCAGAAGTCCTCTCTGAGTTCTAGACCTCAGGTTGTGCTCTCTGGACCCAGGTGGGTAGGAGAAGGCGAGGATGCCCTTCAGATGTGTGCAGACCCTGGCAGGGATGGTTTGTTCACAGCTACATATTTAAATATGAGGAAATTGCAGATTGTCACACACATTTGTTTACTCTGTGTCTGATCTGTTCCCCCTAGACCCAAATCTCGTGAAGGTGTGTGTGGCTAGTTTGAGGAAGGAAGAAAGGTGGTGAATGCGTGGCATTAATGTTTCTGAGGGTGTTTATTGGCACAGGTGTGTCGTAGGCAGATGGAGACCTGTTTGGTGCTGGGCTGCATTACGTCACTGTCAGTGCCTGGAGAATTTCAGCTGGAACTTTGGTGTTCTCAGTGCAGTTTTATATCCTGCACTGTCTGTCTTACATGAAGGTGCTCACAGAATGCTATCAGATGCCATAAAGTGTTGTGGTGGCTGGGCAGGAGTTGATGAATTCCTGTGCCAGAGGTGATGCTCGTGCAGTGGGGAGGGAAGGGGTGAGCTGTAGTTGATTTGAGGGCACAAAGTCAGCAGCCCTGGGGAAAAGCAGTACAGTGTATTGGAAATGACAGAAGTCCCCTTAAAACTGTGCAGGAAGGCCAGGCTGGGTTGTGCTGCAGGAGCTGGGTCTGGCAGGGACGGTGGTGACGGCAGCGCGTGGGTCAGCGAGGCTGGGAGGGCACAGTGCTGTGGGTCAGTGAGGCTGGGAGGGCACAGTGCTGTGGGTCAGTGAGGCTGGGAGGGCACAGTGCTGTGGGTCAGTGAGGCTGGGAGGGCACAGTGCTGTGGGTCAGCAAGGCTGGGAGGGCACAGTGCTGTGGGTCAGTGAGGCTGGGAGGGCACAGTGCTGTGGGTCAGCGAGGCTGGGAGGGCACAGTGCTGTGGGTCAGTGAGGCTGGGAGGGCACAGTGCTGTGGGTCAGCGAGGCTGGGGGGGCACAGTGCAGTGGACCAGAGGTTCAGTGGCTTGCTGGCACCTCCTGGCTGGTCCCAGGGGCCTGGGGTGTTGGGCCATGGTAGCTCAGAGCACTCCAGAGTCACTACTGGAGTAAAGGCCAGACCCGCTTCCTTCGTGCTGAGTACTGCACGTCTCATCTGCAACAACCAGTTTTGTGCCCTGTGCTTGGGAAAGAGCACATGGAGATGCTGAATTAGAGCCAGGCTCTCTCTGCAGTGATAAAGTTCATCTGTGATATCCTCGTGGCCCTCGGAGCGTGTTCAGAGCTGTGTGACACAGCTGGAGTTGGGTGTTTGACTCGTGTGAGGCCCCAGCTTTACCTGCAGGGCAGGTGTGGGCAGTGAGGGCACAGGCTGGTTGTGTCTGTGAGGTCTCACAGTGTTCTGGGGGAGCAGGAGAAGGGTAAAGACAAGAATTCAGCCCGGTAGGTGATGTTTGGTAAATGCAATTGGGAATTGCTCTTCCCGAAGACTATTTCCCATTTTGGCTAGTCATCACAGACAGGGATTTACAGATTTTTACAGCATATCCATGGGAATAGCTGGGATTTTGATCTTCTTCTGCAATAGAACAAGAAAACTAAAACTCAAAACTTTGCCGTAGCAAAGCCTGAGAACCTCTTTTCAACTTCAGCCTCTGCAGAGCATTAGAGATGCTCCTGGATTTCATGTCTGGCTCTGGGCCAGCTGCCAGCTCTCAGTGTGTTGTGCCCAGCTGTCAGCAGCAGCCCTTTGATGTTCCCGCTGGACCCAGAGGGCCTCATTAGCTCCGGGTTTTTCCGAGCTGCTGACCTGAGTGCCTGGCTTTGAACACCGGGCTGTAAGTTGGCTTCTTGAGAAAGCTGGGCTCCCTGTGGATGGTTTGTGAGCCTGATGCAGTGAGGAAGCAGAGCTCTGTGCCTGCCCTGGGGAGCGGGCAGGGGCGCCTGAACCTGGAGTGCTCCGTGAGCAGGTGCAGGCAGGGGAGCACACACACAGAGTCCTCTGGCAGTGCTGAAGCCCAGGGAATGGCAGGGGAGCACACACACAGACTCCTCTGGCAGTGCTGAAGCCCAGGGAATGGCAGGGGAGCACACACAGACTCCTGTGGCAGTGCCAGAGCCCAGGGAATGGCAGGGGAGCACACACAGACTCCTGTGGCAGTGCCAGAGCCCAGGGAATGGCAGGGGAGCACACACACAGACTCCTCTGGCAGTGCCAGAGCCCAGGGAATGGCAGGCTCTGGGTTTAAGGGCCCAGGGAATGACAGAGCTTGGAGCAGCCTGGTCTGGTGGAAGGTGTCCCTGCCCATGGCAAGCAGGTGGAATGAGATGAGCTTCAAGGTCCCTCGCAGCCCAAACCATTCCATGATTCTGTGAAGATGCATTCAGCCCCTGGCTGTCACAGGCTCTCGGGTGTTTGGCTTTGTGATAGCATGTGGTACCAGTTACCCTGGGGATTTGACTGTTTTCATAACTAGAAATGATTTGAAGCACCAGCTTGAGAGTCTGTGGATGCCAACATCCTTATTGGACCCTTCCAGGAATCACAAAAGCACCAAAGTATGTGGTGAGCCTGGTAAAAACCACAGTGCGGACCTTACATTTTTCCACTTGCTGGTAGAAATCCCAGTTTGTGATAGGCAGGAAAGCTCTTTGTGTTACAAAATATGTCCCTTTGGCAAGGGATTTACTTCTCATCCTTTCAGCTCCAGCATCTGCAAAGTGGGTATAGCTCTTACTTTGTGGACTTGTCATATGAGCCAATTAATTAACATTTTGGGTAGAAAAAGCTGTTCCTGTGGCAGTAAGTGCTCTTCTGTTGTTCAGTGGCTGTGTGACACTGTGGGATTGACTTCTAAAGGATTTGTGTGCCTCTTAGAGCACATGGGTCCTGTGTTCCCTCCATCCCTGTGAGAATGCTCTTCACTGACAAGCCATTCAGTAATGCCTGTTTGTGTCTCACCAGGTATTGTGGAAGACTACAAACCACCCTTTTATGACTTGGTTCCGAACGATCCCAGTTTTGAAGACATGAGGAAAGTGGTCTGTGTGGATCAGCAGAGGCCCAACATTCCCAACAGATGGTTCTCAGACCCGGTCAGTGGGTGCTGGGGGGGCTGGCAGCAGGCACGTGCTGACCTTTGTTCTTGGGCGGAGTCACAGAGGTTATCTTCAGTTGTGCCTTGCAGTGGAAGTGATCTCGAGGGGCCTTGTCAGCAGCATCACCTGTGCAGGGGTTGGGGGTGGAATGGCCTGGCCTTGGGGGAGCACTGAGCAAACTGAGGAGTGCCAGGGCAGAGCCGGTCACAGATCGACCGCTCAGGAGCAGGGTTTAGCAATAACTCTTACAGCTGCTCCTCCTGGGTCCTTGTTCTCCCTTCCAGGGGAAATCAAGGGGAGGGAAGCCAGTCCAGGACTTTCTGTGGCTTACAAGCACACAGGTTTAGAACAGAATGCTGGTTTCTCCTGCCTACAGAATAAGGGCCTTTTTGAAAGGCTGAAGTTTGTTTTTCAGACTGGCCTCTGCAGTCTGCCCAGCTGTCCTTACCACTGAAGCCATGGAGGTCAGTGTGAATCCGCAGGGCTGGCCAGGGCAGAGGGCCCATCTCTAAAGTTTGGATGTGGAGCTGTGCCCTGTGCTGTCCCAGCAGCCAGCTGGGAGTCTGGCCAGTTAAACCTGTGCTGGGCATGATGGAGCCATGGGCAGAAAATCTGCGCCTTCTCCTCTGCCTTCATGGGTCTGCAGCACTTGGTTTCATTGAACAGAGATTCTGTGGAGTGTTTTCTTAATTAGGAAAGAAACTATGAAAGTCCATTGTTGAAAGTTACCCTGGCTGATCACTCCAGTTGTGCTCTTGGTTTAACCAAGTTATCCGACTTTGAGGGCTTCTGAACACCCAGAAGCTCTGCATTTGATAGGTAGCAGGAAACTCTGCAAATGGAGTGTTATTTAGGCAATAAATGCTCTGTGAGTGCTTGACCCAGCCAGTGCTTCCTTGGCTTGTTCCTGTGGCCTTACCCTGGTGCTGTGTGGTTTCTGTCCCTTCCCAGACGTTAACGTCCCTCGCCAAGCTGATGAAGGAGTGCTGGTACCAGAACCCGTCCGCCAGACTGACAGCCCTGCGCATCAAAAAGACTTTGACCAAAATTGACAATTCCTTAGACAAACTGAAAGCTGACTGTTGACCCTCTGCTCGTGGTGCTCTCCCGCCAGGAAGGCACTGGGCTGGCCCTGAGGGCTCTGGCCAGGCCGTTGGCAGCCCTGGTGCCCACGGGGCTGCTCGGAGCGGGAGTTCTGGGGAGCAGCTGTGGGAACACTGGGACCCCTGGACTGCTCGGACCACAACTGCACCCACACCTGGGCGAGCGCTGAGGACTCAGCTGGATGTGCTGTTGCTGAGGTAGTGGCCTGAAGGAAGACAGAGAAATCCTAAGACAAGATCAGGGCATTAAACAATGGCTTTGAACAGCTTTTTTCTTTTCGTTTTTTTTTTTCTTTTTTTTCCTTTTTTTTCCCCTCCTTTTTTAAAATTTTTTTTAATTTTATTTTAATTCTCCTAGTCACTCCCAGGGTGAATACATGGAAGTGGTAAATTTTAATCAGCAATATTGCCTGTGCTTCTCTTCTTTATTGCACTAGGAATTCTTTGCATTCCTTACTTGCACTGTCACTGTTAATTTTAATGACATGACTTGCCAAAAATACGATTGGCTGTATCCTGCATTGATCTATACCTGAGTAATAGGAAAAGAATTCGGTAAACTGAAAATGTAACTGTCAGACTTTAGCTGCATTTTACATGTGTACTGATGTTTACAATAATGCTGAACATTAGGAATTTCTCGTTTATCCAAAACTTGCAAATTATTTATTACTAGTGCACTTGCCAGTTTTTTAAACTGTAAAATAAGTGCATAAAGTTAAAGCTTATTTTTATGTGGCCTCTTTCATGATTTCTTACACAGACGTTTTTGTAACACGATATAACCTGAAACATGAATTGTTTTATGTATTATCATATTACAACTCGATAGTCACATTTTAAGTGCTTCACATTTGTAGGTGTGTGGTCTGTACCATATTTTCAGTTGGAATATGGAACGTATATATAGCCATTTCCCACAGGACCTTGCGTCTGGCATCTTACTGATCTGGGAAAGGAAAGCAACGGAGGAGTTAACTAGAATTTTAGGTCATGAATGCTGTGGGGAAAATGCATTTTATTTCTTCTAAGCTATATAATATGCATTTAAACTCTGCCAGAAAAATAACTATTTTGTTTTAATCTACTTTTTCTATTTAGTAGTTATTTGTATAAATTAAATAGAATGTTTTCAAGTCAAACCACAGTGTGCTTTAGTTCTCTTCCTGCCCGTCAGTGACCAGGTGCCCCCAGTGCAGCCGTGGGGACCCCGGGCCGTGCCCCCAGGGTCCAGGCTGGTGCTGCTGGAAGTCTGAGGTGCTGAGGCTCTGCCAGGGCCTGGGCGTGTTCCTCTGTGCCCCACCTGGTCCCAGAAGGGTCCAGCAGGGAGGTGCTGGGCTGTCCTCGGAGGGGACACCCTCAGAGGGGACACCAGCCATGTCCCCCTGCCCTCCCTGCGGTCCCTGATCCCGGCCTGGGGGCAGGAACTCTGCTCTGAACAGTTCTCTCTGCCTGTGCCCCTCCACACGCTCCTGGCTTGGTTCCACCCTGTGGAGAAGTCCCAGGAAGGGACAGTGCCCTCTCATCCTCGGAAAAGAGCTCCTTTATCCATGGGCTTAGAAAGCCCTGGGCAGTCCAAGGCCCTGGGCAGGGATCAGCCACCTGGACGTGCTTCCTCTCTGGGGTAAAACACTTCTCCGAGGTTCCCTTCGGTGCTTCAAGTCCACCAGGTTCTGCTCTGCTGCCTCTCTGTAACTTTTCCTTCTCTGCCCCATCCTTCCTGTCCCATTCCAGCCGAGTGGAATGCCTTGTTCTGCATTGCTGGTGTAGGAATAGGAGCCAAGTGTGCGGGGTAGGTGCTGCCTGGGGCTGAGAGACAGCGTGGTGTGCAGCTCTGCAGAGCAGCCGGGGCTTGCACCAGCTGCCAGGTGGTCTCTTCTTCTCTGCCAGGTCTCTGATTATACGTGATGAGAATCTGAGCAGATCCAGTGCTGCCAAAAAAACTAGGAAAAGCCAGATCTGATGAGTTTTTACTGTTAGTTTTTTAAGAAGTCAAAAGCCTGAATGCGTTTTGGTTTTCCTTTAAACTGGTGTGTGTGTGAGCTGTGTACTGGGCTGACTGGGCCACAGCTGCAGCCTGGGAGGGGTGGGATGTCAGTGGTGCGAGGGAATCGGGGTTGGACTGAAGCTGCTGGGTGGCTGGAGGTCACTGGTGACAGGTGGAGCTGCTTTGGTGGCCACTGATACAGAGCAGTGCCTGAAGCTCTGCAGTGCCTGGTGCACACCCCTGTGTTTCTTTAACAGGTGTTTATGGGATGGAACAGGCAGCAGGATCTAAGCCAAGTGGGAAGGGAGGCTGGCTCTTGTGGAGCTGCTGTGGTGCTTGCAGTGAGGCCAGTGGGGACAGCTGGCCAGGGCAGGGTGACGGGGAGGTGGCACTGCAGACGGAGGGGACAGAGCCAGAGGTGGTAGTTCAGTGTTCAGTCTGTGTGTGAAGGGTATGGTCAGGCTTTTGCTTGGAGTTTTTGCCTCTCCAGCATTTTCCAGTGCAGGTGTTGGAGAGACAACCTGTCATGCTGATGGTCAGTGACAGCTCTGGCCGTGCTGGCAGAATTTGGGCTGCCTTCCCCAAACACTGCCACACTGAGTCACAGCACCTTACTAGGCCTTAGGAAGATGATCGTGTTAAATACCTGCTCCATCTCTTCTTTGCACTGTAGCACCCTCTGGAAAGTGCTGTGTACTGGAACAGCACAACTTCAGGTTGGGAACAGCTCCATGTACTCCATAATGGTTCCCTCTGCTGTCCCTGAGGATCTGGATTGTCTGACCCCAGCACTGGTTACTGGCTCCCAGCTGTGCTGGGACTGGTTGGGATGCTGCAGGATGTGGGGCCTGCAGCAAGGACCTGCACAGTTCTCACTCCCCCCTCCTGTCAGGGGGTTGCAGAGCCAGAAGGTCCCCCCTGAGCCTCCTTTTCTCCAGGCTGAGCCCCCCCAGCTCCCTCAGCCCCTCCTGCTGCTCCAGCCCCTTCCCAGCTTCATTCCCTTCCCTGGACACAAGGGATAACAGACTAAAGGATAAAGCCACAAACCATAGGAACACCCCAGTAATACCCTGTTTATCCTGTGCTAGGTAAAGAAGATTATCCAGGTGAGTCACTGGCAGGGTAAGAGGGTCTGTCAGTGCTGGGACTCCTGGGCACTCCCTGGTGTGTTGGGCAAGGTCACGGTCACTGGTGCTGCTCCAAAGACTGCCTTCTGCATATCAAAGCATCCAGGGATTATTTTAAACCCATTTCAGTTTCATGCCCTGATGCTGAAGTGTGCTTCTGGTCTGGGCTATTAGAAGTGTTAGCTGGTGTGTGCTTGAATTGGGTCGCTGTTCAGTGAATGTAAATCAAGAAAATTGAGTGAAAAGTAATCATAAGAACTAATTTCTTAGCAAGTTCTTGTCCCTTGACTTGGGATAAGTCATTCATGTGCTTTCCTAGTGTACAGTGGCTGCTGAGGACAGTCAGGGTCTGTGCTCTCCAAAGCCAGCAGGAACAGCAGAGTTCCCTCTTAGGAGCTGGAGGGGGCTGTGCCTGTGAGTAGAGAAGGGAAAACTCAGTGATAGCCAGGGAAGGATTGTCTGTGGTCTGTGCAATTTAACCTCATTTCCACGTCTGGACAGTCCCAGGAGAGCACTTGTTGCTGCTTTTCCTCTGAAGGTGTCAAGGCTTGGGCAGTGCAGGGAGTTCCACCTGAAGGGAACACCCCCACCTCCCTCACTGTTTTTCCACCGTGTTTATTAATCAATGTTCCCCTAGTACCTCCACAAAATCTAATCTTCTAAAGAGATTTGGAATGCTTATATATAATCTGCTGCAGTGAGGGCGTCGCTGCATCCATTACTATGGCGATGGCACAGGCAGTTCCCTCGCTGGAGTTGAATTATTCATGTGTCTGGCGGGTTTGTGCTGCACCAGCCAGGGGAGCTGGGGCTGCTCAGCGGTGCCAGGGATCAGAGCCTGCTGAGAGGGGGCCCTGCATGGAAAAATGGCTCAACATGAGTAGCACTACCTGTGGATTCAGCTGTCCTGTCGGTGTGGACAATCCCCAGCAGTCACAGGGGGCAGACTGGATGGAACCAGACCTGGGGTCAGGTTTGGGGATGGG
The DNA here is from genome assembly GCF_009829145.1 of Chiroxiphia lanceolata. Lineage (NCBI taxonomy): Eukaryota > Metazoa > Chordata > Aves > Passeriformes > Pipridae > Chiroxiphia > Chiroxiphia lanceolata. The sequence goes on along the minus strand of NC_045643.1, from coordinate 39,490,102 downwards.
GGAAGTGTTGTTGCTTTTTGATGGGTTTCTGTGTTGCCCAGAGCAGCCGTGGCTGCTCCATCCCTGGAAAATGTCCAAGGCCAGGTTGGATGGGGCTTGGAGCAACCTGGGCTAGTGGAAGGTGTCCCTGCCCATGGCAGGGGGTAGGACTGGATGGGCTTTAAGGTTTCTTCCATCTCAAACCATCCTATGCTTCCATGATTCTATATGCAGAAGGCTTGTTTGTTACTGCTCAGTAATATGTGGCACTTGGAGGTGTCCTGGGGTCAAGTGTCAGGAGCAGCCTGAGGCCAAGCCCTCCAGTCAGTGTTGCTGTAGGGAAATCACTGAAAGCTTCCCTCCTCTCAGTTGGAACTTCCCTTGTGGGCCTTCTGGGCGGGAATTATCCACCAAAAATCTATATCAAACCTTCCAGAATTTTATTTAGCTGGATTAAACTGTTTTGATAGGCAGGACAATTCTCTTCCCTGTGAGGTGAAATGTCTGCTGTGCAAGAAGCTCAGCCTTGGCTCAGTGGTTGGCATTGCAGAAGGGAAGCAAAGACATTGCAGGTGCTGTTCCATGTATAGAGAGACAATCTCAGAATACATTTTTACATTTTAAAGTTAAGATTTGTGTGGAAAAAGTAAATGATGTGCTGTGACAGGTCCTCTCACGTGGGAATAGCACATTGGCTTTCCATTCCCAGTGGGAAGGGAACCCCCCCCCAGTTCAGTGCCCGACCCCCGGAGCTGTGCCGGGACAGAAGCCGGAGCCTGCCCGCGGAGCCGAGTGCAGCTGGACATGGTTCCCCTGGGAGAGGCTGCAAGGGGCACCTCGGCTCCTCAGGGAGGAGAACCTGGGACCTGCTCCATGGATGCAGCTTCTCCCTGGTTACAACCTTGTCTCGCAGCCTCTGGATCCTGCCCGGTGGAGGTGTGTGAAACCAGAAGGATCTTCTGGGGGTGTGGGACACCTGCCCACTGCATCACCCTCTTCTGTACCAGCCTGACTGCCCTGGGCACTGGGGCCATGGCCTGTGAGGCCACACACCAGAGTTCCTACCAGCTCTCAGACCCAGGAGACTTTAATTGTTGGGTTTTTTAAAAAACAGCACCCGGTGTTCCCTTGGGCACCGCAGTCACTGCCCTGTGTCACCCTGTGCAGTGTGTCTGTCCCAGGGCTGTGTCCAAGCCTGGGGTGCAGCCCTGGCTGAGCTGGTGCCCCCGTCCCACCCGTGGGGCTCTGAACTCTCAGGTCTGGTCAATAAATACCTGTCCTGGGGCAGGGTGCTCCTGCCCTGTGGCCGTGGGGGGTGAGCAGTGCTGTGGTGTCCCCCGGGCTGTCCCCCCAGCACAAGGCAGGGGGCATGGGCAGGGAGGCCAGTGCTGTGCTGGAGGGGACATGGCTGAGGGTACCATGGGGTGAAAGACCAGCTGTGCCCCTGGATGGAGCGGGGAAGCATCCTGGGAATGCTGCTCCATCCCCCTCCCCACGGGCAGTGCCTGCTGGGGGCTCCAGCGTGTGCCCAGGGATTTGTCTGGGGTTTTACCTGTGGGAGCTGCACAAGTGGTGAAGCAGCTGAGCTGCAGAGGCAGATTTTCAAAATGACCTAAGATCAGTAATTAATAATTTGTCTCCACTGACCACCTTCTCCAGGGTAGTGACTGAGGGCTTCACTGTCACAAAAGTCCTGGACCCCTAAAATCACCAACATTGAGATACCAGCATCAGTGGCAGCAAGTCCAGGTGTTGGTCACTGTGCTAAAAACTGGTCCTCTCAAAAACTGAAAATCTCACAGTTCAGCTTCCACACTTGGATTTTTCTTCTTCCCGTGGACATCAGGGAGAGCTTTTTTTGTTTTGTGTTTTTGTGGCCTTCAGAGCATGGAAAAGGCTGTGCCCACCTTCCTCTCATCCCTGTGAATAGTCCATTTGCTGCTCAGGCTCAGAGAAGCTGTGTGTCAACTATGAAAAGCTGTGCCAGAAGGAAATCAGACCTAGTGAGACCAGGGATTCTTTTGTTAAAGACTTTAACACCTGCAGTCAGCTTGTCCTTTGGATCTTAGCAGACGACAACACCCTTGCTGGCTGCTGCTAACTGGAGTCAAGGACTTTTCATCACCCCAGTCTCTTCCCCATATGTCTCTGCAGCAGTATCCTCCAATTTTCACCACCCAAAAACCCCTTTCCCAAATTCTTTCAGATTCACAGCATAGATCTCTTTTCATTCTTGGAATGTTCTGGAAAACCTGGAGCTTTAAGACATGATTCCTACCAAAGGTGGTGGTGGTGGAGGACCTGTTGGATGTTAGGCTGGAATTTTATCCTAAAACCTTGCAGAAATGGCTGTGGTGTTATACTGCCTGCCTGCACTAGAGAGAATGTCTCCCTGAGGGAAGTGCTGATGGGAGGAAGCAGGAAGGGCTGCAGAGCAGTTTTTAAGGGCAGTGGAGCTGCTGGCACAGGGAAGGTCCAGTAACTGCAGAACCAGGAGGGAAAACCAACGCCTCTTGTCCCCTCAGTTGTCCGAGTCTGGTTACTCCCTGTGTGTGGAACTTGCAGTCCTTAAAGCAGGGAGCTAAAATAGCTGAGTATTGGCTGTGCCCGTGAGGTGTGGGAGCCCCGAGGGACAGGGCAGTGCCGTTCCCTGCCGGGCACTGACCGTGGGCACGGCTGCGGATCGAGGCCAGGGCCAGAGGTCACAGGGTTCTGCTTCAGCTTACCCTGGAAACACCTGGAACCTGAGACAGATTTACTCTGTCAAGTCTCCTGTAATGAGATTCTGTGTGAATTTAAAACACGTGGCCATCCCTCTTCACTGGGAGGAAGGACACTGATACCAGTAAACAAAGAGAAAGGGATTTGTTTCTAGTTGCTCACCGAGAGAATCAGAAATCGTGTCTTCTCTGCAAGCACTTTTTAAAAAATTTGCCTGAGAAACTTCACAGAATTCCATGTTCTCAGCGTCTCTTCTCTGTTTTATGAGGATCTTGAAGTCAATTTAAGCCTTCAGGGAAGGGGCTCTGGCCCTCTCCCTTACTCTGGCTTTGTTCCTTTGCCCATTCCAGCTGTTGCCAGCGGATGGTTCACTTTCCCTGTTGCTGTTCCTGGCAAACCTTCTCTCACTCTCCCAGGAGATGGTTCCAAACTGGGCCACCAGGAACTCCCCATTGGAAATATGTTGGGCTGGGCTTAGGTGGAAGTGACAGCCCACCCCTGGAAGTGTCCAAGGGCAGATTGGACAGGGCTTGCAGCAACCTGGGATATGGAATGTGTCCCTGCCCATGGAGAGGTGAGCTTCAAGGTCCCTTCCAACCCAAACCATTCCATAATGAATTAATTTTTAGTTATACTAATGCTCACTCTTTCAACACTTCTTATGCCTGAATAATGCTAAAATATTCCAAGAAGGTCCATTATTACCCTCCTCATCAAAAAGGCCCCCACTCAGATTAATGTGGCCTTTTCAGCAGATTAATGGGCTACTGTGTAATAGATTTCAGAGCCGTAGAAAGCAGCATTTTGCGGGGGGGTGTGACTAAAGATTTATAAAATGGTTCTTGGAACAGTTTGGGAATTTTTCAACTCTTTTTCTAATCACCATGGTCAACGATATAATGGTTTTGCAGGATTGTATCAATCTGAAGGCAAGTTTTGGAAGGTTTCATAGCATTTCTGGATGAGCAGAGTGGGACAGAGGGCGTGGAAGGCAGCAGGACAAGACACTGATGCAGAGGACCAAGGAGATGAGGAGGACTGAGGGGAGGGGTAACTGCTGACCTGCTGCCTGTTCTGGGATGTATCTATGGATTCCCTTTTGTTTTGCTTGCACAAAATTTCAGTAGGTCTTGGTTTTGCCCTGAAGTGGAGCAAAATAAGTTACAAAACAAAATTCTTGGCTTTTGGCCAGCCCTAGAAGTGCTTCCAGTTGGCAAAAGTTTCCCTGGTGTCACCCATTTCCAAAGACTCTTAAATCCCCAGGACAGGCTATTTATGTCCTACCATGAACCACACCATGCAAGCAGCTAACTGGGGAGCACACTGGCCTCTCAACAGTGTGGTGGTTTTCTTTTTCCCCTCCATCCCTTGTTTTGTTATTCTGTTTTTTGCTGGTGTTTGGTGTGTCAAAGGCCTGAGGAAGATCAGGCACAGGGTGAAGGCTCAGTGATGATGGTTAACTGGGACCCAGACCTGCTGGTCCCTGAGTGCTCTACAGGCACAGTGAGCTGGGAGTAGCTGAATGGGTTCTGTGGGGTTTTCAATTTGTTTTAAACTCAGTTTCAAACAATTTAAAATGTTGGCAGCTGGTGGTTCTGCGTCAATGGTACTCATAAAAATGCCATTTATTTACACCAAACCTGTTGAAAGAAGTTAAACCCCAGCAATTTGAAGTGCTTTGTTCCAGATTTCACAGATATCACATAACCCAGAATGTAACAGCATATGAAGAGCCCAGACAATTAGTTTTTCAAGGCCCAGAGAGAAACAAAAGCTCTGTAATGTGTTTTGAGGAGGTGCAGCATTATCAGTATTAAATCATGCAAAGAGGCCTCGTTTGAGCTGGGTAACACTGGCAGCACAGCCTGTGTGAGAAAGCACCTGACCCCAGAGGTGGGACAGAGCAGTGTGATCCGTGCTCTGCTGCAATGCTTTTCCCCTATAGTACATGTGGGAATGAGAGGGGAAATGGAGAAAACTGTCATGTATTTAATTTGAACACATGCCAATGTCTGTGTTCTCACTGATATGGACTGATCTGTGGCAATGAGTCTCACAGCTTCCAGCAGAGGTGTAGTGAGGTCCCAAATAAAATGCTCCAGCTGTGCCCTGCCAGTGTCTGCAACATTGCTGTTCACAACAAGTCTCCAGTCACCAGAATTACCCAGTCCATCCGTCCATTACTCTACCAGGAATATATAAAATAGTGTAATAGGCTTGTATCTCCAAGCTGGTGCTTAGTTGGTGTTTAAACCTGTCTCTTAGTGCTGGACTGTTTGTTGCCACAGCAGGACAGGTGTCCAGAGGAGGGGGGCAGGATTGTGTTGTGCTCCAGCCCAGAGGAGATTCCTGACAGCCTAAATAAAAAGGGAATATTGCAAACAAGGGTATAAGTGGGCTGGATTTAAAAACTGGCACTACACAATGACTAAGCCACCTTGCAGCCCCAAATCCCAGAGCCACTTCTTTCTAGAAGCTTTGATTAATAGATGTATTTTTTCCTTTCTATAAACTTTGATTCTCCTTCTTGACAAGTGCAGGAGATACTGCTTTCATCACTTCTGCAGAGGATGAGCTAATGTGTTCTATACATTTTTTCTTACACTAAAGAACAACCTTAACTACTTCAATTAAATACTTCCTACTTCTATGTCTTCCTTCACCCAGAAAAGCAGGATAATTCCATGCTGTCAACCAGAGTCTGAATGAGTTATGTTTACATTTTCTAGTAGCACTGAGAAAATGAAGTGAATTGTTAGAAAGTCTTCAGAAGGAGAGGAAGAAAACACGGATCTGCAGGAGCAGAGCTGTGTTTGTCTGATCTGCCAGCAGCATGAGCAGTGCCTGGGTGCTGCTGAGGATCCAATGTTCTCTCCTGGCATTCCCAGAGCCAGCTGGGATCTCCAGACAAGTAATATGCAGCTTAACAGGTACTTGGCAAGTAATGGATGGCTGAGCAGGTACAGCTACGTGGGCAGGGAGCAGTTACCAGCCCGGGCTTTCAGAACGGAAGGAGTTGCAAATTTTTCCTCTGTTGTTATATTGCTCTGACACCCAAATTTTTGTATTTTTTACTAGATCTTGGCAGGTATTTCCTAACAGTGAGGTGTGCAATAGGCTGCTGTGTTGTGTTTCAGTCCAATAGAACATACACCCATAGAGACTGCTGTGAAATAGTCACGTTGGACTTCACTGCACTAAGTTGTATTAATTCCCACCACATTTAACTGAGGATGGAGTGACATGGAAGTCCTGAATGCCTTCTCTTGATGTGTTTGGACTAAAAAAAGGAAAAAAGGCTGTACAAGAGCAGCTTTTTTTGATGCTGTTTAACAGCCACTGAATCCCAGACTACTTGGGTTTCACCTCTGCTGTGTCCGTCCCATGGTGGGGTAATCTGTCGTCTTTCAAAAAGCATTTAGTCAGAGGATTTTTGCTTGTGAAGGAGTAAGCACAGAATCCCAGAACGGTTTGGGCTGGAAAGGACCTGAAATTCCATCCAGCTCGACCCCCTGCCCTGGGCTGGGACACCTTCCACCAGCCCAGGTTGCTCCAAGCCCCATCCAACCTGGCTTTGGACACTTCCAGGGATGGGGCAGCCACAGCTTCTCTGGGCAACCTGTGCCAGGGCCTTTCTTCCTAACAATTAATCTAAATCTCTCTCAGTTTAGAACCATTCAAGGTGTTGCAGAAACGCTGCGAACAGTTCAGCACGTTGCTGTTCGCGGGGGTTTCGGCGCAGCCCCGGGGCGGACGCCAAAAGCCACCGAGGGGGTTTTGGCAAAACCCCCACGATTAAAAATCGTCGTTGCTGTGGGCCGGTTTTCCGTGTCCCGCGGGCAGAACCCCCGAGGCTGCGGAGCTCAGTCCGAGCGCTGAGCCGGCCGGGGGCTCGCTCGGGGCTCCCGGGGGGCGGCGGAGCGGGGCGGGGGCTCGGCACGGCCCGGGGCTGCCCCGGGACCCCCGCCCGGCCGGGACCCCCGCCCGGCCCGCTGTGCCGGTGCCGGGGGCGGCAGAGCCGGCGGGCGTGGGGGCCGGAGCGGGGCGGGGGGTCCGGGCGGGGCCGGGCCGGGCCCCTCCCCGCTGCAGCCGCTAAAGCCGCGGGCGGCGGGGCCCGGCGGGCCCGGAGCGGCTCCGGCGCGGGAGGAGGACGCGGCTCCCGCGGCCATGCGGGACCCGCCCGGCCCCGCGCTGCGGGCGGCGCTGCCGCTGCTCGGCGCCGCCGTGTCCCTCTGCACAGGTACGGCCCGAGCGCCTCCGGGAGCGGATCCGGGACACCGGGACGCGCGTTCGCCGGGACCCCGCGTGTGCCTCCCCCCGTGCCCACCGCCGGCCGGGGGGGTTCGGGCTCTCGGTGCGTTCGACGCGGCCGCGCCGACCGAGAACTGGGTCAGCGGGGACTTATCGGAGCGGCCCCGCGCCGAGTCCCTGATCCCTGCGGCTTCCCACGCCATCCCGGGGGATCCGCCCCGGGGGGCTCCGGCGGCGCCGCTGCTCGGGGGCAGATTCTCAGACCGAGCGGCGTCGGTGCCCGTGAGAGGCCCCTGTGCGGTGCCGTGCGGTGCCCGTGCCCCATCCCGTCCCACCGCAGCCCGGGCGGGACGGGGCTCCCGGCCCCTCGGGGGGCTCCGGGCAGGGTGAGGAACATGCGGCGTCCGGGTCCTTCCGATGCAGGTTCCTTCCTCACGCGGCAGGTGCTGTGGGACTCTCCCTCCCCTCCATCGTCCCTTTAAAACCCAAACGCGCGGTCTCAGCGCCTGCAAACAGCGGTTCCAGAGGCAGTGTACCAACAGAACATTTTACAGTTTTTCTCTTGGGTTTGCTCCAATTTACTTTTCTCTCTGTGATTTCACCAGAGCAGTTCGCTGGTGTGATGCTCATTACACACTTGCAGAGAGAGGAGGTCCCAGCCTCGAGCTGCGGGGAGGGGCTGTGCCCGCTGCCCCATCCAGTTGCTTTTAGAATCCCTGCTTTTGGACAGGGAGAAGGAACAAAGCTCAGCTGGTGGGGTGTGAAGTACTTCTGTGTAGTATTGCACATCTGGTAAATCTCTGGTACCTTCCCAGGATGTAAAACCTGCTCCATCGAGCTCTTCTTGCTTCTGTGGATTTTCAGTATCCAGGTTTGGGAGTGAATCCCAGAAAGAGGCAGCCCCGTGCAGCCCTTGTTTTCCCCCGGTGTGCTTGAATTGAGCCGGAGCGTTGCCAGTGCCGTGGCCATCACCTCTCCCCTCTACAGAGTGTCCAGAGCAGTAATGAATCACATTGCCTTTGACTGGTATTTATATAAAATCTTGCATTGCTTTGCTCTCTGGGGGTGCAGTGCAGGGTCTTCTTACCCTGTTCCACAGCCCGGCTCAGGCGTGGGGGGTGTGTACAGCCCAGACAGGCAGATGTGTGGCAATAGGGGGGAGAGTCGGGGTGACTGTCTGGGTGAAAAATTCCTTGTCAAACTCTGCTCAGGTGTGACTTTAAGAGCTTTCAGTGCTGGGAACTCTCTTATGCAAACTATTCCAGACCTGGAATCAGTAAGAGCTGTCAGCCCTGTGTTATCTCAGCTGCTTCCCCATGGAGTTTGCACCCTCAGCCCCTCACAGACTGGGACCAGCAGGTTCTTCCTCAGCTCTGTGCATGTGCTGTATTGCACAAAATCCCTGCACTCCCAGTGCTTTGCTGTGTTGCTCATGTCTCATTGAGCAAAATCTTTCCAAGGGTACCTCACCTGTTCAAGGCTTAAAATGTCCTTTGGCAGCTTATTCCAACAAAAGTAATTTCTCTGGGTGTCGTTGCCCTTTCCCTGCCCTGCTAATATTAATTTCAGTGCCTGGCCTCAGCTCCTGCCTGCTGGGGTTTGCCAGGGCTGCTGAGCTCTTCCACGATGGGGAGTTTGAGCACCCAAGTATCTGTTGTCTGAAATGAAGATACTTGCACATGTTAATAAAATCACTCCCCAGATGTTTTTGTAAGTAATGAAATTTCTGGAACTCTGTGATGTCCCTCATTCTAAGACATTTTCTTAACTTCTGGAATTATTACTTTTGGTCTTTTTTAAGATCTGTCATTGCCCAATTTTCTGTTTTCCTCTTCTGAAGAGATGTGTTACAAAAGAATAAGTTTGTCAGGGACACACTGTTGCTTCCGTGTCTGGGGCTGGCTGTTGGAGACGGATCCCTCTGTGCCCATGGGAGTGGGGTGTGGGTGGCATAGAGGTGGCTTTGTCACCCCCAGCCACCACTACCACCCCGGCAGATGCCAGAGGAGGGAGGGTGGGATGCAATGGGCAGCTGTGGGGCTCAGGGCTCTCAGGTGGAAGCTGTTGCTTCTGTCATCAGCCGTGGCAGGTTCTGGAAACCTCTGTGCACATGTGGGATTGTTCAGGACTTGTTGGATACTCTCGTGCTTTATCCCAGGGGGTTGCACGTGCAGTGTTGGAGAGGGTGGTGAGGAGAGGGTGGTGAGGAGAGCTTCCTCCTGCCCCTTGCAAATGTGCTGCCAGTGATGTCTGTGCTGCCCAGGAGCTTTCGAGTGAGTGGGAAATGAGATGCCTCCATTCATCTTCTGAATATTATCTATGGTTTTTTATAGAATCTTCACACCTCCAGAATTGCCTTTGGCATGTGAGCCCAGTTTCTCAATCTATGCCTGGTCCCTCTTGCTATCTGTCCTGCAACTCCTACTTCTCCTGTGCCTTTTTCAGGCAGGTGAGGGGAACTGATCCCAAAGGCAGAACAGGTCTGGATCTCTTCCTGGTGTCTCCTCTGTGAGCTGAGGAGTTCTCCAGTGCTCCCCAGGGAGGCACAGCCCTCTGTTCCCAGGGGGGAAGGGATGATAGTGGACTGGTCACTGCTCATGTACAGTTGAAGCTCTTTGTTCTCCTGTATGATTTGACTTTCCTCTAGCTTTTGATCCCTCAGGATGGGGCAGTGGTGGGGTCCCTATTCCTGGAGGGATGTAACAGCTGTGTAGATGTGGCACTTGGGCATGTGTGTTAGTGGTGGCCTTGGCAGTGCTGGGGGATGGTCTTAGAGGGCTTTTCCAACCCAAACAATTCTGTGATTCCATGGTAAGATTGCTTTGCAATGCTCTGAAGTCAGTCCTACTTTTTCTATCCTCAGCAACCCCTTTTGCTTTCTTATTGCTTCCCCTCCCTCAGCAGCACTGAGCCCCTGTTCCTGTACCACAGCCTGGTACCATGTGGCTGCTGGTTCCCTCTGCCTCGTCCCTCAGCTGCTGCCAGACAAACGGGACACATTGGTAGAGATCAGAGTGGCTCTGCCTGGTGGCAGCAGAGTTTCCCGTGGTCAGTTCCCAGCAGTTGGAGAGCAGGGGCCTGTACCAGACCCACACCCACCCTGTGGCACCTTCACCAGCACCTGCTCCAGTTTTTTTCCTGGCTCCATCACCAGCAACGGGCTGGACAATGGGGAGCATCCAATCTGTAGTTTTTAGGGTCTCCTTTGAGCCCCTTTGTTCAACAGTGAAACTTTTGTCACCTGGAACCCTCCCAAGAGTGAAGTGTCCGGTCAGTCAGGTCCAGGTGTGTGTCCTGAGGTGTGGGAAGGTCCCTGCCCAGCAAAGGTGGCCTGGGGGCAGCTGTGTCCTGGCACCGGGTCTGCACCTGAGGAAGGGGACCAGGCAGTGTGGAAAGCCCACACGCACGTTAATTCCCAGATCTCTTATTTGGGAATAAAATGAAAGTGTATCTAGAAGGCACAATATAGAATCACAGTAAAGAATGATCAAGGATGGAAATGTTCTGGATATTCAGCCCTTCCTCCCATTACAGAATCACAGACTGGTTTGGGTTTGAAGAGAGCTCAAAGTCCATCTCATTCCAACCCCCTGCCATGGGCAGGGACACCTTTCACTGGATCAGGTTGCTCCAAGCTCCATCCAGAAAGACAATTAGTTGCTGCAGGGCCATTTAGATATTTGCTTTCTGATTTAATTTTTAAATGCTCTACTTCAGTTATGGTTGGTAGTGCTGGATTATGATTTAATGGAAGATTAATGCCCTGGTAATCTGTGTAGCAAAAAAGTCTGTTGGAAGGTAGAATCTTGTGTGGTTCTGGCACACAAGGTTTCTGGTAGAACCTTGAGTGGGTCTGGCTTTGCTCCCCCAGAGCTTTTGGTTCTTTCCATCAGCCCTGTGGATCAGTCACCTTGTGCCAGCTGTACACTCAATTCTTTCCATTTAACCTTTAAGGTTGCACTGTGACTGCCCACATGTTTTAATTGCTTGCTACTTTCATGAAGCTGGTGTTTAAGATCCTGTTCTTCCATCTGCTGTTCACATGTAGGATCATTCTTGTTCCTTAGCTATCTAGTGGTTCACGTAGCTGAAGCTGACATGATAGAAAAGGGATGGAAGCACCCAAAACTATCTTCTGTTGGCACCTTTGTGCTGGTTTGTTGGGAATTGGGGGCTGGTTCCATTCTTCCTGCTCTACAAGGTCATTGCACAATGTGTCTGCCTGTCCTGGGTGTTTTCTGACAGTTGCACCAAAAATTAAAAGGCAGAAAATGTTGCTTTTTAGGTAAGTCAGGCAGGTTATTTTCTGCTCTGAAGAGCAAGTCATGCTGTCCTTGATTCATAGTGGGGCTCATCCAAAAATCTGGTGTGTAGTCTCAGCTTCTATGGCAATAACAGCAGAAAAACCATCCTTGAAAACCACTTATGTCTCAAAAATGCCAGACCCAGGGAACACCTGTTCCTGGGGTCCCTGTATCCAAAAATTGCTTTCCTTGTGTGTCTGCTGATGTGGGAATCCTTCCCTGCCACCTCGGCTGGCTCTTGGTTTCTCCTGCTGTTTGTGGGGTCCTGTGGAGTGCCAGCTGCCCACGGGAAGGGATGTGGCCCTGCACACCTCTGTCCTTCAGCCTGTCCCAGCTCCTGTCCCTGTGGAAGGGAGCCCACGGTGTGTCCTGTCCTGCTCTGCCCTGGCTCTGCCTCGGCTCCGCAGCCAGTCCCGGTGGGACAACCCGCCCATGGTCCCACTGGGGTTGCTGGGTTTTGGGGAAGGCCAGGACAAATTTATTATGACTGCTGGAGAGTTCCATGCTCGGAGAACTGGGACCATTGGTGGCCAGGTTTGGGTGCCTGGCATAGGTCTCTGCAGCCGTGGAGAATTTCAGTCGTTCACTTTCTCCTAATTTCTTAACAGAGAATGGAATGTTTTAAGGAAATTGTTGTGCTTGAGTAAATAAAGGAGTTGTGCTCATTACCAGATTGAGTGACTTATTTTGAAACTTCAGGAGCACATTTTCATCCTGCCCCTTTGACCCTTTTCCTTTAGCTCCTTCACAGTCATTCCTGGTTTCCATTCCTGGTTTCTGGGATGGTGGGAGTCCCAGCTTTCCTCCTGTGGTGGTGCATCACTGATGGAACTGCCAGGACTGTCCTTGGGAAGGGGTGGGTTATACATGGGCAAGTTTTTCCAATGGAGAAAGTTGTCATGAATAACCAGGAGCAGTACTGAGGCTTTCCTGGTGGAGCAGCACAGATAAGGCACAAATTCTGGGGGGTGCTGTGTCCCTGGGCATATCACAGGGATGGGGATACAGGCTTGGCAGAGCTGGAGTTGTTGCACGGGTGTCTGAGGAGCCACGGGTGGGGCACAGCAGGGGTGTGACACTGGGTGAGAGCTGATGGGGTTTGTCACCTCCCCTGTTCAGCAGGATGGGGAGTGGGAAAAGCATGGATCTTCCCAAGGGAAAAGCATGGATCTTCCCAAGGGCATGTTCACAAGGACCCAGGCTCCTCTTCTGATTCCACAGTGGGGAGTCAGCTGAAGTAGCACAGGTGCAAGAAACCCATCCTTTCATAGTTATATATAAGATAATCTTTCTGCTCTATTAGCAAAGGGTTCTGGAAGGACACAAATGCTCTTGGAAACACTGTCAGGGTATGTGGTTTGGTATTTCTATCCATTTTTCTACACGAGAAGTCAGTAAGCAGCACAGGCAGGTATCTGGGGAACCCGGGGCTTCTACTTTTGTAGAATTATATTCAAAGTGATCTGTGTAAATCTTCTGGGAAGAAAGCATCTCATCTTTCCCAAAACTCCAACTCTGGTCTTGTCTCTGAATAAATTTAGCTACAGTTTTCCTGGATTTTTTTCCCCTCTGTGAGGGCAGCATTTAGTGATGCAGAGCCTTATCATTCCAGCAGTGACTGTCTTGGCTTGGTCAGGGTGAGGATACAGAGCCCTTCAGCCATCCTCATCTCTCTCATGTTCATAGGGCTCAGAGGAGCCACCCTGGAGGTGCTCAGGACATGCAGGGACAGTTTTTTGATCAGGTCTGCTCTGAAGCAATCTGCAAAATACGGAATATGGATAAATCTGTCAGTTATCCACTGTGGATGACATCATAATTTCCTATTTTATTTTTAGGCTGTGAGAAGGAGAGAAAAACAGCGTAATGACGTGTCTGAATCCTCGAAGACACTTGCAACAATATCAGACTCCTTTCCTCAATAATGCATTTATTTTGCAGTTTTGGTGATGATGTGTCTGTTTTCTTCCTGCTAGATCTCTAATTTATTTGAATCTGATGAGTCTTGCTCCTGGCAGCTCTTCTAGGAGCAGGGTAATGTCTTTAAGGGAGATTCAGCTGCTGTGCTGGGGGTGATAGATGGTGCTCATTCTGGTGCCAAGGGAGAGCTGAGGCAGCAGCTCCTGCCACACCCTCACCAGGATAAACATGGACATATGGTGCCAAGGGAGTTTGTTGTGGGCCCAAGCTGAAGATAAATGCCACAAGCTGTGATTTGAGAAGGCTGGCACAGGATGGAGATGGTTGTAAAGAAAACAGTGTCACAGAAACAGAAATCAGGGTCATGCTGAGGTCTGTCAGGACTTCTGTGCTCCTCCAGGGACTCTGAGATCACACAATCACGGAATGGGTTGGGCTGGAAAAGCCCTCGAAGATAATTGAGCCAAACCATTCCCTCAGCACTGCCAAGCCCACCACTAACCCATGTTTTACTTTTCAAGTCTATGTTATGCTGAAATGAAAGAAACCCTCGTTTCATCCCCCCTCCCCCTGTCCCAAAGAAGCAATGGGTTTATGGATAAAACTACTCTCCTAGGTAGAGCAGGGCTCAGCCTGGCAGTTACAGCTGACCCAGGAAGGGTGCCTGGACAGGGTGCCCCATCTCAGGAGGATGGGGAGGAAGGGTCTGTCGTTCTGCCCGTGTGCATCGTGGGGTGCCGGGGGCTGCGTCTTGGTGATCCCCCAGCTCGGTGCTCTCACTCTGTCAGCTCTGGCAGGGTGGGGTGGTGCTGGTGTGGGCAGGTGGCTGGGATGGGGCTGTGTCACTGGGAGTCAGCAACAACTTCCTCACCAGGAACCTGGTAGTGTTTAACACTTGGTACACAATGAATGTGGCTGTGTCTAAATGCACAGGTCAAACGGAGCCTGTGCCCCTGTCTTTGTCCTCAGCATTGTCCGAGGTGTTGTCTGGAGTGGTGAGAGCTGAGAACATAAACCCAAACCTCTGTCTCTCCAGCTCAGCAAGAGGCAGCTTTCACAGGAACTGCTTCTTGTGGTGGTCAGTCTTCTCTACCAAGCAAGACAGATGATATCTGTAAAATTCCCTGGGGCCAAGATTAAAAAACTTGTCACACGTGAGTGTTGGGGACTTGTGCTGCTGGGGATCTCCTGGGACTGCCCTCCTCCTGTAGCCCAGGAGCCCGTTTGCAGACATCAGTGCCAGCATGGCCCCGTGTGGAGCTCCCCCGGGGCACTCGTGCTCGGCCAGCTGGTGGGGCCGGGCCATGGGGGGCTGCTGTCCCGGGGCTCTGCTGTCCCGGGGCTCTGCTGTCCCGGGGCCTCTCCTGACCGCTGGCCCCTGTTTTGCAGGCCTGCAGTGCGTGTGCCAGCTGTGTGAACACACCAACTTCACCTGCCAGACGGAGGGCGCGTGCTGGGCCTCGGTCATGCTGACCAACGGGCGCGAGGAGGTGGTCAAGTCCTGCGTGTCCCTCCCGGAGCTCAACGCCCAGGTCTTCTGCCACAGCTCCAAGAACATCACCAAGACCGAGTGCTGCTACACCGACTTCTGCAACAACATCACCCTCCGCCTGCCCCTCGGTGAGTGCCGTGTGAGCGCTGCTGTGACACCCAAGGGTGGGGACACACTGGGCAGGGGCCATGGCCAGGGCAGCCAGCTCATGGGGGCTTTGATCTGTCAGTAAAACAGCAGCTGGTTTTCTCCCAGCTTGTTTCAGATAGGAAAATCTAAACTGCAGCTCTGGGGGAGAGGGAATTTCTTGCATCTTGTAAAGGTCTCCCACACACTGCCCTTGGGTCCCATGGGCGCTAAACATGAAGATGAAAGGAGGATGCCAAGGTGTGCTCTCAGGCACATGGTGGGGTGCTTGGTCTGTCCTGTGCAGGGCCAGGAGTTGGGCTCAGTGATCCTCATGTGTCCCTTCCAACTCAGGATGTTCTGTGATTCCATGATTCTGTGTTTCTATGAAGTGTCTGAAGAGAACTTGTAACCTCACAGGTTTTGTGGGCTGGACTATCTTCAGGGAGCTTGTGATTTGAACTGGCACTAGGCTGGATGTTGGTAAAATGGTATCTGACCACCAGTGAATTAGCAATCCTGAGGAGCCAGGAGCTGTTATCTGGGGTCTCAAAGGGAATAACAAAGCCTCTGCCCTGCCTGAGGCCTTCCAGCCTCCAACATCTCCACACACGATGGAAAATGTGCAGTGTGTGAGTCTGCCGGGTCCAAAGTTGTGTAATGAAGTTGATTCAGTGCTTTTTAAAAATAAATATTTATACTATTTTTAGGTTTCATGTTTTTGACTCTTCTTCCCAAGATTTGTGTTTAATCCAGGCTTTTTTGAAAAACCTGTAAAATATACTACTTTATCAGTGGATACATTTTTCTACTTGCATTACTGAGAGATGTTACAGGTAAAAATGTACAAAGTAATACATAATTTACAGTTATAATTTCAATTTAAGCTGCTATTGTATAGTTCTGAATGGAATTTGAAAGGCTGTTGCTATGTCATATAAACACAGGAGGGCAAGCTTGGCCATTGTCACCTCTTGCTGAACCCTGGTACCCAACCTTACCCGTCCTATGGGGTAGGAATAAGGATTATTTAAGTGTTTTTCTTTCTGTTGACTGCAGAAGGGACACCCTAATTGTGATTATGCTCTAGAAATAAAGCACCATGCTGGTTTTTTTCCAAGCTGGAATGCTGGTGTCTTAGGTTAAAGCTGCTATTTCTGGAGGACCAGTGGAGGCACATCTGTCATCCCAGTGCTTCAACTGGCAGTTGCAAACCCTCTAGTTTTGTATTTCAGTACCCCCCCCCCCAAAATGACTGAATTCTTACCCTGAGCCCTTTGCTCTAAACATTTGGGAGAACTCATGCCAGTCAGAAATGTAACAGTGCCAATGTGGTTTGTGTGCCTCTCTCTCTTTTTCTGTAACTCTTTGTGACTGTGGGTAATTACCAAGGGGTTTTGTTGTGAAGGTACCAGGAGTGCCTGGGAAACAGGGAGATGATCCACAGGGTGAGGATCTCGGGGGGCAAAGGGCAGTGTGTGTGCTTTGGTGCCTGAATTCCCGTGGCAGAGCTGCAGGTGGCAATGCCTGGTCAGAGCAGGGTCTGGTTGGTGCCCTGGAGGACAGGAACTGGCTGTTCATTTGAGTTGGGTTTTTTTGTTTGTTCTTTGTTTGGTTGGTTTTTGTCTGTTTGTTTTTACAATGTCTGAAAGTACACATCTTTAAGGACAGATTCAACCTGGATCTCTGCTTTTTATATCCTCCTTCTTGTGGGCAGGGATTTCATTGCAGTATTTTGCATTAGCAGGAGAAAGTCTCAAAGTGCAGGATGAGTTTGCTGTAATTGTTTTTTTTAATGTGTTAACCCAGATTCCTTTTTGGGCTTCTACTGGTTTAACTGGGATACTTTCTGCTCCAGCTCAAGGTGAGCTTCCCCTGTCAGTGGGATGCCACAACAGGGCTGAGAAAACGCTCTGTGTGCTGCTGCCTTGAGGGACCTCCCTTTGATAAACCATGCCCTGCACATCCCTCACTCTCGTTTTCTCTGCAGAGCTCGCCTCGTGCCCTCAGCGTGGAACAGGCTGCTTTGAGCAGCTGTGGGTCAGATCCAGAAGGCTCTTTGAGTTGTAGACTTGTGTCTCACAGGGTTTTCGGGCCATATTTAAGATCTGTGAGACAGAGTTTGTGATCTCTGCCCCCACTCCCCTGTGAGTGGGGTCTGTAGTCATGGTGGAAGCTGGAGAAACTTAATTTTGGGCTCTAGCCCAAATTGTGTGTTTTTGAAATGGTTTAAAAGTATTCTGTAGAGCTGACTAGAGACCCCTATTAACGCAATAGATTTTCTTACTGCCTTGGAAAGAACATGTAATTTGCCCCCCTGAGTAGCCTAGAAACTTGCACATACAGAGTTCAGGGCTTTTGGAAACCTTAAAGTGCTCATTATGAATCAAAAGTAAGTGGCTGTGTGTGAGAATGTCTTTTCCATTGGAGAGGAAAAAAAAATCCTTCCTTTTTTTTTTTTTGCTGCCTATAAGTACTATTTTATTTACACAACTTGGACCATAACTACTCCATGTTGTGAAAGTGCTGAGCACTGCCAGATGTGCTGCCTTTGGTTCACACATGGCAACGTGTGTCAGCTTCTATTCTTGGTTAGTCAGTCAATGAACAGTACATTCAGAATAGGATTGCAAAATGGGATTAATGGTGTTGTTTTGCTGGCTTTGGGTGGTCCTGAGGGATTGTCTGATTTCCCCAAGAGTATGACCTTGCCCAACTGCTGTGGATGTCACCACTCTGGTGTGGCCTTTAAGGGCACCCCGGGCGTGGGGTATGTGTTGTGTTTGTGGTGTTTGTCACTCCCCTGTGTGTGGTTTGAGCTGTGGGGAGCCCCTCGACCCCTGAGGGGTGTGTGCAGTGCTGGTCCTGGCCACGGGCCGTTTGGTGCACGGGGTCAGGGTTGAAGATGGCCCTGACTATAATACAGAAATCACAGTGCTGGTTTTTGAGGTATTTCTTCTAGAAAGAGTGCTGCTCTGGAGTGGAGGGAGCTGCAGAAAGGAGGGAAGGGAAGGAAGGAGCTGGAAGGACTGGGAGGGGTACAGGAGAGCGGTGACCACACGCTGTGAGAAGGGGCTGCTGCAGAGCCCATGCTGAGGAGGTGGGAGGACTCTCCAGCCGAAGGTGACATGGGCTGTGGCCGAGGCTCCCAGCAGGAGCAGGAGGAGGACCAGGAGCTGCAGCTGTAGGATGTTCCCCCAACACTGCTGGTGTTTGGCATCTGGCACCCACCATTCCCACTGGAGCTGATGGCCAGGCTGGCAAGGCAGGTGCTTTCCAGTGGGAATGCTGGTCACTGTGCTGGCAGCAGGGACCATCACTGCTCCAGTCTGGGACACTGAGCCCCTTGCCCGGCTGTGCACTGCTGAGAGTGTCCTCTGCTCTTCCCTGAGGAGTGGGATGGGATGGGATGGGATGGGATGGGATGGGATGGGATGGGATGGGATGGGATGGGATGGGATGGGATGGGATGGGATGGGATGGGATGGGATGATCTGAGGCGGTGGTGTTGGGTGGTGATCAAGAGGCCAAGCTTCCCCTGTGTGGGGAAGGACTCCATGTCTTACAGGAATGGGATCTGTCTCATGGCCAGGACGACTGTGGGCCATCTCTGACCCTGCCACGCCATCCCCCCGCAGCCCCTCCCTGACGTGTTGCTCCAACCCCGCTCTTGTGTTCCCCACAGCGTCGGAGTCCGCGGGCAGGGCCGGCCCCAGGCCCGTGGTGCTGGCGGTGACGGTGGCAGTGCCGGTGTGTGTGCTGGTGCTGGTGGCAGTGCTGGCCGTGTGCACCTCCCGGGGCCGCCGGCGCCGCGCCCGCCGCGGCCACAAACCGCCCAACGTGGAGGAGCCCCTGTCCGAGGGCAACCTGGTGAGCTCCGGGAAGACGCTGAGGGATCTCATCTATGACATGACCACCTCCGGCTCTGGCTCTGGTACGTGGGGTGCCCTGCACGCCGAGGGGCTTTGGGCCGATGCACGTGGCCACCCCTGACAGCAGTGACAGGGCTTCGTGTGCTCCTCTTCTGTCGAACTGCAAAAGTTCTGCTCTTTGTTGGAATGGAAGAGCTAAAAGAGCGAGCTCGGAAATCAGATTCAAGTGTGAAACCCAGTGCTGCTGGCTGATAAGGAAAGGTACTAAACTCACCTGAGTCAGGATCTGCTTCTGAAATTGTTAGTGTTTTATTGCGAAATAACTTTACCCAAAATTCTTTTTCTGAGCAGAATGTCCACCTTTCTAACATTTTTCCTGTTTCTGATATCCAGTCTACTGTGATGCCTCCATTGCAATGGAGAAGTTTTTAAACCAAAGAAACACAAAAATGAGGTGGAATTAATATATTCCAGCTCATCTGGCCAGTGGCACATCTGGGGTGCACAGCCCAGCTTTCCCTAACTACAGCTTTTATTGAAAAGTATGTAGATTGTGCTTGCTTTTATTTATAAGTAAAAAATGTAAGAATGGTGCCTAATTCAGTTGACTTTATTTCCATGAGCTGCTACCTCTGAGGATTAAGTTGTTGTTTTTCCCTAACACTTTTTCACAGCTATAATGAGTAGACTTTGGCTTTATTTACCCTAAAGTTTTAACTCTTCCCAGCCATCCCCGAGCCAGGAACAGGGCTGGACTTGTGCTGATCCAGAGCCCTGAGCAGTGGTGCAATTTGATCTGATTTCAGCCAAAATCAAGGCTGTCTTGATTTTAAAAAAATATAAAAATTAATAATTATTTTAAGTCCCCAGAAAACACAGGATCAAACCAAACAAGGTAGAGGTTATGGCTGGCAAAGGACAGTGGAGCTGCTATGATAATTTATCTTTATTTTTGAAAATATCAGTCAGAGGGAAGCAGCTAATTGACTGTAGGACAGCTACAATTCCTATCAAACCAAGTGGAATAGTTCAGGCCTATTTTTTAATTTTTATTGGGGCTTTTTAATGTTTTTTAAATATATGGACACTGAAAAGTAACATCTAAAAGGCTGATTTGGGGAGATATTAGTGGGGAGAGGATTTTCCCCTGGCAGTCTTGGAAAACAAAGCCATGAGTGCAGCTCACTGGGAAAGGGCAGTGTTGGGATTTGAAGATCCCAGTTGAGCTGGTTCCCAAGTACCTGTCTCTCCTTTTAACTAGGTTTGCCCCTGCTCGTCCAGAGAACCATCGCCAGGACGATTGTCCTGCAGGAGATCGTAGGAAAAGGCCGGTTTGGCGAAGTCTGGCGTGGGAAGTGGTGCGGGGAGGATGTGGCTGTGAAAATCTTCTCCTCCAGAGATGAGCGGTCCTGGTTTCGGGAGGCAGAGATTTACCAGACAGTCATGCTGAGGCACGAGAACATCCTGGGCTTCATCGCTGCCGACAACAAGGGTACGGGGCGGGCGCGGCGGCGGGGGCTCCGTCCTCTTGCAGGGCTTTTCCAACCCTCATAATTCTGGGGTTCCCTGTGGTGGCCTTGGCAGTGCTGGGTTAGTGGTTGGACTCAACGACCCTAAAGACCTTTCCAGCCCAACTGATGCTAAATCCCGAGTGTCTGTCTCAGAATAGCTTTCGCTGCCCCCCATCTGCAGCACCGCCTCGAACCGTGCGCTGTCCTGAGCTCCCTCCCGGTGGGGTGGCTGGCACACCTGCTTGTTTACATTCCTCAAAACGGGAAGGCTTTCCCCAGACAGTGTTTTTAATAACCTTGCTTCCTCCGGGTAGATAACGGGACGTGGACTCAGCTCTGGCTTGTCTCCGAGTACCACGAGCAGGGCTCCCTGTTCGACTACCTGAACAGAGGCACGGTGACGGTGGAGGGCATGGTCAGGCTGGCGCTGTCCGTGGCCAGTGGCCTGGCCCACCTCCACATGGAGATCGTCGGCACGCAAGGCAAGTGCTTCCCTCCCGCTTGTCCTTCGAGTATTGCAAGGTGCTTCAGTGTTGTTTGCAAAAACATTTATGGGTGACGTGGAATCATGAAGCGTTTTCCAAACTGTTAACACCAAACAGTGTGTGAGAGCTGCAGGGGAACAGGGATGTGACCTTCCCACTTCTACTGTCTGCACTTCATCCGTGGCTTTAAGTGGATAGCTGTGGGAACAGCTGTGCTAAAGACAAATGAGTGCTAATGAAGGAAAAATTAGGAAAAACCTCTTCCCTAAAAGGGCTGTCCAGCTCTGGCACAGCTGCCCAGGGCAGTGGTGGGGTCACCATCCCTGGAGGGATTTAAAAGCTGTGTAGATGTGTCACTTGGGGACATGGGTTAGTGGTGGCTTTGGTAGTGCCATGGGAACAGTTGGCCTCAATCATCTTGGAGGGTTTTTCCAAGCCGAGCCATTCCATGATTCTGTAATTTTCTAAATTAATTTGAAGGGTGAACTTCCAATTTATTTTCTTGTGTTTTATTCTTGAAATACAGATATTGAAACAAAAATGCCATCAAAGTTTTCTTTTGAAGTCGACAGCATTTAGCAGAGCTTTGCTTGCTCAAAATAGGCTTCAGTGTTTCTGTAGGGGGTAGTAACAAAACTGAATAAAACTGGTTTTACATCCTTGCTCATCATATTAAAATCCACACTGTTCTTATCAAAATTGGAGGTGGTTTCTCTCACTGTGAACAGGGAAGCCAGCGATCGCACACCGAGATCTGAAGTCCAAGAACATCCTGGTGAAGAGGAACGAGACCTGTGCCATCGCCGACCTGGGCCTGGCGGTGAAGCACGACTCGGTGCTCAACACCATCGACATCCCCCAGAACCCTCGCGTGGGCACCAGGAGGTGGGTCAGGCACTGCCGGCCACCAGACGGGCTCACTCCATGGGGATGGCTCCTCCCAGCCCTCCCCTCCATCACTGATGTCCCCTCCACTCTTGCCATCGGCCGGGGGTCCTGCAGACCCTGTCCCTCCACCCCAGCTGGGTGGGACGGGAAGGTGGTTGCCATTCCCATGGAATGGAGCTCCCTGTCCCACGTGGGATGTGGCTCTGGCACGGACATCGTGTGTTGGTCACTCCACCTGCTCTGGGCCTGGTCAGGGCATGGCTCCAGTGCCATGAAGGGTCACCTGGCCCTGGCACATGGCAGGGCAACCGTGGCCTTCTGTAGGTACTAAACTGCTCCTGTGTGCTCCAAAGGTACATGGCTCCTGAGATCCTGGACGACACAATGAACACGAACATCTTCGAGTCCTTCAAACGTGCAGACATTTACTCCCTGGGGCTGGTGTACTGGGAGATAGCTCGGAGGTGCTGCGTTGGAGGTGAGATGCCTTTTCATACCATCACAGAATCCTGGATTGGTTTGGGTTGGAAGGGACCTTAAAGCTCATCTCATTCCACCTCCTGCCATGGGCAGGGACACCTTCCACCAGCCCAGGTTGCTCCAAGCCCCGTCCAACCTGGCCTTGGACACTTCCAGGGGTCCAGGGGCAGCCACAGCTTCTCTGGACAACCTGGGCCAGGGCCTCCCCACTCTCCCAGCCAGGAATTCCTTCCCAATATCCCATCTAAACCAGTTTGAACACATTCCTCCTTGTCCTGTCCCTCCATCCCTTGTCCCCAGTCCCTCTCCAGCTCTCCTGGAGCCCCTTTAGGCCCTGCAAGGGGCTCTCAGCTCTCCCTGGAGCCTTCTCTTCTCCAGGGGAACCCCCCCAGCTCTCCCAGCCTGGCTCCAGAGCAGAGGGGCTCCAGCCCTGGAGCAGCTCCGTGGCCTCCTCTGGACTCTCTCCAGCAGCTCCATGTCCTTCCTGTTCTGGGGACCCCAGTGCTGGCTGTAGCTCATTTTGTGATCTGCACCACTTTTATCTTCAGTAAAACCAAAGCACTCCCAGTTACTGTGGCACTAAGTGGGGACAGAAGATGTCATGGAGCCGCTGTGCAAGGTGGCCCTGAAAGTTCCTCTGTTCTCTCTCATTGCTTGTAGAAACAATTAGAGTTTGTTGTGGAGCAGGTACTTTGTATTTTGTGTTACCTCTGCAATAAATGTTCCCTAGGAATCACTGAGGAATACCAGTTGCCTTACTACGACGTTGTGCCTTCTGATCCTTCAATAGAAGACATGAGAAGGGTTGTCTGTGAGCAGAAACTCAGACCGAATATTCCAAACCAGTGGCAAAGCTGTGAGGTAAAACCAGTTCTGTGGTTTATTTTAGTTTATTTAGTTTAATTTAGTTTATTTATTATTATTAGTTTAATTTAGTTTCTAGTTTATTTTTTCTAGTTTTATTTTATTATTTATATTTTCGAATTTAAATTAAAGCAGAATTTTTGAGTGAGAGACAGGGTGCCCAGCCTCTCCTGAATTTAGATGTTTCAGATGTGTAGCTCTCCTTCAGCTCTCAGGTCAGCTCTTTGCACCAAGTGCTCAGCTCTCTTAAACATGGATCTTCACTAACGCTGCTGCTGTTGTGTCACTGTGTCAGAGAGCTGCACCTTATTTTCCTGTATTGCACTTGCGAAACAAAGAGCGGGAGGTGCTGGTTGTACTCCTGACCTGTTGTTTGCTCCCATGTCTACAACTTCATCAGGAGGGGCAGAGGAGGGGCAGGGACTGAGCTCTGCTCTGGGGGGACCAGGGACAGCCCCCAGGGAATGGCTGGAGCTGTGTCAGGGCAGGCTCAGGTTGGATCCCAGGGAAAGGTTCTTCCCCCAGAGGCTGGTTGGGCACTGCCCAGGCTCCCCAGGGCAGCGGGCACAGCCCCAAGGCTGCCAGAGCTCCAGGAGGGTTTGGCTGATCCTCTGGGGCACAGGGTGGGACTCTGGGGCTGGGCCTGTGCAGGGCGAGGAGCTGGAGTGGACTGTGTGTCTGTGTGCAGGCGCTGCGGGTGATGGGCCGGGTGATGCGGGAGTGCTGGCACGGCAGCGGCGCCGCCCGTCTCACCGCACTGCGCGTCAAGAAGACCGTCTCGCAGCTCTGCCTGCAGGAGGACTCCAAAGCCTGACCGACCTCCCCGCGCCAGGAGACGGGAAGGAATTCTGCCGTTCACCTTTCCACGTGTGATAGTATTTTTATTTCTGGTCTACCTCAGATAACGTGGTTCAGTATTGCAGTGCCCGGAGCAGAGCGCTGGCCTCGAGCGTCGTGTTCGGCCGCGGGAAGAGGCAGCTTGGGACTCGAGTTCGGGTTTGATGCAGCAAGTCCATGACTCACTCTGGTTTTGTGGGTAAACTGGACACCAGGCGAGTCACAGGAAGGAGGTTAAAGCATCACAACAGTGTAAAAATACCTTTTGCTGTTGCACTTTTCATCCTCGTCAGACCCCAAATGCCCTGGAAATGTCTGGTGTTGGTTAAAGCTGTTAGCGAAAAAACCCTCATGTTCCGTCCCCAAACCAAGTAAAAGACCAAATTTAACCCGGCTTTTTACCTATTTTTATGCAAGAATCTGAAAAGGGGCTATCAGTAAAAGCAATTAAAAAAGATGGAAATTCCACTAAGCATGTACCTTATGAACAAAACCATCGAGTCAGTTCTCTATTAACATTTATATTTATTGTCTCGGTTTCACATACAATATTATGGTTAGGATTTGAGTTGTTTTACTCTATTTGTTCATTGAACAGATCGACCAAGGGATAACTTTTCTTTCTAACAGTTTGTAGAAAAAATAATAAAGGCAATACTTTTCCGTTAGTTACATAGGGATAAAGTGGGAGAAATTCTACCTAGACTGAGAAAATATTTATTTTTAACAATATCTTGCTAATCACTGGTAACATTTTTTTAGTGCCTTTTGATGTGTTGGAGGAAGCTTTAACAAAAGCCAACACAGCCTTTTCAGAGGTTTCTTATGGAATTCTGTAACAGCACCAGGCTGGTGACGAGTATTATCATCTCTGATCATACCACAGCCATCAAAGTGAGGTGTTGTATCAGAATTAACTGATGTTCTGGCATTTTGTGAACTGATGCTTCTGCCCCACTCCATGGCCCATGTATTTGAATACAGTATTCTAATATTTTTAATAGCCAAAATTATACATTTCATAATCATATGGTTCTTTAAATCCTTAAATTCAGCTGGTCCATGGAAATTAAGCCCAAAGATGTTTCCAGACTAGCAGAGCTCTGCAAAAATCTTGTGTGGCCCACACAGCTCCGTGGATGTCAGTTGTTGGCTGATCACAGTGTGTCAGATCAATCTTTGGGGTAAAATCTCTTTAATTGAAACTGTTGCAGGGAAAAACAGGTTAAACTGTTTTACTGAGTGGGGTGGTCTGTAGTATCAGCACTCTGGGTTTCTTCCTGACACACATCTCCAGGGCACTGTGGATCCTTTATGGCTGTTAATTGCCCGTAAATAGGCTCTGATGCAATTTACCTGTTTGCACAGGTCCTTGTGTTAAATAATGCAGGTCTTTCTGTGGTCTGGAGCTGAGCAGTGGAGAATATTTCCCTTAAATTGCTGGTAGATTTTTCTCCAGTGTGGTTTCTGAGATATAATCAAAGGTGTTTTAGAGATTTGGGCCAGATTGGACGGGGCTCGGAGCAACCTGGTCTGGTGGAAGGTGTTCCTGCCCATGGCAGGGAAGGGAATGAGATGGGCTTTAAGGTCCCTTCTGACCCAAGCCACTCTGTGATTTAATTCTTATGTGCTTCAACTACATGAACTACCCCGTAGAGCTCAGTGGATGTGACTTTCTAGGCTGTTTGAGGAGTAATTTTAGCACGATCCAAAGCATGATGCTGACTTGGGTATCAAAATATTTGCAAACCTAAGATCCAGCGTTTGTTCTTGTAGTACATAAGTTGAAAAAAAAATCCTTATCTTAAAAAGGAACAATTGAAGATACTTTTTTTTTGAGTGGGAGAAGGGTTTCAGTTTTCAGTTGCTGTTCTGGAGTCTCTGAAGGTTGTTGTTCAGCCCTATAATTTGAACAAGACCCTTTTGGGCCTGGCTGGGAGGTGTGGGTGGAGGATTCTCAGGCTCAACTCCCTTGCACAGGTCACAGCTCCAGCCCCAGGAATACTTTAACCCTTTCCCTGCACATACCTCGTGGTATCAGACATTATGGTCTGTTTGTCCTGGCGTTTCACCTAACTCAGTATTTTTGCACTGCTTTTCTTTTTTCTTTTGTTGTTGAGAGGTGAGTGTGTATTTTGGTGATCCAGAGTTAAAACATAACCGAACCAAGGGCTGATGATGTTGTATTGAGCTCTGAAATGTTTGCAAACTCTACACTCTTTAAAAAAAACCCCAAAGAACCATTGTTTTAGTGGCCTTTCCCCTCCATGTGGATCTGTCCAGTTCCAGTTTAAGTACAGAGGTTATGCCAAGACAGTTCTGTGCGGTTTAGGGAGGCTTAGGTTTCCTCAGAGGTTACAATGTTCCTGCTAATCTTCACTTAAAGCACAAGTTCTTAAACTCATAAAAATTTTCAAGGTCAAGGATGCTCAAACCCCATCACCACATTCAGCCTCTCCTAATTGATGCTTCTAGTTGAAAGGAGTTACTAATATTTTATAGTTTGCTTCTAATAACAACCTAAAGCTTAATGCAGGGATTATGGACTGAAAGGGAAAGTTAATTAATGTTTCCTCGAGCACCGAATTTTTTTGTGTTTCCTGAGCTGCTGCCCCCAGACACCCCTCGAGAAATTCAGGCTGTAATCTCCTCTGCACTTTGGTACTTTTATTATTTGCACTTAACCAAGGTCATTCCCTCGTGTAACCCTATAATGAACCCTACAATATTTTAGTCATTGCTATGTCACTTCTTTTCTTGGTAATAAATTCAGGAGTTATAGATAAATTTATTTAGAAATATGTCCAGTCCCTACAACAGGTCTGAACTCTGAGCAGGCCACGTTCTTCTCTCAATCCCTGTCTGCCCAGAGCTCCTGTGCCACTGGTGGGCTGGGGACTGTCCCCAGCAGGGGGGTCCTGGGGGCTGTCCCCAGCAGGGGGGTCCTGGGGGCCAGAGGGTTCACAGGCACAGAGGAACAAGCTCATTTTTGTGTTCCTGAAGGTGATGGCCCAACCCACCCTCCTGTGAGGCTGTCCTGGGGCTGTTCTTGAGGTGTCCTTGGGGAGCCCCTCCCAGCAGCACCAGGAGCCAGTCCTGCCCTGCCCTGAGCTGTGTGTCTGTGGTTCCAGGGAGCATCCCCATGGGCTGTGGTACCCCAATCCCCCAAAAGCTTTTAGGGACAGACATCCAAGTTCTGCTCTAACAGGCAGAACAGTTTATGAATGTACAGGGAGTAAGACTGAGGTACAATATATTTCTGCAGAATATAAGAAATGTGCAATAAGTTGTAGCTTACACTGAATGTATTTTTGGATGAATGGACTAGATGTATTTTGAATGTAGCTGTGACGTTTGTGTCTAAACCTGCTGCTGTTCTCAGTTCCTAAAGAGAAATGTGTCATATTTTGTCAATCTGCAAACCACTTCCTGAGTTGTCTGTTTTAAAAAGAAGCATTAATATTTTACCTGGAACATTGTAATATTTCTGAAATAAGTAGAGTGGTGCAGTGCTCAACCCTCGTCTTGTGAAATACATGATCTGTGTACACTACAGAGTTATTTTTAAAACTATTGCTAAAGTTATTGCTTGATATTGCAGCTGCCTGGATGTAAATAATGGTTTAGCTGTTGTATTTTGTACGCGGATTTTTCACCCCACATACTTCGGGGAAGACGTGGCTATTTTAATAAATTCAGTGTACTCTGCCCTGGCGTTCCTGTGAAGTGTAAAATTGTTTCTGTGAGGGCAGAAGGGTTGAGCCTGTTCCAGGTAACTTGTAGATGTTGGAGGTTTCAAACTGAACCAAAGCTCCTCTGCCAGCATGTGCCCCCAGCCCCTTTCCTGGCTGTGCTGGGCTGGAGGATGCTTCCCAGGGCTCCCAAGGTTCTGCAGGGACTGGGAATGGGCATGTTCCTGCCAGCCACTGCTTCCTCGACTTCCCATCACTGTTCCTGGCCGACGTGTGGCAAAATGAGCAATAAGTCCTGCCTGGAGGGGCATCCAACACCCCTCTCAGGCTGCAGTGTTGGTGGGCAGTCCTGGGGCAAGAGCTCTGCTCCTGCTGGCACCTGCTTGTCCTGGTGTTTGTTGGACACGGTGACACACGAACACCCAGCTCCTGCTGCCAGCTGTGCTTGTTCTGGCTGAGGTGAGAACAGCTGCAGGCCCTGGTGCTGAGCTGGAGCACTCCCTGTGCCCTCCTGCCTCCCTGCCTGGGACATGGCCCATGCTCTCCCACACTGAGCAGCCTTCCCAGAGAAGGGCTGGTGGCTTGTACCTGTAGGGACCTTCCCTCAGGGCTCTGCACCCACGGCCGTGTGAGCTCTGACTGAGCTCCCTGTGATACAACACTCCCTGCATTTCTTTCTTCCAGCTGTTGGTGTAAACCTGAGTGGGACCTGCTCACCCTGAGCACCTCAGTGCTAGTCTGTGTGCTTGAAAATCCCCCTGACATAGCCACAATCTGGGGGTTTAAATCAGGTTTTATTTGAATTTCAGGCATGTCAAAATGAAATCTGCCACGCTGTGACCCAAGAAACTTTTGTGGCTTTTGAAAGAAACTGTGGGCTTTTATTTTTTTCCTTAAAAAGACCATTGTATTACAGCAATTACTTGTGAATTCTTGCTCTTTGGTCCCTGCACATCTCCGGGAAGGCGGCATTACCACGGTGCCGGCTGTGCGGGTTTGGTTGTGGCCGGGCAGTCGGGGCTCTGGAGCGGATCCCGATGGAACGGCAGCAGCCGGTGGGTCATCGGTGAACATCGGCTGCCATCCCCTGGCCACCGCCGCGCCGGGTGGGCATCTGTCGCACGGGAGAGCAGTGCTGCGTTTCCAGCAGCCTGGGAAATTCCTGTTTCCCAGAAATACCCTTCTCCAGCACACCTGGGTGGAGGAGGAGCTGCCGCTGTGAGCCAGGTGGGTGCTGTGCCCTGGCCGCTGCATCCCGGCTCGGTGGCAGCAGAACACCACGGGCTGTCACCTGGGGAGAGGTGTTCACTAGAAATCGCTCGGTGGAGGGTTTGGGATAATTCCTCATTATCTTGGTAGGTAAACCGACTCCCCAGGAGCCATTGGTGCACAGCTGGTAGCACAGGAGAGGAGCCAGCTCCCGGGTCCCTGAGGGTTTGTGTCCTGCAGAGGATGGCTCCTCTCTCCTTCCTTCTACTCTGGTAAGGTGAGTGTGGGCAAAAACCCCGCAGGCACTGAAGGCTTGGAGGAATGGGTGTTCCACCCCTGGAAGCATTCAAGGTCAGGTTGGACGGGGCTTGGATCGAGCTGGTCTAGCGGGAGATGTGCCACCACTCGGGCCCTGACACAGAGCGAGCGCCGTGCTGGGGAGGAGGCCGGGGCAGGGCATCCTTGTGATCCCCGCGGGGTCTGAGTCGTGCTCCGCTCTGCCTCCGGCTCGGCCCCGGGCGGCTCTGAGCCGGGCCGGCGAGGGGCAGGCGGGCGGGGAGGGAGGGGGGCGTGCCGGGGTGTGGGGTTCGTTGTGGGGGTGTGGGGTCTGTGACGGGGTGTGGGGTTCGTTGTGGGGGTGTGGGGTGTGTGTCGGGGTGTGGGGTGTGTGCCGGGGCTGTGGGGTCCCTGGCAGGGGTGTGGGGTTCATTGTGGGGTGTGGGATGCCTGCTCGGGTGCGGGGTGCGTGGCTGGTGTGGCGCGCGGGTCAGCAGAGCGGGCGCGGGGCTGCTGGGGCAGCTCACACCAAGGTCCTGCTTTGTGCTCTGATGGGAGGTTTCATTTGTTTCTGCCCTCAGCTTGTTTACAGATGAGTCACTGGGTTTCAGGAACGTCAGAGAGGGCTGCCGGAGGAACCGAAATGTGCTTTGTTTGTTACCAAAGCACTCACCGGGGGGACCGTGAGCAGGAAAAGGGGAAGTGGCTTTGAGTCACCCGCTCGCCGCATTGCTCAGCGTGCAAGTGAGGAGATGCCCCTCTGGGTTACAGCTGCTTCTCTCAGGAAAAAGGAGAGAGCTTTCCCCCTCTCCTGCAGTGCCTTTTAAACATCTATTTTCTGCACCTTAACCCAGAGGGGTTCCTCCAAGGAACTCGAGATGAAGGACAGACCTCTAAACTCGTTGCTGCAGAGCTGCTGTGGTGTGCAACACTTCCCTGTCCCCATCGGGGCACAGGGACTGCAGGGACTCCTCTACACATCAGCCACCAATTCTCCTCCAGGTGTGTGGAGCAGATGTTTCCTGACAGGATTTTTCTCTGCTGCAAGATGCTGGGTTTTTGAGGGATGAATGTTTAGGATGGGGATGTACTGACACTTCAGCCACCCAGGGCAATGAGTGGATCCCCTGGATCACCATGCCAACCTTTTCCTGGCACTAAGAGCTCCTCTGCACCAGCAAATGTCAGGCACCTCCTCCATGGACACCCATCCCTGCACCTCCTGAGCTGTGGCTCACAGAGGCAGAGCTGTGGCTCAAGGAGGCAGAACCCTTACAAAAGGCATGTGGGGCAGCTCTGTGTTGAGCTGTCGTGACAGTGCCTGCCAGCCTGCACTGAACTTCCTCCTGTCTGGCAGAGACAGAACCCCCTCACCCCGAGGTCCTGGCTGCCCCCTCCTCTCCCTGTGCCCCTGCCAGCCTTTCCTTCCAGGACTGGGTGTCCCAGGTGTGTGCAGCACTACCCTGTAAAGGTGCAGAAAAGGCTTTACTCAGAAAATGACTGTAACTTGTACATTTGTATTACTTCTCTGTTTTGATGGCAGTGGTCCTGCTTTTCCCCGTGCAGGTTCACATCTGAGCCAGGGCCAACTCTGGCTGCTTTGTGCTGTTGCAGTCCCTGGTATTTGTCCATCTGCCTCAACAAAAAATGGCCCAGTGTGTTTCAGATGAGTCTGTTTGGTTGTCCAGCCTGTGCCAGCAGCTGCTCCAGGTCACTGACAGCCAGCGGTGCCAGCGGCTGGGACACAGGGCTCCGGCCATGGCTGCAGGGCTGTGTGCCAGGGGTGGCCCCTGCTCCGTGGGGGTTTAGGACTTGGCTGGGGTGACTACCAGGGTTGGCAAGCTGTGCTGCTGCCCACCTGTCCTCCTTCTGCATTGCTGACCTGTGACTGAGGGGCAGTGGGGGCAGGCAACCACCCGTGTTCCACCCAGGCCTGGGGCTTCTTCCAGTGCTTCTCCATCACACCCAGGATCAGGGAATCCAAAGCTTATTCAAAGCTGCAATGAATTGACGACAAAAAAATGACTGCAGAGAAAAAAACACCCTGCCAGAAGTTCTCAGACTTGTAAATCCTCCTCAACATATTTGCTGCTGGGACAAAATCCTTTGCAAGACAGGAACCCCCCGCAAAACTTAAGGCGACTGCTGGGCAGTCAGTCCACGCTCTGGCTGGTGCAGACCAGAGCAAGACTCTGGTTGGGATCACTCTGCTCTCGGATGGACCAATGGCTTAGTGGCCCTGGTGGTTCCCTGGCTGCTGGCATGTCATGCCAACACCTAGGGAGGGTCTGCAGGGTGCCTGGGGGTGTGACCACCCCACCTGCACTGGTGGACTCAATGTGTGGCCCTGTTTGGGCACAGCATTCCTGCCCTGCTCTTCATCCCCCTGTCACCCCTGCATCTTCCTCGGGCCTGGCCATCCGGGACAGGTGCAGGGATGACATCTGGCCAGGCTGTCCCTGGCACTGTGCCTGCCTGGGCTCTGCTGTGGCAGCCCCTTCTGTCCCTTCCTGAAGCCCCTCAGTTGACTTTGCTGTGTGTCCCCAGACCTGCTGTGCCAGATAAGTCCTTGCTCCCTGCTGTGAGCCAAGTGCTGTGCCGAGGGCATTGCTCTGCCCTCGCTCTGCCACGGTTTCAGCTCCTGCTCTTGGCCTTCAGTTCTCATTTCCCTCTCTGGAACTGGAAGTCCTGCACTGACACCATTAGCCAAAAGCAGTGTTATTTTCCCCATCTTTGCCAAAAGGTGATTCTAGGCATGCCAGGAATGCCGAGCAAGTCAGAGAATGTGCAGGTTGAGTTCAGATGAGTGCCTGAGGCAGGCAGGGCCATGAGGACAAATCCTGGCAGAGCAGCAGCTGTTGGTGAGAATCGCTGTGTGCAGGAATGGAAAAATTAAGCAGATTTCTCTAACTGCCAAGCCTAATTCTTAACTCCCCTGTGAGCACAAGGCACACCGAGAGCCTGGGGCTCTGCTAGGAGGGATTTG
The DNA here is from genome assembly GCF_009829145.1 of Chiroxiphia lanceolata. NCBI lineage: Eukaryota > Metazoa > Chordata > Aves > Passeriformes > Pipridae > Chiroxiphia > Chiroxiphia lanceolata. Next base: position 39,458,209 of record NC_045643.1, on the reverse strand, counting down.
TGTAACGTGCACCTAAACCACAGGTCACGTGGAGGCCTTTCCGCTCTCACCCTTCTGGGTGGCAGCGGGCGCAGTTCCGTGGCCATGGCGCAGGGCTTGGCAGGGCCGCTCTGAGCCCCTCGCCATGGCCCTCAGGCGGCTCCTGCAGCAGAACCACAACGCCAGCGCCGTGGGCTGCAGCCCCGACGGGGAGCAGGCGCTGCCCACGGCCGGCCGGAGGATGCAGCACTTGGCCAGCGCGGTGGGGACGCTGCCCCGCGGGCGCAAGCAGGTACGGGCTGGCTGGGGGGCTGGGGCTCCTCCTGCCACCCGGGCGTGACCCAGCAGTGACTGGGCAGGCTCTCTGTGGCCCCCGGTTTCGGGGTGCTGGAAGGATGACTGCCGGGTGCCGTTGGCTGGGCCCGTTTTGGGGATGGCGATGGGATCTTGGCAGTGCTGGCAGTGTGGGAAGCTCCACGAGCAGTGAGTGATGGGGTGTCCTGCCCTGCTGTGGGCTCAGGCTGTGAAGGGCGGCAGCAGCCGAGATCCAGCCCTGGCTCAGCTCCTTCTCCATTTCCAGCCGTGCTGAGAGCCAGAGGGGCTCGTGCTGCCTGGGTGCTCCCTTAAATGTGCATTTCCCTCAGTCTAGCAGCCTCACCACTGCCCTCTGCTCTGCAGTGCTGACAGAGAGCACCCACCAGGAGCTGTTTCCATCTGGATTTGGGAGTGTTTCTGTACAACTATCGGGGCTGTTGGGGCTGTCTCTTTTGCTGGGCTTTCCCCCCAGTACAGCACAGAGCACGACATTGCTGTAGCTTGTTGTGGGATTCCCACAGAACTGTCCTGCTGAGGCTGAGAACCATCAACTGAGCAGTTCCGGCTCTGGACCTTTTGTCTGACATGAAGAAGCCTGAACAGAAAATGTTTGACACACATTATAGTCTGAAATTAGGGTCAGAAAAGTAGTGTGTAATATCTGTGCACTTAAGGTTTCACTTTGTTCAGCCACAGAAACACACTTCATCCTTTTCTTGGTACAAATGTAGGGACATAAGGGAAAGCCAGAGCCGGGCTGGTCCTGGGAATGCTGGTGCTGGGTGGCACCAGTTCCCATGGCTGTGGTGGAGCTGCCCTCAGTGTGGCAGAGCAGCCCTTGGTGTGATGGACCCACCCTCACTGTGACTTGTCTCCCTCAGTGTGACTTGTCCCCCTCAGTGTGGTGGTGGCTGCTGGCAGGGCAGGGTGGTGGTGGCGGCTCTGTTGTGGCTGTGGCTGGCAAAGCTGAGTTACAACCCACATCAGAACCAAGGACGCACTGCAGGGCCCGTCCCCCGCGCAGGGTCCGTCACCCTGTGTGCCTCTTCCAGCCCTCCCACCTTCTCTGCAGTGGATTCTCACACACGTGGCCTCTCCCTCCTCTCCTTTTCCCTCGACAAGTAAATGCACGCCCATGAAGTCGCTGTTTCTGTAGGAGATGACACTGTGGCACCATTTGATCCTGCTGAGCCTGAGGCATTGGCTGTTTCAGCTACAGACTTTTCACTGATATTGTCATTCCTTATTCCTGGTTCAATTTTATGGGAAGAATCAATGGTCCTGGCTTTTCCCAGAGACCTCTCCAGGCACTGCCTGAAGCAGGATCCTGGGTGTCTGTGTCCGGCTGGGGAATGCTGTGCAGCTGCCACGAGACACTGCAGAGCTCACTGTCTGCACTCACCCACATTTGTGGGTGCTTTATGCCTCTCTTGGCAGGCGCTCGGTTCATAAATGCCCACAGACTTTTAGAGGAAAGGTACAAAAATGAGGTGAGCTCTTGGTACAACAGAGATGTGATTTGGGCTCTGAGCTCAGTGCCAGCATCTGACAGGTGGCTTTGACCTCTGGGTGCTTTTCCTCCTGGTCAGAAAGTTCAAGTTCCCGTTTGACTGAGGCAGAGGCTGTGTTGGTGCAAGGTGCTGTGGGATGCCACCAGCTGCTTTTAGCTTTTCTCTAAGCTGCTGATTTTAGCTGTGTACCTCCAAGAGCCACAGACCTACTGATCCCTGTCCTCTCCCACTTCTGGTCACAGCTTGCCTTAGCCAGATCCAGCTCCTCGGGTGAGTCCTCCAAGCCACAAAGGTATGATTCTATTATTCTAGAGTCACTGTTATTGTCTTATTCTGCATGAAACGTGTCCTGGGAATCTTCCCAGCTCAAGTGGGATCAGGCTGCAAGGCAGAGATGGGTAGCCAGTACCTGGGTAATGCAGGTGACCTTTAGTTTGAGTTATTTTGAGCAAGGAAAGAGGCAGCACCACCACTGCTCCATCGGAGGGACGGCGTGGGGACACCCCACAGGCCCAGGGAGAGGTGATGGTGGGAACACGATGGTTTTGGTTGGACATGCAGGTGCACAAAACATGTCACCCCATGTTCACAGGGAGCTGTGTGTGTTCCTCCTACAGACACCTCGTTGCTATATTGAAAGAAGATAAAGAGACGTTTGGGTTTGAAATCCAGGTAAGACTTAAATGATAAGATGATTCATTAAAAAAAAAAATGTGGTGCATAGTCTAAAGTGTCACTTCCTTAAAATCAGGTTAAGGCAGCCCAGAGCAGAGGAAAGTGACTGTCACATTCTGTGAAATTTGAAGAGCTTACAGCACTGATATAGAACTGGGATGTTTTTCCAAGGATTTTTTCGTAGCAAAGGTCACAGATGAGAATTTCTGGCATTCTCACAAATCAGAGTGTTGAATGTAGGAGAAATCCCATCCAAATCCGCATAAGAGGCAATGGCAGTGCCTTCTTGCCTCCATAAGTGAACATTTTTTTGAGAATTGTATATGAAAATGTTGTCATATAAAAGGAGAGAAATAAAAAAAAACTCTGTTCAAAAAAATACCTTATACTGACTTTTTGCTACCTCCTTTAACATACATAGAGGGGTATGTACTTTTGAAGATGCAAAATATTGGTGTATTTTTCAATAAATGACTGCTAAGCATAATTTTTTTGGGGGGGCTAAATCATATAGGAAGATATTTTGTTCAGTCTAGAAGTCAGTAAATCATCAGATAGGAAAACCAGAATTTTATCAGGAGTACAGCTAGTAGGAGATTTTTTCCATAGGTTTTTGTGAGAAAGGTAACTTCCTAGATCACCAGGTCTACTAAAATCCTGGCTGTAGCTAAAAATTATCCCAGGAATAAAGGGATGTAGTTTGGGAGCAGTGGGATCTGCCTGCCAGCAGCAGGACACCTCCAAAGCACTCTCCCAGGGAGAAACAGTATTTTCAGTGAAATCAGTGCATTAGGAAAAGCTTAACTTTGCCCAGTTTGGGTCTGTGACTAATGAGCGGGGCAGCGCTCGGCTGGTGAACAGAGCAGAGCTTTCAGAAGGGAGGATAATTGAGTCGATTATTGGGCTTTTGTGTAAACTGTCAGGGCAGATTTTCATTGTGTGTGACATTCTGATTAAAAATAATTGTTCCTGGCACATTTTCTTCCCGAACGCACATTTAGCGTGAGCACTTCATAGAAAGCCTGGGCCGTGGAAAGGCAGCCTCTGACACTGAGGATAACCATTATTTAGAAGCTGTACTTTCATTACTGTGAGTTAAATTTAGGCAAAACAGAATAAGGTGATGTGAAACTTTAGGTCTACATCTGCAGGGAGCTCAGGCTTCACTTGCTGCCCATAGTTTAACCAGAAGTCTTACTGCTGGTCCAGGGGCTGGAATCCTGGGAGATTTGGCCAGATGAGCTCTGAACTCACCCGGTCTCCATCCCTTTGTTTCACACTGACTGAGAAAATTGGGAATGCAGTGTGAGTTGTTCATTCTGGGTTTGGTGGAGCAGCCGCGGGTTTTCAGGGAGCTCAGCCTCAGTGCTCAGTGCAGGAGGCAGATGTGCTGAGGTATTTGCCTGTTACCAGAGGATGTTTTCTTCCCTTGCAAGATCCGGGGGGGCTGTGGTGACAGCTTTTGCATTTCTCTAAATTCATGTCAGCACCCAAAACCACAGGAGGGATTTATGCTTAGAGTTACTTGATGTATATTTAAATACGTAAGTCAAGAACAAAAAGCACTTTTGAGGGGTGCAGGGATGTGTGTGGATGATGAGTTTCAGAGGCCAAAATAGCAAGAGTAGGTTCAACTCTTCTTTCTTTTTGGTTCCCATTGCAAACTGAGCTGTCTGGCAGCAGAAGCTGACTCCACACGGCATTCCCAGGGAGGAGGAGTCAACCTCTTCTTGCAAAGCCTCTGTCCCATCCTGCCACCTTCCCATGCCTGGGAACGAGACATCCTTCCAGAAAGCCATCCCCACCCAAGCTGACAGATATTCTTGGTTAAAGTTACTGAGTTTTTAATACTGAATAACAAACTTGCTTTAAAATTAGTCTATTTTTTTGCAAACACAGCATGCAGGAACCTGTCAGATGTCTGCTATTCTCTGCTGTACAAATACATTTCTAATTGTTGGGTTATAACATTTTGGGGCTCATCACAGCCCTCTCACTGAAAAAATGTAAAAGACTATTGCATTTTAAATGGTTTTAATGGCTCCAGTATTGGTAACTCTGTCCCTTTGGCATTAACAGACCGTTAGGTTTCCAAACCAAAATGATTTCTCCTTGGAGGTGTGCACTTGCATCTGCAAAATTCAAGAGGAAAGTCCTGCCCATCTCTCTGGCCTACAGACTGGTAACTATCCATGGGTTTTGCTGCCACGGGAGGCCTTACCCTCCTTTCTCCCTGTCACTGTTATTGTGGAGCAGCTGGAAGATGTGCACAGGCTGTGGATGCTCATTTTGGCCTCCGTGTATCTCCAACAGGAGACATCCTCGTCAGCATCAACGGCGTCAACACCGAGGGCTTTGGTCACAAGCAGATAGTGGACTTGATAAAGTCTTCAGGGAACTACTTGAGGTGGGTGTCCCTCCTTCAGATGGGGTTTGGCTTCATATCCTCTCCTGCTGAAGCCAGCAGAGCTCCTCGTGGTACCCCCAACCCTGTGCTGTCTCAGAGACAGAAATCCCTGAGGGCTGGGCTGGGCAGAGCCTCTGCACGTTGGGGCCACCATCACCTGTTCTCCACAGGTTAGAGACAGTCAATGGGGCCTTGTTCCTGCGGAAAATGGAGCTGGAGGCCAAGCTGCAGGTACTCAAGGTAATGTTATTAATTAGTTATTCCACTGTCGATGCAGAGGGCTGTCACTGCCAATGGGGTCGGGTGTGTGTCCATGAGACTGGGGATCCTGGCAGGGCTTACACCCAATGGGTCCCCTGCAGCCATGACCCCCAGCACCCCTAGCCCTAGTCCTTGTGGTATTATTTTTCCAAAGTCGGGGATAGAGAAGAAATGTGGCTGCAATCCCAGGACTGCCCAGGACAGCTTATGCTGGTCAGTTTGGCTGTAGGAATGTCCAGCTGCATGGGGTTCATCAGATCTGTGGGGAGGGGCCTCCTGTGACTGTCCCCAGGCACAGCCTCCCCTGTTTGGTGGGTGTTTTTAATCAACTCTGCTGTGATTTATTGCACACCAAGAGCTGACCTGCCGCAGAGAGAAGGGAACCATTGCGGGGTGTTGGGTGGCTCGTGGCCCTGGGAGGCTGTAAGGATGCTCCAGGTGTGTTCCCAACACGGGGCAGGAATGCTTGGCTGTGCTCCCCCTCGCTACCCTGCAGGACCCAGGGAGGAGGAGTGGGGTGTCCCTTCCCAGTGGGGGTCTGGAGCTGGGGAGGGCTGTGGAACTCAGGGAAGAGGAGCAGGGTACCTGTTCCCGGCAGGGTCTCTGGGGCTGTGGAGGAGTGCTGGCATTGTCTGCAGGTGGGCTGCATGCTCTCCAGGTTTCAGGCTTCTTCTTTCTAAATTAGATGTGGCCAGTACCTCATCCAGAGCACTCTGAGCACGAGCAGACTCATATTTTATGGAAGAAATTTGCTAAAGTCCGGTAAAACCGTCACAGTAAAAGCTAGACACACAAGCGTTTCCTGGACGTGACCTGCACTGTTTAGAGACTGTTTTCTTGACAAGTGCTTTGTGCTTCTGAGAAGTGACGGAGCCTCTTCCTTCTCCTCCCCAGCAAGCGCTGCACCAGCGGTGGGGGGAGCTGCGGGCGCTGCTGGCCCGGGAGCGGCACTTGCTGCACGGTACGTCCCGGCTGCGGGACCGCGGCGCTGCCCGGCCCTGCCGCCGAAACGGCACTTCTGCCATCCGCCGCTTGCTTCCTTCCCCCCTCCTAATGAACGCGTGGGGCTGGCCCCGGGAGCGCTTTTGTCCCGACAGTAATGAACTTCGATGCTGCTTTGACTGATGCAGACCGAGGTGTCTTCGTGTCAGTCCTAGGAAATGAGTTTATGTGGGTGGCGAAGTTTTTTCCATTCTTAATTTGGGTTTATCAGGGCGGAGGTTTGGTTGGGTTTTTTATGGGCTGCCCAGGGAGCTGATTTGATTCTGCAATCCCCATTCTGTGGGAAGCACTCACAGCCAGAAACAGTTTCCCATGTGGAAAGGGGCTGCTCCGTGTGCCAGGGGCTGGGCGTGACCCTTCCCCGTGCTGCCATGGCACAGGCGTCCTGCCCCCGGCCGTGAGCGGCCGCCGGTGCCTGACGCTCCCCTCTGGCTCCCGCTTCCAGGGAAGGCGAACGACAACGCTCTGCTGGGCGCGCTGGACCTGGAAGAGCCCAGCTCGTGTGGCGGCTGCAGCTCGCCAGGACCCCTCTTCCCGAGCAAGCCCCGCTTCTCCAGCGAGAGCAGCTCCCGCAGCCGGCTGAGCTCGATGACGGTGGGCAGCGAGGACAGCTTCTTCCAGGGCAGCGCCTTCGAGGACTCGGCTGCAGAGAGCCTGAGCCGCCAGTCCAGCGTGGACGATGACTGTGTGTTCCCCAGGGACGGGGACGGTGCCGCCGGGAGGTGCTCCCTGCGCAGGAACCGCAGCATCAGCCTGGCCAGCAGCGGCTCCATGTCCCCGCTCTGGGAGAGCAGCAGCTACTCCAGTAGTTTTGGGACCCTCCCGCGGAAAAGCAGGAGAGCCAGTGTCCGGAAGCATCTTTTGAAATTCATTCCAGGGTTTCACCGGGCGGTGGAAGAGGAAGAAAGTCGTGTCTGACGTCACACGTGTCACCCTCGATGTCTGGGCTCTGCCCGTGGGACCGGGGCAGCCCCTCGCCCCGGGCACTCCGAGGGTGAAGGGCGGTGGCACGGCAGGGCACTCCTGCAGACAACGGCACTGATGAGATTTACACAGCTCTGGGCGTTTAATTATTTTCATTTTTAGTCAGGGCACGCTGTGGACCTCTTCGTTAACGTGAGAAATGTGAAGAACCTTTGCAGAACTTCCTCAGCGAACTTAGTGTTAATAAGAGTTTTTAATTGAATGCGAAATTGATAGCTATTTATTTCCTGTTACTGGAGTCAGTGGCTTCCAAAGATCTTTAATAAAGCAAGTGCTTCTACTAAAACCAGTGACAGAGTCACGTTGGGAAGAGGAGGGAGCCCTGAGCAGGCAAAGAGAGCCCAGGCAGTGATGCTCTGGCATCTCCTGGCAGCCTTTGTACAAACCCTGCAATAACCTGGTGTATCGGTTTCATCTGACCAGCTGCAGTCTCTGCCAGGTGTTGATATTCCATGTCATGCCAAGCTGTCTTATTCCAAGGGATTTGGGTGGAAAGGACCCCCCTGAGCATGTACATGGCCCCAGGTTCTTCTGCAGAGCTAGTGCAGGGGAAGACAGTGGTGTCTGTGTGCTGCTGCCCCGAGCAGCTCCGTGTGTCCAGCAGATATGGAACTCTTTAAGGCAAGAGAAGTAAAGACAGAGCCTTGTCCTGCAGGGATGAGCAGGATTGCTCTGTGCTGGCTGCAGTGGCAGGTCAGTGGGTCTCAGCGACCTTCCTGGAATGCTGTGCTGGCAATCTGCTCCCTCAGCACCCCAGGGGCTGCAGGAGCTGCCCCTTGGGCCTGTGTTCCCACTGCTCACAGCAGTAGGATCATTGCCTACCTGCCTTTCTCCAGGCTCAGAGGCCTCAGGCAGTAAGGATGGTGTGAGAGTGTGTGGGAAGCGATTCAATAACTATGGGCACAGATGTGGGGGAAAAGGGAAATTTTCCCTCCCTCTCAGTGTACAGAAACAGGCTGTTTGTTCAGCCCAAGCAGCCTAATGATGTTTTTCAAATACAACTGGAAGCATTTTGATATGATTCAAAGACCTCGTGTGACCCACTCGCCTGTTGCCCGGGCAGCCCGTGTGGCTGTACCCTGGGTACTGCTCTGCCAGGGCTTCCTGGGCTTGTCAGGAACAGCAGGATAAATCCAATAGCTTCCCTCTGAGTTGGGCTCCAAACAGAAACAACCTGTTCCCAACACTCCTCTAAGGCATGAACGCTGCTAAGCCAGTAGAGCCAGTACTGGCTTCTGGAAATGAGTAAGTAGCTGGAAATACAGCGGGTCTCTGGGAGAGCTGGAGGGCACCCAGGGGACTTGGAGGTCAGTCAGAGGACCTGGAGGGCACTCAGAGGACTTGGAGGTGAGTCAGAGGACCTGGAGGGCAGCCAGGAGACCTGGAGGGCACTCAGGGGAGACAGAGGACAATCAGGAGGGCAGCTCATGCAGTCTGCACATATGGGATGATGTCCTGTCCCTGTTGTTAGACTGAGTGCCTGCAGTTCAGTCTGGGAGCTCCCCTGGTGTGAATCCACCCCAGCCCCTGGGCCCAGAGTGGGGTTCTGCTCCAACACCCACATGGAGCTGATGCCCGTCCCCAGCCCAGGTTGGGGCATTTCAGGTGGGCTCTGGAGCTCATCACTGGGCATCAAGTTTTTCGCCTGTGATTTGCTGTCTCAAGAAAATTTTACTTTTTGTTGCCAGTGGCACCAGCTAAAAGGAGAAAAAAAAAGGAGAGATTGGCTCTATTTGGCCAAAATATTGACTTAAAGGCAGATGTAGGGGTGTCTGAAAGTAACTGGGAGAGAAAAACCAGAACATCTGGTGAGGGTAGGTACACTGCCCAAAGAGAATGAACAGCAGCAGCACTGAGAAAGGGACCTTAAATTGTTGAAGCTTTACAGTCTGAAGTTGTGATTCCTTTGATTTGGAAGGTTAATTTGCCACACCTTGGGAGACTCGGGCTTGCTGTGAGTGTGGAAAGTCTCTCAAGAAAGACCAAACAAGTGATGCCCTCCCAGCAGTGGTGAGAGCACGCTTTGGGTGCTGCAAGATGACAGCGTGACACAGCCACGGTCACAAACAGGATGTGGGTGACAGGCCCCTGTGTGGGCACTGAGCTCTGCAAGGCCCCAGCCCGCAGGGCAGGAAGGAGCTCACAGACCAACCCGACTGCTCAGAGAGCAAAGCAACTGCAACAACTCTGTAAAAAGCATTTCTCCTTGCAGAGAGGACTCCAGGAGGATCCTGCTCTGCCTGCTGGGAGTGGGGCAGGAGGAGGGGGGGTGTACAGGCAGCGTGACGTGGTGATGCCAGGGTTTGAGTATGGGGCTCCAGGTGCTCTGGACCTCCAGCAGTGGAGGGGTTCTCACTGATCATGGGAGTGTTGGAGACTCAACAGCCAAGAGAAATCTTTTCTCTTCTTACTCCCAACAGTGAAGGGACTGCCTTTTCTTCTCTTATCCCCCATGGGTAAAGTGGGTAGAGTTTACTTCAGTGAGAACTGTGTCTGCTCTGAACAGTGCTATTGCTTTTTAAATTTGAATTGATTGCTGAATGCTACAGAGATTGACCTTGTAAGGGTGCTTACCTGCTCATCTGGGTCTTGCCTAGTGCCTAGACCCTCCCACTGGGTCCCTACCCCCTGTGTGCCATCCTGCTCTGTGGTCAGGGCCAGCAGATCCCACCTCCCACGTGCCATTCTGCTCCTCTGGTTGCTGCAGCCGCCCCTGGCTCTTCCTTTCCCCGTTGGCTGCTGGGCTGTGCTTCCGTGTGGCAGCAGCTGGTTGTGCCCAGCTCTCGCAGCTCTGAGCAGGTCACACACGAGGTCATCGCAGGCAGCTGAGTTTGTCCCAGTGCTGGAAGGCAAAGGGGAGTCACACCTTATCCACAGACAGATCCAGGAATGTGTCGCTGTGCTCCTGGCTCAGAATGGCTCTCACGCTCTGCTGTACCACACCAGACAGGCAAGAATAAAAGCTTGTTCTTCTTTAAAGGCTTCAAGAGGCAGAAATCCACCCCACTGAGTTTGTGTAAAAGGAGTGTTTCCCTGCTCCTGAGAGGTGGCTTTGCCCAGCTGTTTACAAAACAGCTGCCTGTGGTGGGAAGAACCAGCTGCTGTTTCCTGGGGGAAAAGTTAAAATCCTGAAATTTTCTGTTGAAGAGGAAGCCCAAGGTACATTTTTTCATATATAGAAGGTACGACAGAATGAAAAGCACAGTTACAGTATCATTTAGGTTGGAAAGGATCTCTGAGATCATGTAGTCTGAATGCTTGGATGTGGCTTGTTGACATGATCCACGGGAGTGTTTCTCTGAGCGTTTAAGCGAAATGTAATCCCTTAATCCCTCCTGGCTATGTACAGGAGCAGGAATGTTTGGCTCCAGTACCACCATGCCTGTCATCCTGCCCTGGCTGTCAGGTGGCATCTCCCATGGTGACCCTGGGTATGTGGCTTCTGCTCTAGAGCTGCTCCAGAGCCTGTGCAGGTCCGTGTGCTCCCCTGGGCTGCCCAGTGTGTGCATCAGCTGCTCCTGGAAACCTGTGGCTGGAGCAAGAACTGGGGAGCAGAGACTTGACCACAGAGGAGCCTACAGAGCTCTACCAACACCCTGCCAACAAACACAGAATCCTAGAATGGGTTGGAAGGAGTCTTTAAGATCTCTTGATGAACCCCCTCTGCCATGGGCCCTCTGCCAACACTGTGCCATGGCAGCCCCTTCCTCTTTCTGGAATGGGCTCTCATGGTTTTCCTCACTGACAATCAGATCCCTGCTGTGCCCAGATGCCTCTGGATGCTCAGGTGCCGTGTCTGAGATTTTAGCAAAGGACAGCTGGAACAGAAACTTCTTGTGGTGCAGGTCACAGGGAAGATGGTTTATGTGACTGATGCAAATGGTGCCTTGAGCATGGGGCGCTCGTCTGGGAAAGGTGACTCCTCCAGGGCTGGTGTGTAACCAACAGATGGCACCAGGAAATACCCCAAAATTCTTTCGGTATCTTTCTGCAATCAAGAAGTCAGGGATATGGAAATAGCTTGGTAAAAAAAAAATTGATATCCCTATATATTATATATATATATATATATATATATATATATATATATATAAAAGATCTTTATAACTCCCTGACAGAAGAGTGGAGCCAGGTGGAGGTCAGGCTCTGGTCCCAGGGAACAAGTCACAGGATGAGAAGACACAGTCTCAGGTTGCACCAGGGGAGGTTCAGGTTGGATATCAGGGAAAATTCCTTAATGGTAAAAGTTGTCCAGCCCTGGCACAGCTGCCCAGGGCAGTGGTGGAGTCCCCGTCCCTGGAGGGATTTAAAAGCCCTGTGGATGTGGCACTTGGGGACATGGGTCAGTGGTGGCGTGGGCAGTGCTGGGGAGTGGTTGGACTCAATGATCTCAGAGGGCTTTTCCAACTCAAATGATTCTGTGATTCAATGATGACAGAAAGGAACCTTCTCCTCTCCAGCCACCAGACCTTGCTGGGTACCCAGCCTCTCCTCCTGAGGGCACCAACTGCCCCATGTTGTCAACTCACTTTCAAACCTCATCATCCATTTTTCTTGGACAAATTTTGCCAGCAAAGGATGGATTTTATAAATCAATTACACCAAACTCATTTAAAAACAATAATGAAAAGTTGTTGATTTAAGGACACAAACTCGCAGATAAACAAAACCAGTGGAAAGACTTTGGGTCCATTTCTAATCAAGGGCTGAACTCGACAAGAGGATTTCCAAGCCCTAAAGCCCAAATATATCAGAAATGTTGCATTGTACAAACACAGAATGTCATTCACAGCAGGAGATTACACTCTTACATAAACCTGGCTTTGGGCACGAGGGTTGAGACGAGTTCAAATGTGGCCAGAAATGCCCTTGTGCTGCTCGGGTGATCCTCCTGCTTCCCTCTGCAAAATGCTCTCCTCACTCCCACTAGACTTAGGTCCAAGTGATGGTCACTGATAGAGCCATGGAATGGTTTGGCCTGGGAGGGGAATTAAAGCCCATGCAGTCCCACCCCCTGCCATGGGCAGGGACACCTTCTGCTATCCCAGGTTTCTCCAGGCCCCGTCCAACCTGTCCTTGGACACTTCCAGGGACCCAGGGGCAGCCAAAGCCTCTCTGGGCAGTGCTGCCTGTCCACGGCACGTGGGTGGGTGTGGGCTGAGCGTGGCATCGCGCCGTGTGCGGGGCATGTGCCCGCCCCGCCGGGCTGGTCCCCCCAGGGCAAAATGCTGCCATTGTGTGCCCGCAGCAGGGCGAGGTTCAGCGGCACAAACCCCACGGGGAATGTTAAGCGGGTTAGGTGGCAGGGCGCTGGGGAAGGTGGTCACCCTCCGGGGATTAGGGGTCGGAACAATGGCAGTCCCTGTGACCAGCAGGGACACAAAGGGCCATTGTGCCCGGAGCACAAATTCCTGTTCATTCCCGCGGGGCTGACATGCCCACAGCCCCGCTCTCCGGGCCAGCACAAAAGCTTCCTTGCTTCAGATTGTTTGTTTATGTAAATTATAATGGTGTGTTTAATTATGCAACGGGCAGAGCCTCAGCGACAAGGGAGGTGCTGATTGGGCTGGCAAGCCCCGGGCACAGCGGATGGTGCGGCACAGGAGACGCGCCTGGACCATCGGAGCAGGGGAGCAGACCCCCGGGGCGCAGGGGTGAGGAGAGCACTCCCCACCCCGGGGCGCAGCAGTGGGGCCCCGGAGTGCTGAGCCCCAGTCGGTGGGCACGGCACGGCAGGGCAGGACACGGCCCTCAGCATGACAGAAGAAGTGGCCGCAGCAGCCACCATGCCGGCGTGCAACGGGAGCGTTCCCCCGGGGGACGGACCGCTCCAGGGCATCGGCGGGATCGACCAAACACCAAAATCTGCTGGGACGGTCCCGTGTGCAAACGTGGAAACCAGCTCTGATGCTCCACCTGCAAAGGAAGCTCTGGAGGAAAACAGAAATTCATTGGCAGAGGACATCTCTCCGGGGGATTCTGCTGGAGAGAAGCCATGCCAAGGTACCGTATGGGGCTGCTTGGCTCTTGAGAGTTGGGAGAGAAAAGCTCTGTTTTTTCTATAGCCTGATGAATAATGGGACATGCTGTGCATGTGAGTCAAAATTCCTAACCTACGGTAGCTGTAACAGCGACTCGGAGTATTTCTGGGGACACATTTGAGGGACGAGTTTGTAACTAAAGGAACGAACAATTTCTAAATCTGCTCTGAAAATCTGACAATCTGCAGCCATTAAAACCTGATTACTCCATGAGCCCATGTCTTCTGCTTTGTGTTTCCCAAAGAAAAGCCAGAGGAGAAGGATGGGACGCTACAGCAGGGACCAGCGGATATCCAGGACACAGGGACCGACAGCCAGGGATCAGGGGAAGGTAATGCAAAACACTGTCTGATGTGGGGTTTCCCTGACACGTAGCACTGAGTGGCCTTCAAAGTCAGTGGATGCAGGTGGTTATTAAATTTTTTTAATTGGGTCAGACCCTTCTATTCCAGAGAGCAGTGACTCATTTCTCACGTGCGGAGTTGCTGCACCTTAGAAACCACAGCTGGTATCTTCCTTCCTGACGTTTTGCCTATCTCCATGACCATGGGGTATCAAAGTAATGTGGGGTCTTTGACCAGGAGATCCCCAAAAGCTTCGTAAGGTTGGGAGGTGCTCCATCTTCTGCTTCATGCCCAGAGGAGAACCTCGGGAGGCTGCTGGAGGCCTCAAAACCCAAACTCTTTTCCTGCCTGATTTACCGAGTGTTGAATCCCATTTCAGAGAACCATGGGGTTATCTGCAGAAAATTGCTCTGCTAAACACTTGCTCCTCAGTTTCACTCTGCTCATTTCTGGGTGAAAATGGTAGAAATCCGTGGGAGCCAAGGCCGGAGCCTCAGCCGTGTCCTGGGTGAGCGGGGCTGGGGGGGGTCACTGCCCGCCCCGGTCCCGAGTTAAAATGTACTGACTGTATACATAGATTAACATATTTAATTACACTATGCAAACTGCAGCCACTTCTCCAAAAGGACCAGTATTCTATGGAGTGTTACTAGAGGAGGAGCATTTTATGGAGTCTTACTAAAGGAGGAAAGCCACATTTCTCCAAGGGGGGCTCCAGGCATTATTCCTTTCTGTGTCTCCCACCAATGGGCTCCTGCCCGTCTCTTTGGCTTTGGCAGTGGTGGGACAAGGGCACAGGGCCAGGGGCTGCTAGAGATGCTCTCCCCCAAGCTTTGAAGGTGGCTCTAAAAGAGGAACAGGCTGTGCCCTGCAAACGGAAACTGCTTTCATTAAGAAAAGGAAAAATATCTGAATATTTGTCATGGGCAAATCAATATTTCGTAGCAACCGCCTAGGCTGTGAGGAGGTGAATCATGGTGGAGGCTTTCCCACTTAGAGCTGACATCCATATTCCAGCTGTGCTGCTTTAGGAGCGCACAATAAAACCTATTAAAGGATCTTGCAAGGCTCCCCCCAGCCCCGCCCCTCAACCACAAGCACTTTATCTTGAAATTGCAGGCAGCTTTTTAGTACCCAACCAATTTAGTCTAATTAATACTCTGGACCCCACAGGCAAAACGTTGAATAGACCATTTGTTGCGACACTAAAGCATCATTACCGGCAGAGACGTGCCAAACAGGACAAATGGGAGACGGCCGTGGCAGCCGGGGTGGCCACCGCTGAGGGAGGGACACGTCCCAGGGGGCACAGCTGGGCACTGCGTGCAGAATGGCTCCCTTACCCCTGCCTTCCCCTTCCCTTTCCCTTCTCCTTTCCCTTCCCCTTCCCCTTCCCCTTCCCCTTCCCTTCCCTTCCCTTCCCTTCCCTTCCCTTCCCTTCCCTTCCCTTCCCTTCCCTTCCCTTCCCTTCCCTTCCCTTCCCTTCCCTTCCCTTCCCTTCCCTTCCCTTCCCTTCCTTCCCTTCCCTTCCCTTCCCTTCCCTTCCCTTCCCTTCCCTTCCCAAACCTTCCCTTCCTTCCCTTCCCTTCCCTTCCCTTCCCTTCCCTTCCCTTCCCTTCCCTTCCCTTCCCTTCCCTTCCCTTCCCTTCCCTTCCCTTCCCTTCCCTTCCCTTCCCTTCCCTTCCCTTCCCAAACCTTCCCTTCCTTCCCTTCCCTTCCCTTCCCTTCCCTTCCCTTCCCTTCCCTTCCCTTCCCTTCCCTTCCCTTCCCAAACCTCCCTTCCCCTTCCCTTCCTTCCCTTCCCTTCCCTTCCCTTCCCTTCCCTTCCCTTCCCTTCCCTTCCCTTCCCTTCCCTTCCCTTCCCTTCCCTTCCCTTCCCTTTCCCTTCCCTTCCCTTCCCTTCCCTTCCCTTCCCTTCCCTTCCCTTCCCTTCCCTTCCCTTCCCTTCCCTTCCCTTCCCTTCCCTTCCCTTCCCTTCCCTTCCCTTCCCTTCCCTTCCCTTCCCCTTCCCCTTCCCCTTCCCCTTCCCCTTCCCCTTCCCCTTCCCCTTCCCCTTCCCCTTCCCCTTCCCCTTCCCCTTCCCCTTCCCCTTCCCCTTCCCCCTCTCCTTTCCTTTCCCTTCCCCTTCCCCTTCTCCTTTCCTTTCCCTTCCCCTTCTCCTTTCCTTTCCCTTCCCTTTCCCCTTCTCCTTTCCTTTCCTTTCCCTTCCCCTTCTCCTTTCCTTTCCCTTCCCCTTCTCCTTTCCTTTCCCTTCCCCTTCTCCTTTCCTTTCCCTTCCCCTTCTCCTTTCCTTTCCCTTCCCTTCCCCTTCTCCTTTCCTTTCCCTTCCCTTCCCCTTCTCCTTTCCTTTCCCTTCCCCTTTCCTTTCTTCTTTCCTTTCCCTTCCCTTCCCTTTCCCTTTCCCTTTCCCTTCTCCTTTCCTTTCCCTTCCCTTTCCCTTCCCCTTTCCCTTTCCCTTCCCCTTTCCCTTTCCCTTTCCCTTCCCCGTTCCCTTCCCCTTTCCCTTTCCCCTTCCCTTCTCCTTTCCTTTCCCTTTCCCTTCCCTTTCCCTTCTCCTTTCCTTTCCCTTTCCCTTTCCTTTTCCTTTCCCTTTCCCTCCCCTCGGTGGGAATGGGGGTAGAACAGAGAGAGGCATTAAGAAAGGGGTCCAGCCTGGCGGTGCAGGGCTCCCCTCACCCTCTGGGGGGTGGGGGCTTTGGGGTCACCCCCGGAACCCGCAGGGGTTCCCCGTGGGGTGCCGCCCCCTCCTCACCCGCCCCCTCCGTGTCACGCAGGGCCGGGCGGCACAGAGGGGCTGCCGGTGGACACGGGGGAGCCACCGGTGCCAACAGCCAGTCCCAGCGGGGAGGCAGAGGAGAGCCTGGCAGCCAGGGCTGATCCCAGAGGGGACGTGGCCGAGGAGGATGCGGAGGATGCGGAGGAGGAGGACACCGAGGAGGACGAGGTTCAAGTGATCGAAATCAAGAAGGAGGACAGCGAGGCGCCCCGCCTGCAGCAGCGGGACGGCTGCAAGGAGCCGTCTGCCCCGGCCAGCCCCGGCTGCAACTCCCCGCTGGAGAAACCCGGGGAGCAGCCCAGCCTGGGCAAAAAGAATGACATCTCCAGACACAGCTATTCCAGATACAACACAATCTCCTACCGGAGGATCCGGAAAGGAAACACCAAACAGCGGATCGATGAGTTTGAATCCATGATGCACTTATGAACTGAGGGGGAATTGCCCAATGCACCAAGCCTTCTCTCCAGGTTTGGGTTTATTTTGTTCCCCCAAGACATGTCTCTTCACACAACATGAGGTCACTGCTTTTCTCCTTTTTGTACGTGATTTATAATACACTGTGAAAATTTAACATCTTGGCTTTGACAGGGGCAGAGGTGTCCATAGTGCAGGAAAATAAATAATCAGTTTGCTAAATACAAACCCATTTGATTTTAAGGTTATCCTCTTATTTTCTCTTCAACTTTATAACCGTGTTCAGCCCCAGGACAGCATGAACTGGCTGGGGCTCCTCTGGCTGCTGACACGCACGTGTGCTGCGCCGTCAGCTCACCCTAATGAGCTGGCAGTGGGTGGCACTGGGCAGTGGGTGGCACTGGCCAGGGCTGGGGAACAGTAAGAGACAACTCCTGGCAATCCCCCCATTCTGCTGTGCATCTGTGCTGGTGCCTGACAGTGCCCCGACAGCCACTGTCCGTGCCCATCTCGTGCTGCAGGGATGGACTGGCATCCTGGGCAGGTGCCGGTGTGGGAATGAAGATGAGAAGGCACTGAGGACCCTGAGCCCTCCCTGCTGCCCCATGGTGTGACTGTCAGCACCAGGTAGGTCTGGCACACCTGGGGTCAGGGGTGTCAGTATGATGTAGTGTTCCCTACCTGTCCACACCGTGGGCACTGCCAGGCTCACCAGCTGCTGTCCAGCCTGTCCTGGGGGGACAGTGACTCTGCAGTGCAGTCAGACACACTGGGCTCCTCTCCCCACCCAGCCCTCCTCACTGTGGCACCCCCAGCCCTGGCTGAGGACCCTCACCCTCCCAGGGGCAGCCTGGGGCGGGGAGGTTGTACTGGTGACCAGTGCCATCTCCAGCACAGAGCTGGGGTCTGGACCAGCCCCGAGGGCAGCAGCTCACCCAGCACGTCCCTGTGTGTGCCTCAGTGTGCCTCTGGCAAACCTGGCCACTACCAGGAACCTCTACTTTCCCAGTGCCATCAGGTCAGACCCACTTATGTCTCTTCTCGACTAAGTTTAGATGCAAAATTAAAGATTGTTTTGTGAAAGCCAGGCAAGTTTTAACCATAATTTTTGCCTCATCTGAACACAACCCTCCTCCATTTTGAAAGACCTTTGTGTAACCACCATACAGTTGTTGCAATCTTCTTTTTTTACTGTTTTACAGTCAGATTTGTCTGGAGTTGGGACTTAGCTTTGCAATTGTCATCCCAGAAAGCTTCTGGGAAAACTGAGAACAGCTGGCAAGGGAGAGGAGGTAAGGACAGAGTTATACAGAGGCCTCCTGCAGCCATAAGTGCCTTTTTAAGGATTAGTTTTACATCTCCAGCAGCACTGAATATCGTTTTGATTCTTCTTGTTCTACATAAAGGCAATTATTTATTGGCAACGTGAAAATAATACACGGCAATTCTGCATTGTGCCAGCAGACACAGCCCTCATTGTGCCATTCACACTTGTTTATTTGCTCCTTGGCCTGGGGAAGTTCTGAGCTTTGCTTGTACCAACTTATACTGTGGGTCTGTTCCCACTGACAGCTGCCCTGGGCTGCTCTGGGGTGACACATCCCTCTTAAAGACATGCTCATGGTAATTCCAACCAGGGCCAGGTTGGACAGGGCTGTGAGCAACCTGGTCTAGTGGAAGATGTCCCTGCTCATGGCAGGGGATGAAACAGGATGAGCTCTCAGCCCAAACCATTCTGTGAATCTATCATTCTTTATGACCATTCCCAGACCTTTCAGTGGGAAAGGCTCCCTGAGACTTTCAATGACCTGGGACTCACTTTTTACCTTCCTTGCAAAGCAGCACTTGCTCAGCCGAGAGCTGCAACGCCCTCTCCTGCTTTCCTGAGTAACTGGAGAAATAAAATTAAAAGTGCTAGGATGCTCTAGGGGCCTGAGGGCCTTTCCCACAAGCAGCCCCCTTGCCAGACCCTCCAGGTGGGTGGGTGTGGGGTGGACAGCAAGGGGTTCACAGGTAATGAAGAGGCAGAGGTGGGCTGCTTGCCCTCTGGCCATCACCGTGGTCAGTGGGTCGGATGGGGTGCATGGAGCAGCCAGGCAGGGAGGTGCCTGTATGGCACGTGAGGTGAAGGGACACCTGGAGATCTGGAAACTTGTCCCTTGGAGCAGAGGCACTTTCAGGCTGATTGGGGCATGGCAGTCACAGCCCCAGCTTGGCCTGAAAATCCTTTCTCTGTGTTTCCACTGTTTCAAGTGTGGGCTGACGGCAGGTGAGAGCTGGAGCCTTACGGAGGGTGTTGATGCCAGGTGCCACAAGCTGCAGCAGCTGTGGGTGCAGCAGCCAGCCAGACTACTGCCCTGCCCTGCCCTGGGATCCACCAGGGCCAAAAATCAGGGGAATTGGCACTTTGAGGGTTCTTTCTGGGGTGAGGCTTTGTGGTTCAGCCTGGCAGTAACTCGGGCAGGAGTCCCCAGAGATGGTCCATGTTGGTCAGTTAACTCACTGCACTCAGAGGAAGCAGCTTCACCTGTTACAATTATTCCCTCTTTTTAAACCTTTTTTTTTTTTGAGTATACCAAATGGGGCCTCCCACTGTGACCACTTTGATTCAGGGCACTCAGGGATGGAAGCACAGCACCACGTGCCGTGTCCCTCCCCACCACAGCTCCAGAGGCATTTGCTCTCCTCTGGAAAAGCTGTGCCTGTTTCCCATTGCTGACACAAGGGACATCAGGGGCTTCCATCCTCACCCCAAGCAGTGGTTCTCCAGCCGTGGTGCCTTCCTCCCTGACCTCCCTGCTCACACAGCCCAGGCTCTGAGTGCCCCGAGGAGCGATGCACACCCCGGTGTGTCCGTGGGGACGGCGGGAGCAGCTTGTGGGGAGCAGCAGGACGGACGCCCCTCGCCAGGCTGCCGAGCCTGCCGGAAAAATGCTCTTGTTTCTGGAAGACTGGGCTGACCAGTGCCATCGGAACATTCCCAGTGCTGAGCAACAGCACGGCCCCAGCTCACTGCCAGCAGCCCCGAGGCACCCTCCAGTCCTGGAGCACAGATCCAGCATGGAAGTGAGCATTTCCAGGAGCGGGGCCCCGGCGCGCGAGTGACAGGGCTGGCGATGGGATGTGACCGTGACATACGACTGCCTGGTGCCTGCTCGGTGACAAGTGATTGAATGTCAGCAAACAGAATCTGATGAAATTCATGCTCCTGATACGAGCTGACTGCCCAAACATCGTCTGTGTCATTTTTCTGATAGTGACTGCGGGCTAGCTGTGCTGAAGGAGGGAGAGAAAATCGGGGAGACAGTTGCAATAGGAGTCAACTGGGAAAATCTGTTGGGCCAGTCAATATTTTGGCAGACTGAGCCTGTCAGATGCTGTCAGCACTGATCCACCACATCAGAGGCAACAATATGCCATGGCCTTCTGAAAAACCAAAGGAGAGGTACGGGGGTGTGTGAGGTGGGACAGCAGAGGCCATGGTCACAGTGCTGTGAGCAGCCAGAGTGATGCTCAGCCCTGGGTACCCTGAGGCTAGTGCTGGAGCAGCCCCTCACCTCAGCACAGGGCAGGGGGGCAGGAGGAGGAGTGCTGCCTCCCCCCATGACCCCACAGCAGTACAGGGAGCAGCCTCCCACAGCACGAATTCCCAATGGGAACAGGGGGAGAAACCCTGCCTGGGATGCCTGGGTGTTACATACCCTGGATCTCACTGCCCTGGCACACAGAATTTATTCTCCCCTCAAATCTGTCCCATCAATGACTGGTGATGGTTTTTGGAGATCAAGAGTCTCACAGTAAGGACAAAACCTGCCTGTGACAGTGGGTTCAGAGGCAGTTTGGTGTGCAGATCCTGGCAATGCCAGGCAGCTCGGGCTGAGGGAAGTGGCAGTGCTCGTGGGGAGCCCCCAAAAAGCCACAGGGGCTTGGGGACATGACTGTGGTGCTGGCAGCCCCAGGGTGGGACAGCCTGGCTTCCCTGGAGTGAGGAGCTCCCTGGCTGGCCACTGCTGTGTGCCACTGGCAAGAAGCAGGATAAACCTTTGGATCCCCCCTCCAGCAGCTCCTCCCTCTGCCAAGCAGAGCCGGGCACGTGTGCCCTCACTGTCCCCATGGCACAGGCAGGGCCTGCTCCAAGCTTCTGCCACAGCCCTGGGTAACCCCATCAACCTTCACCTCCCGCTATTAAAAGTGGCTTTATGGATACACCATCCATTCCTCACAGAGCTCTGGTCCTCATCTGTCAGCCAGCAGGTCCTCAGGACGGGAGCCCATGGCCGGACCCAGCGCAGGCACCACGATGGATTCCTTTGATGTGCTGGTCAATGAACTTCCATTTTCTGGGGAGGAATAAGCAGCCCACTTTGCTGCTTACGGACTTACCTGGAAGTATTTCTGCAGCTTATGCTGCTGTCAGGGGGAACTGAGGGATGTTTGCTCACGGTAGGATGGGGACTTCAAAAAAACATTTCCATTTAATAATACAGAAAGTGAGTTTTTGCCAAAGTCTCCCACAGTGAGGGAGCACTGGGTCGATCTGTTCAGGCACTGTCAAACTCGAGGTGCTGCTCTTGGTGTTCTGCTCCCTCCAAATGCTGGCATTAAATCACGGATTTCCACTGTCACCCTTTGGTAGCTGTGTGCCCTCGCTGAGCTCACAGCTGGAACCACAGCAGTCCTGGTGCAACTGGGCTCCCTTCAGTCCACATGGTAATTGCCAAACTGCCACTTCTGATAAGGGTTTGTGGAGTCACAGGCCTTCACCCTCAGGGCTTTGTAAGAGGGATCCACTTCCAAGCAAGAGGGCTGCGGGAGGTGCTGGTGCTCGGAGATGATGTGGTCGCTCTGCAGGGGAGAGAGACAAGGCTTAGGGGGGCTCAGGCTCCAGTGCCCCGCAGCAGCAGCTCAATTTTCTTACCAAGAAAGCTTGGTTTACAGAATCACAGAATCAATTAAGTTGGAAAAGACCTCTGAGATCATCGAGTCCAACCTATTCCTTATGGTGTGCCCTTTTTTGGCATGTTACTAATATGTGAGACCTCTGCTGACTTACAGAGACTTTGGGGCGGGACCCACTCCTGCACCTGTTGCTGAGCCAGGATCACAGCACACCTGCTGTGCTTTCTGGCTTTTCCTTCACTGGGAGTGGAGAGATGAGCTCTCTCACTGTCAGCGTGCCAAAGGGAATTACTCTGATGGCATTTGTTACACGGGGAATGTACAGCAGGAGGTGGATTTTTGTATTGTGCAGTTTGTTAGCTGATGAACTCAGAGCACAGTTACTGTGCTGAAAAAGTTGTCAGGTAATTCAAATGCTGGGGCAGTACATTGGATTGTGAAAGAATTAAGAGTCTGAGTGATCTCCATCCTTTAGTTCTTCACATCTACTTGGATTTACCTACTTACCCCCATGGCCAGCCAAATGATGCTGTAGGTGCTGCCACAGGCAAGGGACACTGTCACTGCCTGGCACTGCAGTGACACTCAGGATCAGCTCATTAACACCTAAATGAAACACTCCTGACATGACGAGTGGGATCTGAGCAGAAGCTGGATCTTTGTGCAGACAGTAACTGCACTTCACATCATTAAACAACACAATGGCTGGTGTCAGGAGAGGGTAAAGCACTGAGACTCCTTCAGCCAGCAGCCACTGAGCTCCCCTGAGGCTCCTATCGCTGGCACGACTAAAATGGGACCACCAAATCCATCTCACCCATGGCTCGAGGTGAACCCAGGCTGGAACAGGAGACAAGTCCTGTCTGTGCCCCATGCAGCTGCCTGGACATGTTCGCATATTTTTCACAAAGCGAAATGACAATTTCACAATTTTCAGTAAGTGGATGACAATTTTCCTGTATTTTTCCCCAAACACCTAAGGTGAGCCTGTGACATTCTGGCTTTGAACACAGGAACTTGTCGATACCTTGTGTAACTCAGCTACAGTTTTTCTTTCTTAAATGAAGAGTGTTTCTTTCTTAACTATAAACTATGTCATTTCAGAGCATTTCGGACAACTCCTGACAGAGACACAGCCGTGACTCTTTGTGCAGTGCAGGCAATTAACACAAGATCCATTCTTTTCCGTTCCATAGATGCTTTCTTTAAAACCCACCGTGAGCTGAGAGCCAATCAATACTGAGTCATCTCCCTGTAAGTGCTATCGACAGTTTCCATGTAAAACCAGGACATTTTGTTACTGCTGTGGAGGCAGTGCCAGCGTGCCCCCAGCCCAGCACACAGTGTGGGGGTGCTCATCCCTTGGACTGGCACAGGGGCCCGAGGAATGGCAGGGGTGCCAGGGACCAGCTCAGGGGGAGAGGCGGCTTTGGCAAAGCAGGGACCAGAGGGCCAGGGTGCCCCCCATGCTGGGCTGTCAGTGCCCATCACCATGCCCGGCTCAGTGACCCGCCCCAGGACAGCGTGTCACTCACCAGCCCCGGCCGGACGGTGGCCAGGGACCTGTGGAGCCAGGCCAGGCTGCGGCTCCTGCCCTGGCAGCGGCGCAGGCCCAGGGCCCCCAGGACGCCCGAGGGGGCGAGGCAGAGCTCCCCGTGCTGGATCAGCCTCAGCCAGGTGTAGTTGAAGTGCTGGTTCTGTGGGGAGAGAGCGGGCAGAGCTGAGACCCCGCCAGGCCCCCCAAGGGCACAGCCAGAGCCGGGAGAGCCGCTGCTCGCCTGCCCTGCCCTCGCCCAGGACCAGGGCTGAGGAAAGCCATGAGCCATGGGAACACCTGTCCTGTGGATGGGCAGGGCTAAAGAGATCAGGACAGCCCCAGCATCAGCTCTGGGAGTGACTCCTGCTGCAGCCACACAGACCCCCCATCCCCATTGCTGCCTGCCCCTCTGCCCTGCCACCTCCCCTGGCTGCTCCCAGCACTGGGGCACAAAGGGATACATCCCCAGATGAGATGCTCCCCCCCCCCCCCATGCTGGCCTGTGCCAGAGCAGGGAGCAATCAGCCAGAAATTGCCTAAAAACACTGTCTAGGAAGGAATGACAGAATCCCAGATGAGACTGAAAGGGACCCCAAAGCTCATTTCATTCCACCCCCCTGCCATGGGCAGGGACACCTTCCACCAGCCCAGGTTGCTCCAAGCCCCGTCCAACCTGGCCTTGGACACTTCCAGGGATCCAGGGGCAGCCACAGCTTCTCTGGGTAACCTGGGCCAGGGTCTCACCACCCTCACAACTAGGAATTCCTTCCCAATATCCCATCCATCCCTGCCCTCTGGCAGTGGGAAGCCATTCCCTGTGTCCTGTCCCCCTAGGCCCTTGTCCAGCTCTCTTGGAGCCCCTTTACACAGTGGAAGGGGCTCTAAGGATTGGAAAGACTGGCCACAGTGGGTGCTTCCCATCTAGCCCAGAGTGCAGCTGGATGTTTTGCAGCAGCACACAAAGCACAAGCTGATATTTAAATGTTTCATGTGCAGGCTCATGGATTTATCAGACTTTCCTGTTCCAGCTGAATTTGCTGGCTTGGGGGTTGTTGGTGGCTACAGGCTGTGCCAACAGGCAATTCCTGCCCCTTGCTGCTCCCAGGTATTGCCTGGTCATGTTCCCAGGTGGGAAGGGCTGTGTCAGCTCCCGGGGAGGGAGCAGGTCACCACAGGAGGCAAAGGGACTCTATGCCGTGTGCTACAAGCAGTGTGACACAGTCCTGTGCAGGGGGTCCTTACCGTGTTGTTCACATCACACTCCTCAAAAGCCAGAGCGGGGCCTTCCACAGTGACACATCCTGCCAGGGCCATGTTAACGAGCTGGAAAACAGCAACAAAATGCAGATGTAGACATAAATTCCCAAGGAAGGGGACAGGCTGTTACACTGCACTTAACCTGCTGCATTCACAGGACTCTCATTAATAACTGCCCATGTCACTATGCCAGGCAGAGAAGAGTGTCCAAGGCCAGGCTGGACGGGGCTTGGAGCAACTTGGGCCAGTGGAAGGTGCCCCTGCCCATGGCAGGGGGAGGGAATGAGATGAGCTTTAATGCCCCTTCCCACCCAAACCATTCCGGGATTCTGTGGTGTAGAAAGGGAACCTGACCTTGTTCTGCCTACCAGCTGCCCAGCAAGGGGCTTGTGGAGGCAGGACTGAATCCAGAACGGCCTTTAAGGTGTTTTCCGCCCCTTCCCCCCCCTCCCCGAGGTGCAGGTTCCGAGCCCAGAGCGGTGCCGACTGGCCCGGCGCCCCGCGCGGCCCCGGTAAGGCGGGCGGCTGCTGCGCTCTGCCGGCTGCGGGCTGCGCTGCAGACCTGCGGGGCAGACCTGCGGGGCACACCCGCCGGGCACACCCGCGCCCGAGGGGGCGGGCACAGAGGGAGGCAGGGAGGGATCCCCCGGGACCACCGGGCGGTGCGGGACCTCCCGCCAAGGAGAGACTTCTCGCCCCCGGGGCACATCCCGCCCGGGGGCACGTCCCGCACCACAGGCACATCCCGCCCCCGGGAAGATCCTGCCCCGGGGACACATCCTGCCCCGCGGGTATATCCTGCGCCGCAGGCACATCCCGCCCCGGGAGCACATCCCGCCCTGCGGCACGTTCTGCCCCCGGAGGCTCATCTTGCCCAGAGGCACATCCTGTCCCAGCACTGCCTCGAGAGCAGCTCCACTGCTGCTCCACTCACTGTTTGGTCAAACACCAAACCGGTTCTCCAGCGGGAAATTCCCCCTTGTATCCGTGACCTGTTTCTTTACAAAGCCATGGTGGAATCCAGCCTCTGTGCTGCATCAGATATCCCAAACGCTGCCCCAGGCCAGCGAAGCCGTGCAGCAGCAGCGTGCTGGGGTGCTGCCCAGGGCCCAGCCAGCCCCTGAGAGCCCGTGTGAAGGAAGGACAGCGGGTCCTTGGGTACGTACCAGCCCGCTGGCTTTAACCAGGGGAGCTTCCAGGTCTGGGTAGACGTTCTCCAGGTACCACCGGAAACTTTTGCACTGGAGCTTCTTTCGCAGCTGGATTTGTTGAGTCAGGTCTCCAACATCCACGTTTTTCAAGACCAAGTGGTAAGCGTGGCCGTAGAAGAGCTCCTTGTACTCGTCCAGCCAGACCTCTGCCACACGGGCCAGGTTCCGCTCCACTGTTCTCACCCGGTCTTTCGGGAAGGAATAAGGATTGTCATTCCTGAAAATGTGCCCAACTCTGGAGCAGGGAACAATCTCGATCTCTCCTCCGCACATCCAGACCTGAGAAACAGAAGTCACTGGTAGAAACACGGGCAGATGACGGGTGCTGGCTTTGTACAGGCCAGGAGAGAAGCAGAAAGCTAAGTCAGGTGCCAGGGGAGATGGGGTCTCCAGCACGGAGCTGCCCCTGGGGAGCCCCTGCCTAAGCCTCATCACCCACCCAGGTGGGAAGGGGTGCAGGGACACTGACAGTGACCTACCTTGAATGAAATCTCCATATTTTCCCCTCCCCAAACATCCAGTCCTGGGTCGTACATTCCCAGCTCAAAAAAATACTTCTTATCGATGGAGAACAGGCCACCTGCCATGACGGGGCACCTGGGAACAGAGAGGCACGTGGTGTGCCAGTGGCTGTGACAGAGGGGGTATTTGGGTGGCTTTACCCAGCCTGAAACTGCAACAGGGCATGAGAAAGGCAGTGGAATGTTCTCCCAGCCCTGGGAGCATCACTGACACGCCAGCAGTGCTGTGAGTGGGGGGAAAGGCTTCCTGGGCTTTGCCCGTGCCTGGTGGGATTGCCCACAGTGTATCTGTGCCTCTGCTGCCCTGGCAAGCAAAGGAACAACACTTGGCCTCAAAGGAGCCTTTGCTGTTAAATTATTACCAAAGGAACAGGCTGGTTTGCAAAGCTTTCACATTTGTGTTTTTTACCTTATTATATCAGTCTCCTTGATTTTATTTGCCTCGATGACCTCTTGTGGAATCTGCCTCCATCCAAAATTCATTGGCCAAGTAAAAATCCCACGCTGGAAGTTGTCCACGGTCATGTAACTAAATGGAGAAAAGATCGGGATGACTAATTCTGAGTCACATTCCTGATTGAAATGTCACCCTTAATGAGTGAAGATGAATATCTGTATGTAATTAAACCAGGATTTTAACAAATTTCATCAGGAATCCTCTTCATGTACTAAAAGTCATGAGAAAGGGAAAAGGTGTGTGTGATAATCACAGGGGCCATGTTCACAGCTAATGCTAATTTCTGGTGTACAGCAATGTTCCATGTCCCCTGTGGAACGCTGCTGGAGGCCAGTTAGGAGGTCTGAAGTTGTGTCTGCCTGTGATGAGCACACTGGTGGTCCCAGTAAGGGATTTCACTCGAGCTTCCAGCATGGATTTGGGGATTCCCAGGGATGCCCCACCTCATGTCCTTGTCGCTGATGACCTCGATGACGGGGCAGGCGACCTTGGTGCGGCGCAGTCGGACCCGCTCCAGCAGTGGCTCCAGCCAGCCCACGTTGCACTCCACGTGTGAGTCCAGGAACGTCAGGACGGTGCCTGTGCAGAGGCCGGGGCAGCATCAGGCCTCGGGCACCCCGACCCCAACCCGTGCTGACCAACCTCCCCGGGCACCCCGCAGGCTCAGGGTGCTGCCAGTGGTGCCACAAGCCCCCTTGGCTCCCCAGACCCTCCCAGCCACAGCCCAGAGCATGTTTTCACATGGCAGGTTCCAACAGAAACGGCCACTTTGGTGCTGACATGGCCTGGCCAGGGCAGGTGGTGAATCCGGGGTGGCTTGGCTGGAAATCCTGATGAAAGGACACCCGTGGTGCCTCGGGAAGGACTAATACCCAGTGCTGGAGACACCTCCCCTGCACCTCTGGGGGGTCCCAACCAGCTGGAACACAGCTCTTGTCCTACCTTTGGCGATCTCTGCTCCCGCCAGCCTGGCCCGGATCAGCCCGTGCCTCTCCCTGAGCCGCAGGATCTTCACTTTTGGGAACCGCGCCATGTACGTGTCCAGCTGCTCCTTCAGGTACTCTGCACAGGAGGAGGAGAGCACAAGGCTGACTTACCCATTTCCACCCACTTCCAGGGTGAAAAGCAGCAGGCAGGTTTTCCCTGGAAGCATCTCCAGACACACCGGGATCCTCAGCACTGGGGTGTGAACATCTGGGCACAGCTGCAGGGCTTCTGGTGCACAGTGTTGTGGTGCCAGCCTGCTCTCCAGGGAAACAGCCAGTTGCTTCAGTGCCAGCTGCTTTAGGCTGAAGTGATGAGCCTGAAAATCTCTGTGGGAGATCTCCTGTGTGCCAGTGCTCAGTGATGGGTGTGCTGCTTTGTGGCCTCACTTGGGTAGTTCATGATCCAAACCCGGCTGTTCAAAGACTCCAAAATTAGGGGTTTTTTTCTTCATGCACTACAATTGCAATTAAAACCTAACTTTTTGTGCCCTACAAACTTCTCGATATTAAGCACCACATCCAGGGTTTAAACTGCACAAGGGTTTGCTGTGCCTCATCTCTACTTTTCAGGTGCTTTTGTCATGGTTTCCCATGGCTGTGGAGGCAGCTCATGGCCAACTCTCAGGAAAAAGAGGGTGTGAGGAAGGTGGGAGTGCCAGGCAGCCCTGGTCAGGTGCACAAGATCCGAATGCTCTGCCACAGGGCTGCAGCTGCTCCAAGCACTCGGTCTGGACACAGACCTCCCTCACCCATGGGCTTTCTTGGTGTTCCCTGGTTTTCTTCCAGGAGAATAGGCTTGTTTGCATTCCAAAAGCTAGTTGAAAAGCTTTGAAAGGCTCCAAGGTTGAAGCATTAGTGACAGGTTTGCTGTGGGCCACTGCTGCTGCTCCGGGGGTTCCAGCAGTGCTGAGCTGGGTCACCTGCACTCCCCAGGTTTTGGGTGCAAACCCCACATTTCAGATGTTCCCTGGCTAACAAGCACATACAAGGCAAAACCTTCGGGAGAAGGTAAAGAGAACTTGAAAAGATGCTTTTGAGGGGAAATGGTAGGAATGTGTTATAATGGTTATATTAAAAATCAGCAAACTGAATCTTTTTCCTCTGTGTTGCCTTTTGTTGCATTGATGGCTTGCTGTGTGCATGGCATGAGCTCTGAAGTCCATCTGAGACAGCACTTCCCCTGAAGAATCAGCAGTGGGGAAATTACATCATTCCTAAATTTTTAAGGGCTGAAGTCAGCAGAGAGCTGAGGCATCACAACTCAGAGGTTTGGTATCACCTGAAATGCCAGTGAAAGGCACTGGTACGGCAGATCCCGGCTCACCACCACTCCCACCACAGCTCCCTGTCCTCTGAGGCACTGGGCAGTGTGTCCCCTGCACTGGGAACATGGGGGCTCGTCTGGGAGCTGCACAGAGAGGGGTGCACAAGCCCTTGAGCCAGGGACACCCTGAAGATGGGTGGGCTGGGCAGGACTCAGCTCCCTGGTGCTCCCGGAGCCTGGTGCCTCCAGCAGCCTCTGCCTTGATTCCCCACAGCCATCCCCAGTGGCCGCCCGGCCTCTGATCCCCCTCAGCCCCCAGCACAGGCTGCACTTCAATACAGCCCGAGGAGAAAATGAGATTTCTCTCTCCTATTCAGAATTGAATTACAGAGAACAAATTGCATTTTGCCCTGAAGTTATATTAGTTTCATAAAGGCAGAAGAAGCTTCACCTACCCTTAGTGCTGAAGTCATCCACCAAAATGACTTCCTCAATCAGGTGTGGAGGGGACCTGCTGAGGACGCTGTGCACGGAGCGGAGCAGGGTGGACCACACTTCATCCACGAAGCACATGATGATGGTGGTGGTCGGGAGGTCGTCGTGGACACGCTGCTCGGAGCACCTGCAACGGCAACACGGGCTCACGGGCCACACTCCTGAAAATATCCAGGCTCGGGGGCTTCTGGGAAAATGCACAGGGAGGGGGGGAAGCCAAACGTGGAATACAGAGGCAAAGCTCTGCAATGTTGGGAGAGGGAACAGAGGGGTGAGGGGGGAAACCCTTCCACAGCCCCAGTGCCCCTCTCGTGGGCAGCCCAGCAGGACGGGATGTGCTCACTCATTTCTGACTGGGACCGATTCTGAAGAAAGTTCAGAGGTATTTCAGGACTTCACAGAAGTGCTCTGGGTAAATGAAAATCACCCCAGAATTACTCTGTCACAATCCTTGTCCTGCTCTCTTGTAGCCCTGTTAGGCACTGGAAAGGGCTCTAAGGTCTCCCTGGAGCCTTCTCTTCCCTAACTCTCTCAGCCCCAGGACTACTGACCCAGGCTCTGCAGGGAGCACTCCCCACAAGCCTCCTGCCCATCTCTCTCCTCCTCAGGTTCTCCCCCCACAGCCCTGCTGCAGGGACACGGTGCCTGGCGAGCACCAGTGTCACCAACAAAGGAACGGCCATGGTTTCCTGGTGGCCAGATTTCAGTGGTCTAGTCCAGTACTCCAGCAAGAATCACAAGAGGAACTGGAGTCTAAACTGGGAGAGACTGGAATACACCAGTAAAAAAGTAACGTGTTGTTTGATTCCCGAGAGCTGCCAACCGCCACTGCCACGAGCTGGCCCTCACAACGCAGTACCTGCCCAAGCCACTGAGCTGGGAGCAGAGCCTGCACAGGTCCCTGATGCAGCAGCACCCCCCCCCCCCAGGAACGTGCTCTGTTTGGCCAAGGTGTGCCCGTGACGGCAACGCCTCTGCTCCTGGGCAGGTGCGTCACTCCCCGGAGCTGCTTCCTGCCCCACAGCTCCAAGGCTCTGCTGTCCAGGCCAACCCCAGGGCTGCCTTTGAGCCACCACGGCTCTGGTCCTGTGCACAGGTGGTATGAGGAAGCAGCCCCAGCTATCTCCCTCCTTCCCTGCTCCAATTCTTCCTGTGCAGGGTCTCAGCTCAGCAGGCACCAACGACACGGTGGGAATGTCTGCACTGTCCTGCGGGATGGGGACAATCACGGCACAATTCCCACCCCACCGTACCCACGGTCTGTGAGCACAGGAGGAGGGACACGGGAGGGGCTCTGCACAAGGCAGGTCTCCCACGTGCACAGGGGCTGAGAGACATCTGTGGCAGGACAGGCAGAATGTGAGAGATGAACCGGTCACTCACCTGAGCTGGCACCTTCCCCAGCCCTCCCTGCAGCTGCCACAGAGCCACAGAATGGCTTAGGTTGGAAAAGACCTTTAAGATCATCAAGTCCTGGCATCAACCCCACACTGCCAAGCCCACCTGGCATGGCAGCTCAGGATGGAGCCCCCTGGCCCCTTGCCCTTCCATCAGGGAGGTGCTGCCCATGCCTTGTCTTGCTCTTCTCTATTGGCACTATGGGAGGGAGTGACTTTTTTGAAGTGCAATCCTGACATCTGCAGAATCAACCATACATTTCATAGGGACAGCTGTAACCGTGTGGGAGTTTTCCAAACCCAGCTCTGAGCTGCACCTGACACAGTGGGTACAGTGTTCTAAGGCACAGAGAGGCCTGAGCCCCATCACCTGCCCTGTGTGCCCTGATTCTTTGGGGTTCAGTGGGTTACAACCTGCAAATGTTACCAGTTTTACATTTTAACAACAAAGTGCTCTGACTTGGACAGGCAAGAGGTGTCTGACAGGTAGCACGGCCGAAGCAGAGGGCTTGGTGCCCCCAGCAGCCCTTCCCAGAACCACCTGGCCCATTCCCAGGGGGTGAGGCAGGGATCTGTGCAAGGGGAGTGGATCTTACCCGGCAGGCCTGGTGTCCGCGATGGCTCTGTCCACGGGGATCAGATCGCTGAGGTAGACATTAAAGTTTCCTTCTTTCCATCTACTTTTTGCTTCTTCTTGTTTATCGTTGGGGACTGCAACAGCATGTCCAAACTGGCCGGGAGCTCGGGGGTCTCTCGGGGCAAGCGTTGCATCCACAGACAGGACCCTGTGCATCCCCGGGTTGCCACCCGCCTGCTCCTGCCCGTCCTGGCCAGTGCCAACCGCCCCGAGAGCTGCTCCCGCCTGCTCCTGTCCGTCCTGGCCCGTGCCAGCCGTTCTGAGAGCTGCTCCCGCCTGCTCCTGCCCATTCTGTTCAGTGCCAGCCGCCCCGGGAGCTGCTCCTGGTGCCGCACCCAGCTCCCGGTTCCGGTCACCCCGCGCGGTGGCCCCGGCAGTGGCAGTCGCAGCGTGGGCACCATCACTGTTCTCGTTAAAAAGTTGTTTGTGCTTTTCCCGTCTCGCTGTGGCGTTCCCCGGAGAGTGGGGTCGGCGAGGCGGGACTGCGGGGCTGGCGGAGTTCTTCCCCTCTTTGCTAATGAGGATGGAGCGAGTTCTGGAGGAAGTTTCCTTCTGTCCCGTGTCTGTTTCCTCTGGTCCAGGCTGGGCGCCCGCTCCCGGTGCCCGGGCTGCCAGGCCGGGCTGTGCCGCCGTACCGGGGGGACGCCGCTCGCTGCCGTCGGCGGCGTGTCCGAGTGTCCCCGTGCCCGTCCCCCCGAGCCCGGCCGGCCGCGGGGGCTCGCTGTGCGCGGGGGCCGGGGGCCGGCGGGGAGGCGGCGATGCCCCCCGCACCTCGGCCCCGTGCCCGGCGGGGGCTGGTCCCGGTCCCGGCTCCCTCGCTGCCTTCGCCGGCGCCCCGGGCGCTGCCGGTGCCCCCCCGGCGCCCCTGCCCGCGGGGGCGGCGAGTGGGGGGCTCGGGGGCAGCTGGACCGTGCCCGGCGGCGCCTCGGGGCCGCGCCGGGGCCGCGCCCGCTCCTGCCCCTGCTTCTGCCCCTGCCCTAGACCCTGTCCCGGCTCCTGCCCCTGCTTCTGCCCCGGCCCCTGCCCCTGCCCTAACCCCTGCCCCGGCCCCTGCCCCTGCCCTAACCCCTGCCCCGGCCCCTGCCCTAACCCCTGCCCCTGCCCCTGCCCGCGCCCCGGCCCCTGCCCGCGCCCCGGCCCCTGCCCGCGCCCCGCCGCCTCCCGCAGCAGCCGCCCGCCCGCCTCGCCGAGGGAGAGGCGGAGCGCGGCCATGTCGAGCAGCACCCAGGCGACCGAGGCGGCGAATACGAAGGCCAGGGCCCGCCCGCTGCCGCGGAACAGCCGCCGCAGCCCGCTCATCCCGGGCGGGCGCGGGAGCCGCCGGGCCAGCGGAGCGGGAGGCGGGATGGGGATGGGGCCGAGATGGGGCCGGGACGGGGCTGCCCCCGCCCCACCCGCGCCGGGACCCGCCCGCGCTGTAACCCGAGCCCGGGGACCGCCCGGCCCCAGCCCGCACCCCCGGGCCGGGCGGGGCATCGCGGCCGACGGGGGGGGCAGCGGGGCTGTGGCCCGGGGGGGGACACGCCGGGGACCGGTGATGTGGCTCGGGGATCCCTGCCCGGGGACCGGTGATGTGGCTCGGGGATCCCTGCCCGGGGAACGGGGCTGTGGCTCGGGGGTCCCTGCCGGGGGAGCGGGGCTGTGGCTCGGGGGGCTGTGGCTCGGGGGGCTGTGGCTCGGGGGGCTGTGCGTGTCCGTGCTCCACGTGGCAGCTGGCGCGGCGGTCGGTGGGTTGAGCCGCTGCCGAGGACGTGGGTGTGTTTCACATCCCGCTCAATTACAGGGCACGGGAGCCACGCTGGCGAAGCCCGGCAGCCTCCGGTGGGCTGAGCCGGAGAACGCCGAGAAAAGAACCACCGAGGAACCACCCTCCTGCTCCGGCCCCGGACCGCAGGCTGGAACGTGGCAGGCTTTGCTGGCAGTGCTGGCTGTACCCGCTGTCCTGGCTGTGCCAGCTGTCCAGACTGGGTTATATGTTCTGGCTGTGCTGGCACGCGAGGGCTGTGCAGTCCGACAGTGGGGACACCTCGCACAGCTGTGGTGGCAGCCACTGGGGACACCTTACACAGCCATGCTATCAGCCAAAGCACCTGCTGACACGGCCAGGTGAAGGAGCTTTAGGATCAGTTGTAATGTGTGGGGAAAAGTTCTGAAAACTCAGGGTACGGGCACTGAAGTGAAAGAGAAAAAAGCCTGAGATGGTGTTTTGCAGCTTTATTAAACTTAAACTCCCTTAAAGCTCTCTGGTAATAATAAATGTAATAGCAATGTGCTGTATCCTAAACCCCAAAGCAGGAGATTTTGTTAAATAAAGGGCTCCAACCCACTGCAGCACATAGGAACACTGAAAAGAAATAAGTGGAAAAAATTACATTCATATTCATACTGTAAAAACATAGTGATATCAAAGCCCAGCCTATGGTTACATTGAGTGATGGAAAATAAAGGAAATGGCCATTCTGTTGTTCTTCCAAGGCCTTTCTTTGCCAAGCAAACTCCCTCAGACTTGGGAGGCAGTTCTGATTTCAACAGGATTTGTGTGTGTGGATGGTGCTTGAAGACTCTAAGTAAGAGAGAGGGAAAGATAATATGATTGCAAAAACTGTCTGAAGGGGGAAAAGTGAGCAGCAGCTTGAGAGAAAGCTCAGAGTCAGGGCTGCACTTAAATGGAACATATCCTTTAGTTTAGAAATAAAAATTTTAGACATGTAATGCCTGTGGTTCATTCACCACACTGGCACCGCTCTTCCTTTTTTTTCCCCATGCCAATGCAACCATCCCTGTGGTAGCAGGAGTGCTTAGGCCTGGCTGGGGTCCCCTCTGCCATCACACCCGAGGGCTATGCTCTGGGGTTGGCTCCGTGTGACCCCCAGAGCCAGCCCAGGGGACCCTGCAGTACCTGGCACTGAGCCCTCCCGACCTGGCTCCCCAGGAGCTGCTGGAAATGTGTCCTCTGCTGATGGCCAAGGCAGCAGCATCTTCCCTAATCTCTGGGTGCAAGGTTCAGCTGTGCCGGGGCGGGGACAGACCTGAGACGTCCCCCTGAGCTTCAGCTTCGCTCTCACGCGCTGTGACAAAGTCATCCCCGTTTTGGTCTGGTCAGGCATTCCCTCTGCTCACTCTGAGCCTTGGCTCTCCTCCCTGGCAAGTACAAATGTTCCAGATAGCTGAACAGATTCTGTGACACAAGACAGCTGCTTTTGTAGGGAGGAATTAATTTAATCAAGTACTCCATCATTAAAATAATCTGACATGTCAGATGGAAAAGCACAGAAGCAAGCTTGCTTAAAGATGAAAACTAACACTTTTTCCAGCCAGAAGTGTCCCAGAAGATGAGGCAACGGTATAATACTTCACTCTAGGTCTCCATGTAATATTTTAGTAATGTAAATAATATCTTGTCCAAAGATAATTTGTGAAGGAATTACCTCTTTGTAAAGCCTGGCTGACTTGGTAAATTGTATTTCTTCTCTGGAGCATAAGAATCATAAAATCAGAGTGGTTTGGGTTGAAAGAGACCTTAAAGATCATCCAGTCCACCATCCTGCCATTGGCAGGGAAACCTTCCACTATCCCAGGTTGCTTCAAGCCCTGTCTAACCTGTCCTTGGACACTACCAGGGATGGAGCAGCCACAGCTTCTCTGGGCGACCTGTTCCCAGAATGAGAGGCTGCATAGAGTTGAAGACAATGCTGTGGTTCACAAAGGGCAGGATCAGACACATGTGGCTGATCCCACCACACAGAATACAAGGGCTCTTTTGGCTGAAAATAGCAGAAAACAGTGAAAATCATCCCACTCTTCCTCTTGCCACAGGGCAGCTTCTGCTGTATCTTAATTGCTTGGTTACTTAATTACCTGCACATTGTAGTGTATTTTCTTAATTCTTCATACCAGGTATTTATTATCACTGGGAAGAATTTTCTTTGTCCATTTGATGCTGGAGATGAGGTTGTGTTTATGGGCAGCAGCACAGAAGGTCTCAGGCCTTGCAATCCTTGGCCAGCACAAAGCCATCCCCACATCCTGGATGACGGGGCACAGATTTGCCTCCCAGGCAGCACTGCAGGTGCCAGGAACCCAAACCTCTGGAGTTCCCCAGTGTTCTGCTTTCCCTGCAGTGTGGGCAGAGTCCATGACTGGTGTGGCAGCAAGTGTCTGTGCTGCAGAAACAAGGCCTGGCTCTGCGTGGCCAGGAGCCTGTTCCTCCACACGGCTCCCCATTTCCCTTAAATCACTTCCCAGGTGCACGCTGCTAGTGGGATGAAGGAGTAGGTGTGTGCTCTCTGTAAGGAGTAGGTCTGTGCACTGTGTAAACACAGATGTGTCCTACAATGTGTTGACAAATCACAGATAAGCCCCAAAATTTGAATCAAGACCTGGTTCCTGTGTAACTCTCAGGCAGAGGAGTTTCACCTCCACTGCCAGCCCACCTCG
The DNA here is from genome assembly GCF_009829145.1 of Chiroxiphia lanceolata. NCBI lineage: Eukaryota > Metazoa > Chordata > Aves > Passeriformes > Pipridae > Chiroxiphia > Chiroxiphia lanceolata. Next base: position 39,422,399 of record NC_045643.1, on the reverse strand, counting down.
TACATTACTGACTGTAACTTCCAGGGGGGATATCTGATTTCTCTTACTATGGAAATTCAGCCAATAAAACACTAGGAAACACTGGACTTGGAGTACCCTGGAAGTTTGCTCTCCAATTGGGTATTTGGGGGTGTTTTGGAAGCCTCCACCCAATCAGACGGGAATGAAAATGGAAACTTTGCCTTTGGAAGAAAAGTTTGTGGTTGCGTTCTGCAGGAAAACCACAAAGCTGTAGAGGCAGAAAACTGGGGAATACTGGGCAATGGTGTGCTTAAAAAAATCTGAGGACGAAGAAACTAAAGTTCGCATTTCTCTTTTGAAAGGTTTCTGGATTTTTAAGCCGCCCTCATTACCCGGGGCGGGTGAGGGCAGCGCTGCCCCGTGCTCGGTGTCGGTGTGCACAGAGCTGCCCTCCGGGAGTGAGAGCAACCCTCCCCAAAATGGGGCTGGTTACGTCATCGAAGACTAGAATAGCTGTTCACGAGTGGGTTTTGTTACAAAGAGTGACCCTGACTGACTGTGGCTCCGGTGAATCCGCCAGCATTCCATGTGCTCCGGCACAGAGGGAGTGCTCCGGAGTGCTCCGGAGTGCTGTCACCAGGGCCGGGAATGGGAATAGCAGTGGGCACCCTGATTTGCATAGAGGTCATGTTTTGCTAATATGTGTCTTGTAGAAGCAGACAGCATGCAAAAGAGGATGGTTAAAACCTGACCCAGAGATGTTTTTAAATTTCAAATTATGCATAAAGTATGCCTTAAATTAATTAGGGAATTCATTAAGAAGGGAAGAGTAAAGAAACTCGTGAGCAGTGTTCAGCATTTAGTAACGCAAGCCATTTTCTGTAATTGTTACATAGAATTTGCCTCATAACATTATCCTCTGATAAATTATTGCAGCATAATATGATATATGTAGCTTATTAACAGTTTCATTAATTACTATTAGAGAAAGACACTGAAGTCTGGCGCACATAGAACAAGTGTCGAAGCAGATGGTTGAAATTAGTGAAATGCAATTGGTTGCTGAACCCTTTTACCTAATTACATTATTACATCAAAACAGTTAAACTAAATTTATCAAGTTGTCGGCCGAGCACTGGGATGTTTGGAGCAGGGCCCAGCTCTGGATGTCCTCCCCTGGCTCCAGTGCCAGGCCCTCCTGCAGCCCTCGACCTTGCCTCACTCACCTGCATCCCACGTCAGTCTCCACATCCTCCTCCTCTTCCTCATGGCCTTGAAGGGCATCGTTTCCACACAGCCTTGCCATGCCCTGGCAGTGTCCCCAGGGCTGCTCAGGGACAGCTCTGGGGTTGGCAGCTCTTGTGGGTTTGGTCTCCCCAGGTCAGGGGTGGTGAAAAGCTGTGGTGGGTGTGGGAACACCCAGCTCAGCTGTACAGCACCTGGTGATACCGAAGCAAATGGGTTTGCAGCTGCTTCCTCCAGCCCATGGCACACTGCTGGGTTTGTTCCTTCTCTTGACACAACCCTGGGATTTCCTTCCTATGGTCCAGGAGCCAGGATAGAAAAGTCTGGCAGCTGGTTACTCTGCTTAGGCAGAGCCTCCCGAGCCCTAGACAAGGGCTGGGCTGCACACACCGCTCCCCCCACAGTGACAGGATGCACCAGCCTGGCTTCCCTCGCAGGACATGGAGGAGTCTGGGGGAGGATCTCAGGGTCTGAGGGGTGCAGGGGTCCCTGTGCAGCTGGGACACCCCTCTTGTTCCGTGCGTGGTGGGGAGAAGGGCCACGTTCCCCACGGCAGGGTGGTGCCTTTGTCTGCCACATCACCCCCTGGCACCCAGCCTTTGGCCTCAGTGGAGAGGGGGGGCCCCACTGCCCCCAGACCTGCTCCTTGGAAAGGATGGGGTGCAGAGGGGAGAGGGAACTGCTCCCTGTGCAAATGGCCCCAGGAAGGCGTCTGTTCAAACAGCAACTAATGCGATTCCATGGCCTTGCAGCCAGTTCATGTGGGAGTGATGTTGGGGTTCAGAGCCAGGAGAGTTTGTGGCTCTCAGCCACGGGGCCCTTGGCAAGCCCCATTCTACAGATTTCCCAGAGACCTGAAAGTGATTTGGGTGACATAAAGCACTCCAGCTGCCTGGGAAGGGGGATTTTCGGGAGTGCGTGTGCCTTTGGCTCGGTTTGTAGACCAGGAGAGGAGTGCCAGGCTGAACACGGGGCTGGATGGGCTCTGGGGAGGGGGTCACTCCCCCTGGTTCCCACCTGGAGAAATGTAAAGGCACCGCTGAAATCAGTGAGTCAACCCTTCGTCTGAAATGTCACCTGCTGCCATGTGGGTGCTCTGGGGTCTGTTCCTCATTAGAGCCTGGCACCTCAGCTCGGCACAGGCACCGCCTCAGAGCCCGTGTTCCACGCGCTTCCCGGCAGGCTGGGAGCAGGGCAGGGAATCGCTGACAGCAGAGCTTTTAGACACATTTTAACAGATTTGTTTACCTCTGCCTTAATTAGAGCGAACCGGGTTTAGGCACCGAGCTCCTCCTCGTGCCTTTGGAAATGTTTTCACTCAGCACAGCAAACTCCATGGCAGGGACCGCCTGTACAGCCATGGATTGAGTGGAGCTGGAATCACACAGAGGGGTTTAAGAGCATTTCCCTCTTTCGCCCTGCCTCCGGCTTCCTGACTTTTAGCCCACCCACACTCCTGGAGGAGTCACCAAAGGCTGGTCCGTGTGCCGGGGGAGGACCTAGACTGCACTGCCGGTGATCTCCTGGCGATTCCGAGGGAACCAGGAGAAGACTCCTGGGGAACAGCCCCACCAACCAACAGTTCAGACCCAGACCACACAAACCTGGGGAATCTGTGAGCTGCTCCCGCTGCACAGGTGGGAGAAGGGCTGAAAAATGGATACACAGTTATCCTGCAGAAGTCCACCAAAATAATAATGAGCATAGTTCCCAATAAATTCCTGCTCTGCTCTGAACCCTGAACCCAGTAATTAAATGACCTCTCAGTTGTCTAAAGAAGCCTGTGCCCATTGGATACTTTAATACTATAAGGAATGTTAAATAATTGTCATCAAAATGTGTCTGTGGTGCCCTGAGTTCTCTCCCTAAAAGGGTTTTGGGTTGGCCATGGCAGCTGGAGGCATCTCCAGTAGCTTCCCAAGCCCCCTGTCATGCTGGGGGTAGCCTTGGATGAGCAGAAGGAGAGAGAAAATGCGGAGCCCAAAGTACGAAACATGAAAATCCATAAGTGCTTGATTTTTGTCCAAGCATCAGCAGGTGTGTGGGAGCAGTGGGGGAGTGTGTGGACTGAGTCACTGAACAGAGGCCCATGTGGTTGGGATTTATTTTAATTATCCGTACCGGCAGTTTTTAGGAAATCTCCCACCTTTGTGCTCCCCCAGCTCTACCCTTGGGCACCAGCACAGGTACTGGTGTCTGTGGGAGGCAAAGAAAGATGGAGACAAACCTTTAGCAGGGCTTTTGATAGCACAAGGGGGAATGGCTTTAAACTGAACAAGGGGAGATTTAGGTAGATTTAGGGAGAAATCCTTCCCTGTGAGGGTGGGGAGGCCCTGGCACAGAGCTGGCACTGTCTGTCCATGGGAGTCACTGCCAGCCCATCCCAGTGTGAGACCAGTGTGCCACATGGTGAGTAGGTACAAGAGCTCAGGCAGTGAGGTGGGACTGGTGTATGATCAAACCAGAGCTGGTGAGGGAGGATTCCAGGCCTGGAATATCAGTGCAGTGCCTTCCTGTGTGCATATGGCAGGGAAGACAGGCCATAATGAGTCACTGAGAAATGTGATAAAAATAGGTTCTGCTGCTGTGTAAAGAAAGCAGCAGGTTCTAATTACCGTGGGGGCTCTCTCTGGTGGGGAGGTGATGAGAAGGGGGCAGGACTGCCCTCACACTGCCCAGCACAGGGTTTCCAGCTCTGTGGGGTGGCAGAAAAAGCTGGGAAACCCTGGGTGAGTTCAGCTGAAAAGCCTCTCCAGGTATTTTCTAGTGCTATTTGTGATACATATGCAACCGAGCAGGCACTTCTTTTTATTTCTATTCTGCAGGAATTAAATTAATTTTAGAAATGGCACTATAACTATTTTCCTGCCTCGGGGACCATTTGTTTTAAAATCATTAAAGACTTTTATATGACACTGCACTGACATTTGACGTGAATAAATTAAGGGAATTAGTATAAAACTGCTTTCTTTCTCTGAAGCTTCCCAGCACATCTCTGCACACATGCACAGTCAGTGAGGGTGCTCACAGGCACCAGTGTCACTGTGCCCACAAAGGGACGCAGATCCAGCCCTCCAGCAGCTTCACTGCTGGAAGGGGATGAGGCACAGCCTTAGTGTGCACCCTCAGTGAGTCCCTGCTGTGCCTCGGGGATCAGACTCACAGGATGGTTTGGGTTGGAAGAGCCCAAAAGCTCATTTCCCCTGCCATGGGCAGGGGCAGCCTCCACTAGCCCAGGTTGTTCCAAGCTCCATCCAGCCTGGCCTTGGACACTTCCAGGGATGGGGCAGCCACAGCTTCTCTGGGCAACCTGTGCCAGGGCCTCCCTACTCTCACAGACAGGAATTTCCTGCTAATATCTAATCTAAATCTCTCCTCTTTTAGTTTAAAACCTTTCTCCTTTTCCCTCTCCCTCTCTGCGGGTGTAAGTTGTTCTCCCTCTCTTTTATACAGGAATGCAGGCATGTAAAGCTGCTGGGATGGTCCCAAATTGAGATCCCATCACTACATCTCACCTCCCACCTCTGGCTCTGCATGTTCTGACCCAGCTCTGGAGCCAGATCATCCCTGCTGGAATTTCATGGCCCCCAGGTAACGACCCGTTTGGTTTCTCCTCCCTACCGGCTGTGTGTGCCCTGCCCTGCTGGCTGCCCTCACCTGCCTGCTGTGTGTGCCCTGCCCTGCTGGCTGCCCTCACCTGCCTGCTGTGTGTGCCCTGCCCTGCTGGCTGCCCTCACCTGCCTGCTGTGTGTGCCCTGCCCTGCTGGCTGCCCTCACCTGCCTGCTGTGTGTGCCCTGCCCTGCTGGCTGCCCTCACCTGCCTGCTGTGTGTGCCCTGCCCTGCTGGCTGCCCAAGCCCAGCACTCACACGGAGCAGGGCTGGCTCGGGCTCGGCTGACCTGCCTCGGCTGCTCCTCAGCCCCTTCAGGGCTGCTGGGGACTCAAAGCACATCTTTATTTTAATTTAGGAAGGGGTCCAGTGGCTGCCTGGAGCCTTCTTGGTGCCATCAGACACTAGAAGAGGTTGTGTTTCGTGCCTGTGGGTGAAACAGGCTCAGCCCTGTCTGAGCTCCAGAACACGCTGGGCTGTTGCCACCTGAGTGTAACCTGGATTCAGACCCCAAGTGAGAAGTGCTAAGGCTTGATTTGTTTTACTCTTTCAGAGGAGCACTTGGTGCCCATCGTGTTTAACCCTCCATGTGCAGTTCCAGACAGTGGGAATGTCACTCAGCTGTACCTGCCCGGCTGGGCTCTAATTCCAGCTGTGCCTGGATCCCTGGGAAGGCTGCTGTATTTCCTCCAGCCCCACCATTCATGGCTTGTGCACACTGCTGAAACCAGGGGGGAGTTAAAGGCACCCAAAGATCTGTCAGGAGATCACATACTTTTTTGTGCTCTAACCCCACCATGTGATACTTAAGCAAATTGCATTATTCTGTGATTATTCTCCTCCATGGACACATGTGGTCAGAAGGGTGCAGGATGCAGGATGCCAGGTGCAGGATGTAGGGATGCAGGGTGCAGAGGTGCAGGGTTCAGGATGCAGGGGTGCAGGATGCAGGGATGCAGGGTGCAGAGGTGCAGGATTCAGGATACAGGGGTGCAGGATGCAGGGATGCAGGGTGCAGAGGTGCAGGGTTCAGGATGCAGGGGTGCAGGATGCAGGGATGCAGGGTGCAGAGGTGCAGGGTTCAGGACGCAGGGGTGCAGGATACAGCTATAGGTGCAGATTATCAGCAGCTCTGCCAGGGCACATCCAGAGCTGACAAATCAGAACAGCTGGTGGGAAGGTAGCTCCTCACATTCCATGGGGGGACCTGAGGGATCCTGGGGCTGCCAGCCCCCCTCGTCCTCCCTGGCCCTCTGGCTCAGGTGCTGTGGTGGCCGTGGCTGTGGTGGCTGTGGCTGTGGTGGCTGTGGCTGTGGCAGCCCTAGCTGTGGTAGCCAGGCCCCTTCACCCCTCCCAGCCACGGGAGCTGATCCCACAGGCACTGGAACCCGGACAGGAGGGGCCCGAGCAGAGCTCGCCAGCTTCCCCTCTGTCATCTTGTACTTGTACAGCAAAGTGCTGTTAATAATCTTTCAAATGCTTTGGTGTCAGTCACTGCTCTTTCTTTGTAAATGTTACTCATTTCATAAATAAATCAAAACCTGCAGACCCTGGGTTTTCAGAAACTTGAATGCTTTTGTTAAAATTGTATGAAGCAAATTCACAAACACATGATTTATATTATCTCAGCACAGCACAGGAGATGATAGAATATACTATTTAAATTAACTCCTCTCCCAACAAATGAAATCAATTCTGTTCTTGGGTTACTTTTCATCTGCCTTTTGTCTTGTTGCTGAATCTTTTCTATTTCTTTCACTCATTCATCTATTGTGCCCTTTCCTTGATCTGATAGCATTAAACATATAATTAAGTCATAAAGGAGGGAACTGATGAGTATAGCAGATGGTAATTGCTTCCTACATTTGAATGAAATGATATGCATTGCTACAATTTACAGCTCTCGCCTCATATTTTATTCAGGAACCTTTTATCTCTTTTCCTGCAGAATTATTCTGCAATAAATTTAGACATCTTATCAATAGCTTGGGCGATAGTCACAGAAAGGGGGAAAACTGAACTTTGTGCATCTTAATGTTTAAAATAATTTTCTACAATAATTGAATTATCTCCCACCAAATATCACAGCGAGAACCTGCCGGACTTGGTTGTTTTCCTTTGAAAAGCTCATCCCGTGATTAAAGAGAAAAATTGGCCAGTGTAATTACACTTATTGGACGAGGAGGTGCAGGAGCCTCCTGCAGCCCCGTTTCTTGGTGGTCAGGCTGGTTTTCCAGGGCTCTGAGGCTCTGGCTGAGTTCTGTCAGTTCTCCCACTGTTGGAGTGTGCCAGGGGATGATCCTGAGCACACACAGGGGATAATCCCGGCAGCCTGGGGGGTGCTCAGGGGCTGCTCCCTATCTCACCGTGCTTGGGATTAACAAAAAAACATGTTCAAACTTATTTTCTCTATGAACTATGCCTGGCAGTGCCTGAGGGTTCAGGAGCATCTGTGGCACTGCAGCTGCATGGCCTTGTGTGAAGAGGGTGTCTTCTGCCTGGGTCTTTAGAGCAGGAGGATTTATAACTCACACACAGAATGGCATAGGCCGTGAAAATTCAGGTAAAGGAGAAAATGAGTGTTTTGGGGAAAAACATCCACATTTTGACACCTTCTGTTAAGAGCCAAAGGGGTCATGGCAGAAGAGGCACTGGAGCATAATGAAATCAGCTGGGTTTAGCTAGATGGACAAGCTGGGAGAAAAAAGAGGCATATTAGAAGTTAACTTTTTGGCTTGAAGTTCAAGATTTTAATCTATTTCTTAGCTTTTATTCTATTTCTTAGTTTTTACTTTCTCTCTTAGTTTTTATTATCTTATTTTTTATTCTATTTCTTGATTTTTATTTATTTCTTAGTTTTTATTCTTTTCTATTTTATCCCATTTCCCTTCCCTTCCCTTCCCTTCCCTTCCCTTCCCTTCCCTTCCCTTCCCTTCCCTTCCCTTCCCTTCCCTTCCCTTCCCTTCCCTTCCCTTCCCTTCCCTTCCCTTCCTTTTCCTCTTTTATTAATCACTATTAATTTGGAATCCCCAAATTCCGGTTGCTTTGCCAAACAAGTAACTATTTTTGGTTTGGAGTGGGTGCAGAGGAATTTCCTGGCTCTGAGCAGCTGGTGCCCATGGCAGGAGCCTTCCTGCTGCTATGTCCTCTCCCGTGGGACCCCAGCTGTCCCCTTGCCCTGCCTGGAGGGTCCCCCCCGGCAGGATGCAGTGCAGGGTGTGGTGGCACCGCTCCTGGGTGATGCCCACACTGTGCCCTTGCCACAGCCCGTTTCTGAGCTCCTCTCCCACCACACCACCAATGTTTCTAAATTTTCTGGGAAAACGGCTGTATCTTTCCCTTTTCCCGGGTGATGAAGTGGAAATCACACGGCTGCCTTTGTGACAATCCGTCTGTGGAGCAGCACAGGGGGGAAGTCCCGGGATGGGGCAAAGCAGGAGGAGCTCGGCAGAGGACGGGGCGAGCCCTGGCAGTGAGGAGAGGGATGGCTCCCCGCGGCCGGCAGAGCCCGGGGGGAGCAGGGCAGCGCTGCTGCCGACACGTCTCGGGGTGGAAATGGATGTGGCCACACACGGCCGTGTTCTTTTTTTCTCAGAAGATTGTTATAACAGTGCGAAATGCAACAATATTGGCCAGAAACGGGTCTGTCTGTCATTTCCCCGTCATCTCCTTTATTAGGTTAAAAGCATGATGGATACAAGCAACTTCCCTGGGCTCATCTGTGCCGTGTGGGCAGAGGTCAGCCCGTGATTAGACCCACTTGAGTGGCTGCAGATGGAGGCTCCGGGCACACGGGCTGTTCCTCAGGTCTGGAACAGGAGGAGGGAGCCAAATATGCCCAAAATGAGCTCCCAGCGAGGCGGCTCCTGGCTGGGGATCTGGGGCTCAGTGAGGGGCAAGGACCCGGCCAGTCCAGGGGGATGGGGCAGGGGCACAGTGGGGCTTGGGAGGGGCAGGATGCTGTCCCTCCAGCCTGGAAGGGAACGGGGCTGGAAGAGCAGCAGTGGGGAGTGGACACCGGGTGAATTCAGCCTGGAATATGGTCCAGATTTGTGCAGGCGGTGAACCATCAGGACAAACCACCCAGGGACAGGGTGCTGTGCTGAGATAAGGGGTGTTTATAGAAAGATATGTGAGTCAGGAGATACAATCGTGATACAGATGAGTGAGGGTTTTGGTGTGGTTGCAGGAAACCTCTGGCTCTGTTAGATCCTGGTTCCCCACAGCCCGGGAGGGAGCAGAGAGCACAGGCTGCAGACACCAGCTTCTCTCCTGCAGGATGCAGCTGCCTGGGGCAGAGGGATGGCTGGGCAGGGGGTTTGTCCCAGGGCAGAGGGTCTCTGGCTTTACCTCACTCTGCTCTGTCCTTGTCACACACACAGAAGAAGGGGGACCCCAGGCACCCACCTCTGCATGAGGTGTCCATGGGCAGGGCCAGTTCTTGGCTCTTCCCTCTTCACAGGGGCACAGCTGCCTTTCATAACTTCTTCTCAGGATTTGTGTTTCCACAGTTTAAAACACAAATTTTGGCCTCACAATAATAATCGATTATTTCAATGATTTGTGTCACTGAATTGGACATTTGAAACAACTCACACTTGGAGCTCCTATTTCCCCTGGTGAGGCTGCAGGATGATTTGCAGGGTAAGCCACTGTAAGCCCCCACACTGTAAAGCCTGGGGGTCCTGAGTGCACATGGCAGCAAACCCTGAGCTGTCATCACACAGAGCATCCCAGCTCCTCACTGCTTTCCTTCTGCGGGGTGAGGCAAGAAAGACTTGTCAGTAATAATTTCCTGAGTGATTTTTAAAAGCCCGTGACTCCCTTCCTTATTAGTTTTAATAAAGAGTCACTGCTCCCTAAGCTTGCTCGGAAAATTATTATCCATCAGCAAGACAGAAAACAAACATATGAGCTATTGACAGCAACGGAGCGAGCCCCTCAGGATGGCTATTAACAGACAAGCATTACCTTTTTTTCCTCAGCCAACCTGAAATTAAGTTCTTTTTGAGGATTGGGCTCTGCCAAGCCCTGGATGCTCACGCCACAACTTGGAATAATGTAGTGCTTTGTGTTGGAAGGGACCTTTAGATCGACCAATTTCTCCCCTCTGCCCTGGGCAGGGACATCTTCCACTATCCCAGGTGGCTCCAAGCCCTGTCCAACCCGGCCTTCCCTCTTCTCTTGCTCTGGGTTTGTCAAAGATGCAGTACTAGGAAATACTAAAATCCATTGGTTTGCTGCAGTGGACATGGCCAGCCAGGATGCCATGGACTGATGTGAGGACACATCCCAAAGACTCCACTGGAGAGCCCAGGTGGGTGCTGGTGCTGTTCCTACACTATCACACAGCCTTTGGAGTTTAACATGACACAACTGATTCCCAGCATTTTATGAAATTTAACTTTTTCTACCCTTCAGCTTGGGAAAAATGTAGTTAAAATGGAGAGATCCCAGTGTTTGCAGGGAAAGAAGGGGGACAGGAATGACTCAGATTTGGGGAGCACACAGGCTGGATGTGCAGCTGTGTGTGGTCAAGCTGCTATTGATGCTTGAGAGTTTCCAATTGCTGGTAATGGACTGGGGAAAAAGGATAATGTGTTTGATCGACCAGCATGGACAAATTTCATTTAGGGGATCAATAACAGTTTATACTTGACAGAGCGGAGGGACCACATTTATTTTTCCCTTTGATTGAATAAATGTTTTCAATGAAAGTGCAGATGTGAAGCCATCGTGGCTGTTCCTCAGCAGAGGCACAGCTGCTGCCCTGCTGCTCCTGCTGGTGACGTGTGTTCAAAGGGAACCTGGTGCCATGGATTGCCAGGGGCTGGCACTGCCACTCGATGTGTGTTCAAAGGGAACCTGGTGCCATGGATTGCCAGGGGCTGGCACTGCCACTCGATGTGTGTTCAAAGGGAACCTGGTGCCATGGATTGCCAGGGGCTGGCGCTGGCACTCAGCACTGATGGGCACTTCATTAACACAGAACACATGGCAAGTGCAGGGGCTGGTTCTCCTGACCCCCAGCCCTGTGAAACACCAGGAAGAGACATCACCTGGGCATCTTTGCCAAGGGCAGGGAGAAAAGGGAAGATTTTTTTCCTGAGCTTTTTTCCCTTTTCTGTATCCAGCATAATTCCTTTGAGCCTCTGGGAAGATATGTGGGAGGGTAAACTCGCTGAGGAAACAGCCACAGCTCCACTAACATATGTTGCCTCCTCTCCCAAGCAGCCACTGCATCTCCACGCTCTCCTGTGGCACATCAGGGACCAAGGGTCTGGCCCAGGGGCTGCCAGGGTGGGCTTGGCTGTGGGCACCACAGTGTCCTGACACAACTGTCCCCTTGGCACAGTTACAGCCCTTCCTGCCCGTGTGAAGCTGTGGGTGTGCACTGCCAGCCAGGAACACCCAGCCTAGTCCTGCTCACCGGGGAGAGCAGCCTGGGGGGCTCACAGGGACCCACAGCCCTTGCATGGGCTTCTCCCACCAACAGGGTCACTCTGGGATATGTGGGGACATCCCACCTTGTCCAACCCACCCATCACCAGCTGGGTACCATCTCAAAACCATTTGTCTCTTCTGCCCCATTGGCACTGCTCCAGGAGCTCCAAAATCCTCAAAAATTCCCCCTTGGAGCAGACCTGCTCTATGGCAGAGTGGGCAGAGCCAGTGCACAGTTATTCCCAGCCCCTCAACCAGATCTTGTTGGGGACATCCATCCCTACCCACCACCCTGTCCCTCCTTTCCAGGGATGGGGGGCACAGGACACCATTCCAGGAGGATCATACAGGTGTCACTGGATAACTGTCAGCTTCCCACAGACCCTGAGGGTCACTGTTGCCCAGAGATGGCCACAAGTCTCTGTGGGTTTGGCTTCTGCAAGAGGAGATTGGAATTAGGGGGAAGGAGGGTGGCTGTTAGCTCGTGGGGGGCACGGAGCAGGTGCCTCTCAGGGCTGTGTGTCCCAGGAGCCTCTCAGGGCTGTGTGTCCCAGGAGCCTCTCAGGGCTGTGTGTCCCAGGAACCTCTCAGGACTGTGTGTCCCAGGAGCCTCTTAGGGCTGTGTGTCCCAGGAGCCTCTCAGGGCTGTGTGTCCCAGGAACCTCTCAGGGCTGTGTGTCCCAGGAGCCTCTCAGGGCTGTGTGTCCTGGGTGCTCCCAGAGAGCACACCCGCTCCCAGAGCCTGCCCACAGCTCCTGCCAGGAATGTCCCACCTGGGAACAAATGGTGATCTTGCAGGAATGTTCCTGAGCCGAGGATCATTGAATCCTGTCCACCCTTAAAGCTGACTTCGGCTTTCCTGCTCGGGGCAGTTCTCATCTCCCTCCATGGTTTGGGTTTGCTCCGTCAGACCAGAGGAAGACTTGCTTCCTCTGAATTGGCTTTTTTGGACCATTTTAGACTGATGGCAGAGCACTGGCTCAGCAGACAGCCCCTGCTGACCGAGCACCACAGCCAGATAGGGCTCCCAGGGGCAGCTGCTTCTGCAGGGGCACTTGGATTTGCGTGGGTTTCTTTCTGAACGCAGAATTTCCCCCCTTTTTGTTGTTGCGTTTTAGGAACTCTCTCTAAGAGAGGCTTAAAATCAAATTTGGCTGGTGGCAGATCCTAATTAAGCTCCAGATGACGCAGATGATAACTTTCCCTCGCAATATGGAGCAAATGCCAATAATAAATGCAGCCAGTTCCGAGCTCCAGCTGCACCGGCTCGTTTCGTTTGCTGCCTTGCTCATCAGGGCGAGAGAGCCGAGAGAGTGAGGAGCCCCTTCCAGCCAGGGATCGGTGGCCCCGATGACTATTTTCGGCAGGCAGCTCGGAATTGTTTAAAATGCATATTGTCTGTGTACATTTCAATAAGGCAAATGCCAGGCACGGGCGCCGCGGGGCTCCTGCGTGTCAGATGATTAAGTCTTCAAGACTCGCAGCCATGGGGTCGTTATCGACGGTACTTCCAGGTCACCGTGTGAGCAGCGAAGTTAGAGGCAATGGTTGACCTTTTGACAGCACTGCGGGGTAACCGAGATTCAGAAGACATAAATAACCATTTCTAATTTGTTTTTTTGCGAGGGGTATTTATTTAAAAATGCAAATATATTATAACATATGTGACTTAAGGATATTCAGATGGGAAGGCAGAACGCGTTTCCTCCCGTTCTTTTTCCCCAGTGAATTTCCAAATGAAATGCTTAATGGGGGAAAAGGGAAGAGACGGAATAAATAATAATAATCATGATGAAGATCGCTTACCTTGTTCTCTTTTCGGCTGTCTAGTACCTTTTTGTCAATGACATGCTCTGTGCAAAAAGTCTTCTCGCGGCTGAATTAAGTTTGCGATATTAATAAAGAAAACACGCAGTAAATGGCTTGTCAGCTTTGTTTCATCCCGTGCCTGATGTCTAGCATGGAGATAATGCATCCATGACCTTATTTTATACCTAATGTACTGCAGTGCACACAGAATTGGGAAGCTTTCAGGAGTCTTTTCTTTTGCCTTCAATAAATTGTAAAACCAGACCTTTCAAAATCCTGCCTATTGCACTTTGTGGTGACCTGACTTCCATGCAGAAGCCATTGGCTGACTTTATTTTTATCCTTGCAGGAAGAATAGCTGTTTATAAAACTCAACAAGCATAAAACAATATGCTTTGGGATTATAAATAGCATTTGAAAAGGTTTGGAGATTACACACTCTGGCCTGAAACACTGCAGGGCAAAATTCTTCATCTTTATCCAGGTAAATGAGGAGTTTTGATCAAGAAAAGACAGTTAGAGCTTCAGGATGTGGCCAATAATAACTCAATAAATCAGCCATGATGCGATCTGATGGTGTTCGGCTTCCTTTCAACACATAATCAGTGAGCACTTAATTGTTAGAAGTTGTGTAATTACAGCACAGCCACGTGGGGCTGCGCATTCTCTAACACCCTAATTTCCTGTATTTGTGGTGTTGGGGGCTTTCATCAGGAGCCAGGATCAAACTGCAGCTCATCAAACGAGCCGGGAGGCTGGGACACATTTTGGAGGTGTCTGGCAAGGCATTTGAAGGGGTGTTGAGTCCTTAATGCACTAAGCAGGGGAATAGAAAGTACAGCTATTTCTGCGTGCATTTATATGCATATTTGCAAAACTGGTCCTGGAGTTGCTGGAACTAAATGTGCAACATGAAGGGATCAGGTGAATTAATTGTTGACAGTTGGATTAGATGATCTTGAAGGTCTCTTCCAACCTTGATGATTCTGTGATTCTGTGAAAATAGCAGCGTGATCACAGGCAAAACAATGGTCCCTGCACCTGTCAATGTGCAAACTGTACATCCCACCCTCTGACTCAGCCTGTACATGCCACCTTTCAGCTCAGCTGGAGAACGAGCCTTGGCTCCATCCCCACACACCCGTGGGCTGGCCGTGGTTGTGGAAGGTTTGTTCCCGCAGCAGATGGTGAGCCATTTTGGAGTATCCATTCTTATTTCTGGTCCATTTTCCTCCGTGGCTCTTGGTGATATTTTTACCTGTTCACCAGGGCAGTCAGAGCTCGCTGTCCCTGGCCCTCGTGGTGAGTGTGTCACTGTTGTGCTGCACCACGCACCCACTGGTGACAAGCTGGGGAGAGGGAGAGGTGTTCCTGCTGCCACATCTGCTCAGCCACATGAGGTCCTGTCCACAAAGGTGTGCTGCCAGGAGGGAGTGGCTGCCATGTGCTTAGCATGGCCCAGGATACTGCTGTGGTCACACTGTTGAGCCCAGCAGTGACCACTGTGGGATATGAGGGGCTCACAGCCACGTGTGCCCCTGGGCAGCGCCTGCCTCGGCTGCTGACAGGACACCAGCTCTGCCCCAGCCAGCCTGGGAACGGTGAGGATGGACGGAATCCCTGCTCCAATGGCCAGGAAAGGTCTCCTCTCCTGCTGTGGTGTCTCTCCTCACAGCCCAGTGGCAGCCGTGTCCCCCAGCAGCACATGCCAGCACGAGGGACAGGGGACAGCAGCGAGGTGCTGCTGCTCCGAGGAGAGGCTGACGTGCCGTTGAAAAGGAGCATCTGCCATTTTGTGGACACTTAGGAAATTGCTGTGACATTTGGGTGACATTTTACTTCGTGCTCTGACCAATTGCCTCTCACCTGGTTGTGTGGAGCAGTGAGCTGCTGCCAAGTGGAGAGGAGGAAGCCTGGAGAGGAGGCGATTCCCGCTGGGGAGGGTGTGTGGGGGTGGATCGTGTCCTGCTCCCGAGGGGATGGCACTGGGCACCCACGGGGCTCAGCAGGGACGTGGGTGAAGGCTCATGCTTCCCTCACAGCCCTGCCATGCACAGGGAGCACACTGGATGGGCAGCAGCAGTGGCTGAGGTGGTGACCCAGTCCCAGCCACCCCTCTTGCCTGCATGTCCCCTCTGTCTCTGCCCAAGGGACACGTGTGGCTGGTGGGAGGATGAGCCTGGTCTCGGCTGACCAGATGGCCCAGGGATGGCACTAATTAACACAGGGCTCTGCTGCCATTTGTGCTCCTGAGGAGGGTTTGTAGAGCAGTGAGGACTGGAGGGGCCGCCCTTGCCTGCTGAAGAGCAGCGAACACCACTGAGGCAGTGCACAGCCACATCCCAGAGCATCCCGTATCCAAGTTATTCTCCGTGAGAAAAACGTCACTGTGGCTGCACAGCTCTTTCCCCAAGCCCTCTGCTCACCCTGTCTGCGCACAGTCCCCATGGAGAGAGGGGCAGAGTGGAGGTGCCTGTGGGAACAATGGAGGAGGCACCAGGAGCCACTGGCTGAGGTTTGGGGCTCCACACACCTGGGAGCACTGTTGGGACCAAACCACAGGCTGGGGACTGCCAGGACCCATCAAACACACCAACAGGCAGCAGCAGAACAGCACCAGCCAGATGCTGCCGACGTGTGCTGCCATCCAGAGTCCCCAGCTTGCTCTGAGCAATCCCTAACTGATGGTGTGGCCAATGGCACAGACCTTTGGACAACCTGCAAGCACAGTGTGGCCATTTACATCCCATTCCCTCTCCACCTCGGAGTCTGAACCCGTCTCTCGGAGAGGGGAGTGACTCCCACATCCTACGCTGGTGCTGTTTCTCATTCCCCCAAACCAACCTCCTGCCAGCATCACCCAGAGACCTGCCAGACCCCATGGGAGCCTTGCTGAGCAGCTGCGGAGTTTTTTAGTCTGAAGTCAGAACCAGCCTGAAATCCTCCATGAGCTGGGAAGGAGGTTGAATCACTTGCTTTATTGCACAAGAAAAATCCTGCCTTTTGCTGGTGTTATGAATTAGCAGAAATTAAAGAATAGGGTTGTCTACACATTGCTTGGAAATTGTTTACAGCAAATAATGAAGCCAGACGAGCGCGTTGCCAGAGGCCGGGTCTGGAGCCGCTGGATCGCATTATTAATTAAAATACAAGTCAGCTCTTTCCAGCACGCGTAGCCCGTGGGTATCCAACGTGCTCCACTTGATTGAATCAGGTACTGGCAGCACAGGCATTTTTCATTTTGTGCTGCAAGGGATAACAAAAATGTAAAGCTGTTTTCTGCTACTTCATTTGAGAAAATATTATTTCGGAATGGAAGCGCAGCAGCTGCAGCAGCCGGGCAGGAATAACGTGAGGGACACGCTGGTACCTCTGCTCTGGGGTTTAAACACAGAGGCTGCATCCTTGGCAGCTCCCCAGCCAGGGCAGCTGGTTCCATGGCCATGGGAGGCAGAGGGCAGTGGCCCCTCGTTTGGGAAGGGGAATTCACCCCAGTAGGATTTTGTCTTATCCCCTTATAATGGGATTTTCCCTCAGTGAATGGCCAAAATCACAGAATTCAAGGAATAGTTTGGGTTGTAAAGGACCTTAAAAATTGTCTAGTCCAACCCCCTGCCACGTGCAGGGACATCTTCCATTACTCCAGATTGCTCCAAGTCTCTCTTAGGTCAAAGGAATTAATTTCTGGCCTGTTCCCAAAGGTTACATGCCCTTTCGATTATCTGTTTTCCAGAAAAAAACAAAACAAACAAACAAACAAACCCCACAAAAACAAACCAAACCAAAACAAACCCCACTATTTTTTTTTCTATTTCCAAGATAAAAAAAGAAACAAATATTTTTCCTTCTTGAAACAAGCAAACCCAATCCATAGTCTCTGAAGGAGCAGCGGCAGCGGGATCATCCCAGTGTTTGAGGACTGGCAGAGGGGGGGACAGAGCCTTTCCCTTCCTGGAGCAGGTTTGGTTCACAAACCCATCACAGGGCAGAGATTGGGAGCCCTTCCTGCCACCAACAGCACTGAGCCACAGCAGCTCTGGCAACAGGAAAACAGCCCAGGGCTTTTCCCTCATGGAAAACGTCAGGTTTTATTTTTTTTGCCCGTTAGTAGGAGGAAAGAGAATCCCTCTGTTTGGGAATCCCCTGCAGCTGGTGTCCCCTGGGGGCAGCAGGGACACTCACTCTGGGGGATGGAGAAGTTCCCGGGCTGCCTCAGCCACATCAGGGGGCAGCAGCCTCCACCCACTTCCCAAAGTCTCTGGGTTTGAGCTGTTCTCCTGCAATAAAGATGCCAAATGACCCCGGTGAGGAAATACCTGACCCCAAACACGCTGCTCTGTCACAGCTCCAGGGACCTGTTCACAGCCTGTCTGTAACACTAAGCAAGGACATCTCCAAGGGCTCTGAGCATGCACAGAGGTTTTCCTGCCACAATTCCCTTTGTTTCGGTATTCTGAAGTACTGTCATATTTTAATATTGCTTATTTATTTGCTCTGTTATTGATTATTAATTATCATTAAGTACACAAAAAGTATACATAGGATGGGTGATGCCTCAACTTAGCATTGCTGGAGCAACCTCAGGTTATGGAATTTCCTGACTTTTAAATGCTCAGTCTTGCAACACAGACACGGAGGGGTTTGCATTTGATTTTATGAAGGCCAGGGGGAAAATAAGCGATTTCCCTGCTGCTCAGACCCCAAATCCATGCTCAAGTGCACATCGGGTCAGCCCCTAACCAGCTGCAAGCACACAGCCAAGTTATTGGATTTCTGGATGATGAATAGAGATCAGGAAATGCACCTGCCTGGCTGCAGGGGGATTTGCATGAAAACGAAGATCCCCTACACCTGTGTATGCGAAATATTGATGAAGAGAATCGAGGGTATGAGTGCAAAGCCCATGGCACTGGCTTCCTGAGGGACCATGGCAGAGCTGCTCTGAACCTGGGTGTCCCCTCCATGGGAAGAGAGCAGGAGAAGACGCTGGCAGCCAGGCCCTCGTCAGCCGGTTCCTTTTCCTGGCACAGAAATTCACCGGGAAGTTGCAACAGCTCTCGCCTGCCAGTCAGCTCGGGATTGGGCTGGTAAGTGCACTAATTGCTGCCTGTCTTCTGTGCCACATCCCGAGGGCTGCAGGATGCCCGGAGCAGGGGAAGGCAGTGAGGGAAATCCAGGAGCGACATCGTGTCCTGGGAGTGCTGCACTGTGCCGAAGGTAATTCCCAGGAGCCCTGCACTGCCTGGATGCCTCATCCCAGGAATCTCAACATCCTGTCCCAGGAGCACTGCACCGCCTCGACTGCAGCTCCTCGATTGCTGTGCCCAGGCCCGGCACGCTGAGGTGCCAGGTGGGCACTGCAGGTCGTGCAGCGATGGCCCCACGCACATCCCTGATTTGTGTCTGTGCAAGAGGCACAGACTCAGGCAGAGAGGGCCGGGACGAGGGGTCAGTGTAACGCTGTTCCAATCAGTCTCCACTCGCACCGTGCCCCTCCTGCAGTCCCCAGTGCCTCCAGCTGCTGTCCCAGTGCCGGGCTGGGCACCAGCTCCCAGGCTGGGCTCGGGGAGGAGAAGTGAAGCCTGAACCCCCCAGCCCGAGGAGCTGGCAGAGATCAGGGTGAGACAGCACAAAGACCAGCCCTGTAGTGGGAGGGGCTGCCCTGGGAGGCTCTAATTGTGGGGGCTAATTAATCAGCAGGTGCTAATCAGCAGGTGCCAGTTGAGACCCTGGTGTCCCCCGAGCCCTGCACTGAGCACACTGCCACCAGCCAGGTGTGGGACAGCTCCATCCACATCCTCACCGGGCCCCTGGATGCATGTCCTTCTGCCCCAGGGCCCCACAGAGGGACCCCCTCCTCCTGGTGGGGATCCACTGCAGCAGAGCTTTTGTCTTGCAGCAGGCTGTAGGTCTGCTGCAGAGACGGGATTGCCTTGGAAGAAGCCCCTGCCCTTCCTGATGGAGCTCGTTCACACCCCCAGGGATGTTGTTCCAGGTGTTAATTATCATTAATTATCTCTACATAATAAACTCGTGTATGTGCCACCAGTCTGGCATTTGCTGCTGGTCCAAAGCTTTTAGTCTGATGGAAGAAAGAAAAGTTTCACTCCCAGAGGTGCTAAAGTACCTTTGGAATTCCCTGACACTGCCAGAATATTCTGGATTCCATAACACCCCAGCCCTCAGAGATTCCAGCCCTGCAACACCTCCCCTCTTTTCCAGGCATCCAGCCAATCCAGGTGCTGTTTTCCAGGATACTCCAGTGCCCAGAGGGCAGCAGTGGACCCCATGTGCCCGGAGCCTGGGGTCTGGTGCTGCTGTCATGCTGTTGCCCTGATGGGGCATCCAGGGCTCTGGCTGCCAGACCTTGCTGTCCTGCTGCCACTGCAGTGGTGGCCAGGGACATGGAGCTGCTCCGTGGTGGTTCTACTCTCCTTGCTAATATTGCTTGGCTTGAAATGTTGTTCTCCTCAAAAGAGGAATGTTTCCAAGTTGATTTCTCACCGGTTTTATATTCCCTTTAATTTAGAAAAACACATATAAATAGCAGAAGGTACCTCCCGTGTGTACACAACCACTTCCCCGTGGCTTCCTTGTTGTGTGTGAGAGGAACAGAACGTATTGGTGGTGATTTCATCCTGTTGGATCGTTGGGGAACAAGGCCAGAGCTGCTGTGTCTCCTGAGCCTCATCTCTGTGCAGACACAGGGATGAGGGGCACTGGCTGGGGACAGAGGGCAATGCCTGGGGCCAGGCCCCCAAGTTCTGCTGTGGATGGAGGGTGGGAGGTGCCTCCCAGTGCTGGTCACTCCCTCCACGCTCTCTGTGTCCGGCAAGGAGGGTGAGGGGTTGTGGGGCCGGGGCTGGGGGCTGAGGGGACACACATGTCACAGTCACGACAGCCTTGTGGGGCCCATGGGTGCTCTGCCTGAGTGGCATCGTGGAGCCCATAAAAGAATCACAGCTAATTAAGCACTATTTTTAAACCCAGAGGAATCTTTCCTGCATCAGGGCAGCCTCATGCCATGGCAACCAAGCCTTTCCCGTGGTTCAGTCCTGCAATGCTGCTTCCCAGGAATGACTTTGCAGTTCCAGTGGTGGGTGGCACGGCAATGCCAGGGCATGGCTATGCCAGGGTGCTGGTGGCACGGTCTCATTGGTCACACGGTGCCACCCTGCCTTTGGCCTTCTCCTCTCCCTGGAGGTGTGCCAGCCCCTGCTCCCTGGTGATGGGGTTTCCCCTCAGTGGCAGGGGAAACCCCCTCCTGGGCATCGAGGGCTCCCCTGGCTTCCCAGTCCTCTGTTCTGGAAGAGATCAGCAGCTCCAGACCCTTTGGCTGCCATGGGGAAAATGAGAATTGTAGGGATTCCTGGTAGGCAGCTTGTACAAGAATGAAAGTACATATTGTAAAGGGACCTTCTGAAACAGTCGGCTGGCAAATACCAGTGATAACTATTTTAATTCATCTCCTCTGACATGAATAGGAACTTTCTCTTACAACTGAATATAAATAGAAGTTGGACATAGCATTACTATATGAATAAATGAATTAATCAATCAATGACAAAAACACACTATGTAATCAAAAGATTTTTCATGTTAAGATTAATTTAGTGTAATACATGCCTAAATATTACATAAGCCCCCTTGACATTGAATTATAGGGCTGGTGGATGGGAGGGAGCGGGCTGTGCGGAGCGGGAAGGTGGGACAGAGCTGGGGAAGTGGGCCCTGACTTGGCAGCCCATGGCACGAGGGATGCTGCACCCCCTGCTTGCCAGGCACTTGTTCTGCCCAGGGGGAGGCAGCTCTGCGGGTGGGGTCTCACCTGAGCAGAGCAGAGGGGCAGAATCCTCCCCCCCCTTGCCCTGTCACCCAGACTTCTTTATTTTCTGTGTGTTTCCCTCTGTATTTTCTATGTGTGTTCTAGGTGGACTGAGGGTGAAGTGATATATCCATTTATATTGCAGACAAGGGTCGTGGATTTTGGATTTTGCCCTTGCAAGCCCCTGAGAAGCGGAACATTCCTGTGGCATCGGGCGCTTCCCCTCCCCGGGAAGCAACGGCAGCTGAGGCTCTCGCTCCTTCCAGAGCTGGCATGTGAGGCTTTGCCTGCACAAGTTAATTAACCTAATGAGGCAACTTCTCATGATATGTTATGTGTTCTATATGCCTTCTCCCAGCAAACGATCACACTTCCTAAAAATATAATCTTCATCCTTCA
This sequence comes from Chiroxiphia lanceolata, assembly GCF_009829145.1. Classification (NCBI taxonomy): domain Eukaryota; kingdom Metazoa; phylum Chordata; class Aves; order Passeriformes; family Pipridae; genus Chiroxiphia; species Chiroxiphia lanceolata. Next base: position 39,401,106 of record NC_045643.1, on the reverse strand, counting down.
CTTGAAGTTGCGCCTGGAAGTTGAGGTTAGAGAAATTCAGCCTTGAAAGAAAATGTGATTTCCTTGCAGTGAGCGTAATTAAACATATGGAGCTGCTCCCAGGGGAGGCAGCACTCCCCTGGGCTCAGTCACTCCAGCCGGATCCCACGGCCACCCAGGGGATCTGCCCTAGCTCAACTGGGTGCTGGACACTGGGCACGGCCAACACATGGCCTTGTACTCCACTGTTCCCTGTTCAGACCTGTCCTGGCTGATGCTCCACATGGATGTGCTCCTGCAGGAGCAGCGGGGGGCATCTCAGTCCCCCCATGCCCCTGTACAGAGCTGCTGTAGAACATACAACAGGCACAGGGCTTGGCTCTTTCAGCTGTTGGGGTTGCTCCATCCACCCTCTGAGAAGCAGATAAATAAATGCCCTGCTCCCATGTGTCCTGTGACACCAGGAAAGCCACTTATCCTTAGGGGTGATCTTAGCAAAACCTCCCTGTGACCGTGCAGGGCCATGTCACGGGGACCAGACCGAGGTGCTCGTGCTGCTCCATGTGTCCAAAGCCCACAGCTGGTGGGCACAGCCAGTGCCAGGGGGGTCCTGGCTGACTCTGCCAGAGCCCATCCACCTGCAGGCTGAGCGCTGCACCTCACTGCCCGTTCTCTGTGCTGATCTCTGACCCACATGTCCTGGGACCCCCAGGCCAGCCTGGTCTGGTCAGAGGGCTGGGGAGCAGTGAAAGGTGCCCTGGGTTTATTTGCTCAGTGCTGGCAAGATGATCCCGTCAGGGGAAGAACCTTTTGATTTTGCATTTGTGTTGTCTATTGATTTCCTTTAACACAGTGACATGGGCTATTGCTAATACCTGTCTAGTTAATACGCAATGGCAACTCCACTCTCACAGCCCAGGAAGAACTGTGTAATACACACAGGAGAACATTCCTCTGTACAGCTCAGGCTTTCCTTTCTTTTTCTTTATTTCTAATCCCAGTTTGCGTAGATCTCAGCTGAAAAAATGGAGTGATGAGGATCAAATCTGCTATGCCAAGAGGTCCTTGCCAGGGAGTTCGAGTCTTGCTCTGCTGGTGAGGAGACAGGGCCGTCACATTGGGCAAGGTCTTAGAGGCACCACCTCTAAGACCATGACCAAACTTTTTTTTTTTTCAACAAATTTACCCACAGAATTATCTGCAGCAAAGCTGAAAGGGGAGACAAAGTTTCCACGTGGCCAAAAGCCACGGAGTGAAAGCATCCCTCCAGTGAGAGCACCCGGTGTGAGGAGGAAGGTCCATGGCCATGGTGCTCTAGTGTTTGGGGTGCTCAACTTTGGGAAACGGGGCAATGCCTGGCAGAGCCTGTGCCCCTGCCTGCCTGCCCTCCCTGGGAGCACAGGAGGAGCCTGGCTGTGGTGTCAGCAGGGGAGAAGGGTGTGAGGAAGATGATGGCTGGGGATGAAGGTAGGCCTGCCCCTCCCACACTGGGGCTGAGCTGTGAAATCCCTCTCCAAGCAGTGTTTCCTTCGGTGGGATTGATGGCTCCAAAGGAAATAGAAACTTTCCTTGTTCTGGGCTGGTGGATTTGCCAACCCCCGAACCCCTGCTTGGATTAACATGAAATTCTCTGTTCTGTTTGCAACGTGCTGCTGCTGAAGTTTTTGAACTTTTTGTGATGCGAGGAATTTTGGATGGAGACGGGTGGACACAGGATGCGGGAAAGGAGCTGAAACGAAAATGTTTGATGATGGGAGAGCAAGAATGCACAGTCAATGCCATGGAAGGATGGAATCAGAACAGCCAGGAGGGGGAGGAAGTGTTCTTTACTTGGGAGGAGGACTCTGTGGCTGAGCCCAGCACAGCAGGAGCAGCAGGATCTCTGGGGTGTGGGGTGGAGGGATGAGCTGCTCCGTGCTGAGGAATCGGGATTGTATTCCAACAGCTTCCTAGGGCCGTCAGCACCTCCGACTGCTCAAATGAAGATGAACCTCTCCTGGCCCCACTCCTGCCTTCTGGGTCCTGCTTGGCCACTGCAGGGCTGTCCCTGCTGCAGCCCTGGTTCTTCAGGGACTTGCCAAGAGACAGGTCCTGCTGCAACAACCCAGATCCTGCAGGACAGACCTGGAACTCGAGAGAGATCCTGAGAGACCTGGGCAGCCTTAGAATTATAGGATCACAGAATATGCTGAATTGGAAGGGACCCAGCAGGATCGAGTCCAACCCCTGGCCCTGCACAGACACCCCAACAATCCCACCCTGTCCCTGAGAGCGTTGTCCAAACCCTCCTGGAGCTCTGGCAGCCTTGGGGCCGTGCCCACTGCCCTGGGGAGCCTGGGCAGTGCCCACCACCCTCTGGGGGAAGAACCTTTCCCTGAGATCCAACCTAAACCTCCCCCTTGCTGAAGCCAAGGCAGGATTTCACCTGGTAGCTTTAGAAAGAGCTTTGGGGGAAACACCTCGCAGGGACCTGCTGAGTGGGTGCAGGTGAGCCCTGGGAGGATGGGGGTGAGCACAGAAACCCCCATCTCCCACTGCCCCCAGTGTTTCCATGGAGCGTTCCTATGCAGTGTCTTCTCTGTCACCAACAAATCACGGAGTCCCAGAATGGTTTGGGTTGGAAGGGACCTTAAAGCTCACCTTGTTCCTCCCCCTGCCATGGGCGGGGACACCTTCCGCCTGACCGGGTTACTGCCAGCACAGCCACGGTGCTGCCGCGTATCCCAGTGCATTCCAGGTGTCCCTCAGTGCACGTGACAGGCACACAGGGACTGCTCCTCTGGTTGCATTGCAAGGGTAAGGCAAAGCCTCGGTCCTTGTCCCTCCGTGCTGCAGGTGTGGAGCGGGGTGCAGGAAATGCAGGGCTCTGCTTTGCACCTGCAGGAGAAACCAGCCCTATTCCTTTGCAAATTTACCCCATAATGAGAAACATATGTCAGAGAACATGATTTTCCACAAACCAAGCATTTGCTGCACAGTTTATGGTTAAGTCTGTATGTAGTCACAGCTGTCATGGGAATTATGGGTTCCTTGATTTTCATAATTAAAAGGAGAGAGAGGGAAAGAGGAGGAAAAGGAAGCAGGAGCCCAGAGCCTGGTGCTATGGGCACTGCCCACGACATAGAGGAAAAATCCTCTTGCTGGAAATTCACTGAGATATTCCCTGTACCGGCAGGTTGTGCAGGGAACACTGCCTGCCTGGTTTGGTGGTTAATTAAATAAAAGATATTCCAAATAAAAAAATAGATTCTGGGTTGGGACTCTTGGGAAATCATTACTGACTCGTGACCTCTCTTAACCTGGATAAGGTTCCGGCAGGAGATGTCAAGGCGTGAGGCACAGCAAATACCCGTGAGCATGTACAATTACAGGTTTATTAAAGGGAAACAAGGGCAGAACGATAAATGGAAAAAATGGTTTATGGACACAGGGAGACGGTGTTTCCTGAACGAGCCAAAGTGCTTTCGGTGCTGTGCCCCTGGAGCTCCAGCCGAGCTGTCCCACTGGGATGAAGGTGTGGGAGTGCTCTGCCAGCAGCGGGGATGTGCTACCTGGGCACGGCAGAGCTGCCCACTGCTCCCACAGCATCCCCCACAGCCACAGCTCTGCCTAATTAATACTGTTTTCATGAAGGGCATTTTCCTTGCTTTGGGAAACAAGTGCAATCACACTGCCTGTATATCAACCCAAATACAAGTCACTCGGGGAATAAAGCAAAGATGTAATTGAGGAGCTGCTATTTATCACCCTGCCCGGGATCACGGCGCTGGCACTCGTGACACCCACTCTGTTCTCGAGCACTCGCTTCATTGCCACCAGATACACTTTCGTAAAGGAAATAAAACACCCAACTACTTTCCAAAGTCTCTTTGACTTTCAGTCATGAGCATGTTGCTTATTAGCGAGATGAATTTATAGGTAAGGCGCTAAGCTTTTATAATCATCCTTTTATAGGCAGATGCCATCAGGTTCGCAGAAGTGCTGGCATTAACTGTCAGCTTCCAGTAGGAATCCGAGCGCAGATATGTAAATAACGGCTGGATTTTAATACGTAATTAGCGCTGCCAAACCTCAGTTACAGTATTTAATTACCAAAAATGGGTCTGTTTCCCCACACTGATCCCCAGGCCGAGCCCTCCGGTCCGTCTGACGCCGGCGGAGCCGCTGGCTCCGCGCTGACCCGGCGTCCTGCACCCTCCCCGCGGCTCGGGGGCTCCGGCGCGGCCGGGGCCGCGCACGGCGGTGCAGATGGATAAAAACCCGGCAATCTAATCCTAAATCCTGTCTCTTTGCGGGGATTAGCCTTTCAGCTAATTCGCCGAGGTAGGATTTTTAGCTATTCGACTAGTCTTTCCGGCTGCGCCCTGGGGGAAATCAGGCAGCATCTCTGCAGCTTGTGCGCTCCGGCAGCCGGCACCGCTCCGCCGGCAGGTACGCGGGGCTGCTGCTGCTGCTGCTGCTGCTCGGGCACACGGCACAGGCAAAGACAGGGAAAGCTTCACACCTGGCTGCCCACAGCCCGATTACAGGGAGATTAGCGAGTGGATTCCCCCCTTTAAGGAGCAGCTCACCTCCCCTTCCCTCCTCCGGCCACATGCCGTAGTTTTGAGGAACCTCCAGTGGCACTTCCCAAGGCTGCTGAGAGAGGAGGGTGAGGAGAGGAAAGCAAAGAAGTAGATAAATAAAGGGCAAAGGGCAAAATGCTACTTGATTTATGTGGAGAGGAGGAACTCCCCACGGCTCCGGCGGCAGGAATGGTTGGTGCTGTGGGATCAGTCCTCCGATTGCAAAAGGTGTTTCCCTCGGATCCTTGCACCATTGCAGCCCATTTATGGGGTTTGGGTGTGCGTTCCCGTTGTAAAATCTGCCACGGGAACTCTTTGGCAGGGCTGGAGCTGGACTCAGGTCTAGGACACACAGGGAGCTCCAGCCTTTCCACTGTGCCAGGTTTGTCCTGCAGAAGCCCTGGCTGGCACACACCCTGTGGGCTGGTGCTGCTCTTACCAGGCCTCCAGGACTCAAGCATGCTACTGGGGTGTCCTACAGAAGAAAAACTGGGACATATGTCTGGATGTGCAGGGAACCCCCTCCCTGCACCCAGTGTTGCTGTCAGGGAGCTGTGAACCCCCAACCTGCAGAGCCAGGGTCCGGGATGGCGAGGGGGGACAGCAAAAAGGGGGCTCGACTGGCAGCTCTGCCACAGGGGGGCTTGGGTGCTCTCAGGGGAGCTGTGAGCTGGACACAGGTCCAGGCAGCAAGTCCAGAGGCTGATTTGAAACGTGTCTCTGCACCAGTGTCCCCAGTAACTCGCCAGAAGGAAAGAATGGGAATGTTGCTACTTCTGTCTCTGACTCCGTTTACTGCTGAGGGCTTTTGTTTTTTGGCTGGATGAGTGAAAAGGGTGTCCCCACGTCCCCACATCGTAGAAAGTGGGGAGTGGGAAGTGTAGCAAGAATGGAAGGATTTGGAACAAGGGGTGCCTGTCCCTTGGCCCACACAGCGGTAGCAGATGTGGGGCCATAAATAACAGTGGGAGGAGGAGAAATTCGCAGTGACAGTGAGAGGAAAAGCAGGTGATTTCTGATGCAGCCTGGCTGAGGGCCCTGCACCGTGTCCCTCCACGTCACTCAGGATTCTGCTGGTTTGCAGCTCCTGATCCCATTCCTGGGACTCCAGCAGCAATTGCTGGGAGTTGAATGGTCCTGGGCACTTATTAATGCTCAGAACACCCGATCAGAGGCCTGATATTGGCTCTGCAAACACAGGCAAAACTCTTCTGCACAAGAAACCCCCTTTAAAATTTGCCCCCCCCCCCCCCGAACCGGCGGTGGGAGGTGTTCATTGTGCCACACACATTAATTCAGCTGGCACATTACAATGTTAAACTAAATGACATTATTACAAAGCTGTGCTAAGAAGTGTTGACAGGTCCATATGGTAATTTTACAATGTATAATGAACACACAGACTCCTTTCTTGCAGAAATTTATAGTTCAAATCTATACCCAGGATATCCAGTTTTATTTCCAGAAACTTAAATTGACTTATTACGATGTAGTGAATGTATAAATTAGTTCCAGTAGTTAAACTGAAGCATTTCCCTACAGACTCAATTAGATTCATTAATCTACTGTGTAGACCTGTAAACGGTCCATTGTTCTTTTCCCCCCCAAAATGTCAAAAACTATTTCTCTAACTATAAAATATTTCCTGCAAAAACTGTTTTAAATGGTAAGAATTATTTAAGATCAGGAACCCAGATCCACAAATTATTTCAAGGCCCTTGTTCTTCTTCAAAAGAAAAATAGGGTTCAGCCCTCACTGGATAATTTAGTGGGATGGAGGCTGAATTCACTCTTCTATTAAGCTTAAGACCTACTGGCATAAACCACATCACTTCCTCCCTCACTCCAGGGAATGCCTCAGCTGGAATGGGGATCCTGTGTGCTTCCAGAACCTACAGCACGTGTTGCTGCAAGTATTTGTGTAAACAAGATGCTGCTGAGGGTCGGCTGCAGACACTTGTGTGGTGCCACATCCACAGGGACCGGAATCCACAGGGACCCACATCCACAGGGACCAGTGCTGGGGATCACAGGGAATGTGCCAGTGGACACTAGAACCTTCCACATTCCATAGGGACCTGGCCAGCACAGGGGGTCTGCAAAAGCCCCTCTCTGTGTTCCAGAATCTCTGTGTGCAGGTCAAAGAGATGGTCTTAAAACCATCACTTCCTTGGAACAAATCCATGCTGTTCACACCCGTTGGCTCCTGGTCCATCGTTTTTTCCTTTTGGTTCTGCTTAACATCAGCACTGATTATAGGGTGCTCTGTGGGAGGGACATGGAACCACGACCCAAAAGACCAACAGTGTCCTGGTGGGGCCTCATGGAGCTGGTCAAAGTGCAGTGACAATGACAGGGCACCAAAACAGAGGAGCCAGGGCAAGCCCATGGTCCTGGCATGAGAGTGGGTAAGTTGGAAGGGATGGAGCTGGGGAACTGCTGGAGCAGGGGAAGCTCTGCTGTGAATCTGGGATTCCATGGCTGCCCCACCTTCTGCCAGGGCTTCCCTCACATGTGATAACAGAAATTAAAATACCAAGTATTTTCACAGCTCTGGTCACCCACACAGCTGGGAATGCTGCTGCCTGTGCATCAAGAGCGTGACCCAGCTCTGGGAAAGCCCACACGTCAGACTGACACTGTGTTTTCACACATATCTTAATAGTTCCCTCCAGTCCCCACTGGGAATGTCTGCCATCAGCAGAGAGGGGCCTGCTGCAGCCTGTGTGAGGCTGTTCAGAATCACAGAATGGTTTGGCTTGGAAGGGACCTCAAAGCCCGTCTCATTCCAAACTCCTGCCATGGGCAGGGACACCTTCCACTAGACCAGGCTGCTCAGAGCCCTGTCCAACCTGGCCTTGGACAATTCCAGGGATCCAGGAGCAGCCACAGCTTCTCTGACCAGGGCCTCTCCATCCTCACAGAGAAGAATTCCTTCCCAGTATCCCATCTATCCTTGCCCTCTGACAGTGAGAAGCCATTCCCTCTTCTCCTGTCTCTCCAGGTCCTTGTCCCAGGTCCCTCTCCAGCTCTCTTGGAGCCCCCTTTAGGCACTGGAAGGGGCTCTAAGGTCTCCCTGCAGCCTCTTTTCCAGGCTGAACATTTACATATTATTAAATGTACATTTAATGCTAACCTCACACATGCTATTTAATTGTATTCCCAGTGCATCCTAAAACCAAGGAACAGGAGGGAAGGGACTTGGGTTGGTATTAGCTGATTTCCACGTGGCCTTGCTATGCCCCCAGCTCCGGAGATCCTCTCCCAGCCCCACTCCCACACTGGAGGAAACTTGGGAAAATCTGTGTGTGCAGTTTTCAGACAGAGCCCGGATGTTCAGCGGGGTTTGGAGAGGACAGGGGGCTATAGGGCAGGGTGGGGCTGCCGGGGGGACCCCAGTGCCCAGTGGGGTGATGAGGCACGAACATCCCCACAGACTGAGCCTGGGAGTCAGGAATTCCAGCGTGGCATCGCCAGCAGTGCCGCACTGCGGAGCCGGGCAGAGAGTGCCCACTTTTTCTGGCATGGGGACAGCCGGGGCTCGCAAGGGGACAGTGCCCGTGCAGAGAGGAGGGGTCTGCAGGGATGTGCTGGGGGCCCTCGTCCCTGCCCTGCCTCCAGCATTCCTGGTTCCTGGTCCCTGCCCTGCCAGGCAGAGTTCCTGGGGCACAGGCACAGCTCCTGCTCCCATTAAGCTCTTGCAAGCTGCCGGGATCTGCGGGACCTTGTTTCCAAGTTGTCCCATTTACTGGGATCTGTGGGACCTTGTTTCCAAGTTGTCCCATTTACTGGGATCTGCAGGACCTTGTTTCCAAGTTGTCCCATTTACTGGGATCTGTGGGACCTTGTTTCCAAGTTGTCCCATTTACTGGGATCTGCAGGACCTTGTTTCCAAGTTGTCCCATTTACTGGGATCTGCAGGACCTTGTTTCCAAGTTGTCCCATTTACTGGGATCACAGTAGCCTGTTAATTAACCCCTAATCCATTATCCCTGGGCTCCCAGCTCCCAGACAGCATAGCTGAGTTCTATGGGACGTCCGGTTGGCAGTGGTGGGACCCAGAATGCTGCCCAGCCCGCGGGGCACTGCCCGATGCACCCAAGGCTCTGCTGACACAGACGTGCTGCCAACGGAGGGATCAGGGCAGATTTGGGGGAGTCTTGTGTCTCCAAGCCCTCGCCCAGCGCTCAGTGGGAATGGTGCCACCGGGGCACACAGAACTGTGGCACTTCTTCTCCAACTAAAGCTGTTTTCCACTGCAAAGAGCTGGAGCACAACTGCTGCCGCTCTGAGTCACTCCTGCTGTTCTGGCTGCTGGTGCCGAAAGAAAGTGGACATTGATGGGGCAGAGCCCGGCTGCTCGGGGAGTCCCCCTGACCAGCACAATGGGAAGATTGTGGGGAAGAATTCCGAGCAAATAATCTGGAAAATATTTCAGATAAATGGAAACAGCGCAGTGGGGCTTTGTTTGTTTTTGCCGTGGGAGCATCCAGAATGGAGCAGGAGCAGCTGCTGCACCGCTGGAAGGGCCTGTGGCTTCCCAGGAGCTGCACAGTTCCAAGCCCCATCCAACCCTGAGCACTTCCAGGGATGGGACATTCACAGTTTACCCCTCTTCCAGACCGAAAGAGTCCCCATGACTGTGCCCATGACCTGTCCTGGTGAACTCCAGAGCCCCTCCAGTCAGCCCCCCCAGAACTGCTGCCCCTCTCCTGGTCTGTAAAAGTCAGCTGACCTGGGGGGGTCCTGACGTCAGAGACAGGACTTTATCACTGTCACCTTTATGTCAGCAAGCAGATGAAACGCTCCTAATATCTCCCCTAATGGCATTCTGTACGGCCGCGATCACACCCGCGATAGGGTATTGGATACAGTTGTAAACCTTGAAGGAATAAGGGCTGCCTAAGAGAATAGCTTTTCCTAGCTTAACCACATTACAGTAGCGAGTGTAAATCACTTGTCAGTCGATGGCAAACGTACCGGTGTTATAATCGGAGGAGAAAAGGAATAAAGTGCAGATAATCTTTTTCGCCATTTTGCTGGCAGCGGCGGCGGCGGGAGACTGACAGCCCTTCGCTTGAGTGGCAGGTGTCCTTTGAAGCGCCTGTGAATCGCTATCTGTGCAGACTGTTGAAATGCATATTTCCATCCTTATCGTGAAGGAATGGATGGGCAAGATAGGTGCTGTTAACATGGCAAATAGCTCCGGAATTATTCATTGTCAGCTCCGGGCAAAGAATAGGGGGAAAGTTTTATTATTCACCGCGCACAATAGCCGGTTGCTTAATGATTCCCACTACCTTGGCAGGATTGTCTGCCGACTTCAGGCGCTCGCGGTGGGTGACACAGGTCTGGCCAAGTGTTAGAGCAAGATCATACGGCCCGGGCCCATTTTAATTTCTAATACATTAATCTTTCCCTCGCAGATGCACAATGAATATTCCGCAGCCCCTTGTTTGTCAGGAGCCGTCTGCCTTTCATCTATTCAGGTGGGCCCATTGACTCTGAAAGCGCGCTCAAAGGGCCTGATCAGTCAATGACAACGGCGGCACAATGCCGGGGCGCCCCGCTCGCCCCCGGCCCGCGGGCTCGCTGACACCCGCTCCCCGGGGACGCTCCGGGCGTTATCGCGCCGGGGAGCGCGGCCGGCCCGTGTATCGCGGCTCCCCAGCCGATGGATCGCGGCTCCCCAGCCCGTGTATCGCGGCTCCCCAGCCGCCGACCCCGGCCCGGCGCCGCCGCAGCCCGGCCCGCGCGGAATTAAAATGGATTAAGTTGGCTTAGCGCTGTTCTACAAGCGGCCCGCGCGCACCGCGCCATTCAGGTTTAATTTTAATCCTTTGTCTCGGCCCGCTAATTACGATTGTTTTAAGTCCATTATCCCGACGCGCACATTGTAGCTGGCGGGATCGGCGCGCTTGTAAGCGCTGTCCTCACTTTTGCAGGTAGTGACCCTTGAATTGTTAAACGAGCCCGTGCCAGCGCCAAACAGCACACTCCTGATCCGCGATTCACTCTCCGCCCGCCGGGCCTTCCTCTCTGATTAATTAAGTAGCAACTCCGCAGCGGCAGCGGGGACGAGGACTGTGGAAGCCCCCGGGCTGGGGCAGGGTGGGATGCCGGGACCCCCGGGAGTGGCTGTGGGTCGTGTTGGCCCAGATGTCACCCCTCCCTGACACTTTGGTGTCCTGTCTTGCCCTGGCACAAAGCTGAGCTCAGGGCATCACTGCGGAGCTGCGGGAGGTTTAGGTTGGATATTGGGGAAAAATTCTTCAAGGAAAAGGCTGTCCAGCCCTGGCACAGCTGCCCAGGGAAGAGGTGGAGTCCCCAACCCTGGAGGGATTTAAAAACCATGTGGATGTGACACTTGGGGACATGGGTTAGAGGTGGCCTTGGCAGTGCTGAGGAATCGTTGGACTCAGTGGTCTTAGAGGGCTTTTCTAATCCAAACCATTCCATGATTCTATGGTCTCCTGCCAAGGCACCATTGTCCCTGGTCTCTTCCATGCTGCAGAAAAGCTGAAGACCACCCAAACTAGGCAGACACACACAGAATGTATGCAGAGGACACATCAACAATTCATTGGATGGGGGATGTTGCCCTCAGCTCTCTCAGGGACCCCCACATTTGCTCAGAACCTCATTGCGTGAAAAAGAGACCCTGTTAGGTCTGGCTTTAGGATATAATCTGCATGAAGCTGTTGGGCACCCAAAGTGGGGTCAGACAGCCCATGGACCATGGCTCACCACCCACAGGGCTCCAGGACAGGGGAACTGTGAGTTGTGCCAGCCAAAAATGAGCCCCATTCACTCCACTCCCTCCTTAGTGAGGGATGACAAACCTTCAGCATCTTCCCAACTCTAATCTGTGCATGTTCAGGCCAAACACAACCCGTGGGGGTAACAAAGGTTACATCTGGTTCCAGTTCTTCCTGCTGAGGGGCTGGGCCTGGATTCCTACTCCACTGATGCCAGCTGAGGGACCCGGCCATGGAGACAGGCCCACATCCTGGTGTGCAGATCCATGATTCCCAGAGCACCCTGGGACAAAAGCATCCCTGGCTCTCCTGGAGCCCCAGTCATCCCATCCTGTCCCACAGCTCTGGAGCTGCAGCACTGTATGAGCAGAAGCAGGTTTGCAGAAGGATTTGCTCCACTTTTGGAGATGTTCCCCTTCGTTGTGCCGTGGAGCACCGACAGAGGCTCCAGAGGATGCTCAGAGCCCAGCAGGGCTGTACCCTGTGCTTGCTGCAACTGACCCTGGGGCTGGGATGGTGGGAAGGGGCCAGAGCGCTGCTTCTTCCCAGGTGCTCCTGATTTACTGGATTTAAAAGTGTTTTTCTCCCTCCCACAAGCCCGGGGGGGCTGCTGGGACTTGCACAGTGCTGGGTGCTGTCCCTCTGCCCCGGCTGAGCTGTCCCTTCACCCCGAGGGACAGCAGACCCCTGTCCCCGCTCTGCTGACCCCAAATCATGCCAGCTCACATTCCAGCCACCCTGTGGGCAGGAGCTGGGCTGGGCTGAGCCAGGCACAGGCACTCAGGGCTGGAGCAGCCCCTGTGCCGAGCAGCCGCCGCGCTGGCCTGTGCTCTCAATAAAAGCTCATTAAGGAAAGATTATGAACATATAACAATACATTTTAAGTGCGCTGCAATGATCCATAAAATTGGTGTGGCTAATTAGCAGATCAAATCTCCATGAGAACTGGATCACTTTAATATCCTTGGGTAGTTTAATTCTGTAGGTATTTTACTATCCACACATGTTTAGTAAAATTAAATAACAGTATAAATGTTCAGTGGGATTAAAACAACAGTAAAATGAAACCAAACAAAATGAATTTATTTTGTTAATAGAATAACAGAGAATCCCAGTGTTGATATAACATTACACAAAATCTAGAGCAAACACAGTCTGAATCCCAGTCTCATTTCACATGTAATTAACCTTTCTCAATCAAGCTAAGCAGCCCTGATACCTCCTCCACAGTGGCTGTGCACCCACTGCTCTGCCTGCACTAGGATGAGGGGCAGGAGGCAGTTCCAGGGCGGATTCTTCACGGTGCTGGTGGTGATGCTGATGCTGGTGATGGTCCTAGCCCAACCCCAGGGTCCAGCTCTGAGCAGTGCTGGGAGTGTCCTGGGTACCCTCCATTCTCCCCTCACCTGTTCTGGGTGCTGGAGGTGTCCTGTGATTTGGAGAGTCCCTGGCAGACACTTGGTAGGAAAATGTAGTGAGTGTCTGAGAAGTTCTTGGAGTTTTTATGCTCCCCCTGGATACACTTCTCTCGGGAATATAATGTTTTTCCCTTTTCCACGGTCCTTCAAATGAGCACCCAGACAAAGGTGCTCCTGGAGGTGAGATTCAGTCTGTGCTCTTCATGCAGTTCGTAGAATCATAGAATTTCAGCAGGAAAAGTCGTGCTAATGAACAGTGCTATTTATTTAAGTATTTTTTATTCCTCCTCCCCACCAGCAGCCCCTGTTTGTGTCGCTGTTTGTCGTGAAACCCCACGTGAAAGTTAATAACAACGTAATTATGGTCCTGAGGGAGCTGCTGGAGGAGGTGGTTCAGCCACTATCCATCACACTGGAGGAGTCGTGGCAGTCTGGGGAGGTTCCCACTGACTGGAACAGGGATATGTAACCCCTGGTTTCGAACAAGGAAGTAAGGAAGATCCTGGGAGCTGCAGGCTGATCAGTCTCACCTGTGTGCCAGGCAAGATCCTGGAGCAGATCCCCCTGGGAGCTGAGCTGTGTGTGCCAGGGCACCCTCACAGGTTTGCTGGTACACCAAGTGTGCTGTGTGGTCACCATGCTGGAGAGAAGGGATGGCATCCAGAGGGAAGGGGCGGCTTCCAGAGGGACCTGGGCAGGCTGGGAGAGCTGCGGGGGTTCCTCTGAAGAAGAGAAGGCTCCAGGGAGAGCTGAGAGCCCCTTCCAGGGCCTAAAGGGGCTCCAGGAGAGCTGGAGAGGGACTGGGGACAAGGCATGGAGGGACAGGACACAGGGAATGGCTTCCCACTGCCAGAGGGCAGGGAGAGATGGGATATCGGGAAGGAATTCCTGGCTGGGAGGGTGGGGAGGCCCTGGCACAGGTTGGGCAGAGAAGCTGTGGTTGCCCTGGACCCCTGGAAGTGTCCAAGGCCAGGTTGGATGGGGTTTGGAGCAACCTGGGCTGGTGGAAGGTGTCCCTGCCCATGGCAGGGGGTGGCACTGGATGATCTTTAAGGTTCCTCCAACTCAAACCATCCTGTGTTCTATGATAATTTAGAGCAATAATTGCATTTTTATTCAATAGCTATGGGAAAACACTGAGTTGAATAATGAGATAAAAATGAGTGTCTCAGTCCTAACAGGACATTAATCAACATATTAACTGTGTAGACAAACTGATTTGAGGCTGTTACAGCTTAATTTGTCTCAAAATCATTATTTTTTATGTATTGCATAATGTACTTTAAAATACGTGTTGGGGTGATCACATGTAAGCGTTGCAGTTCTGCAGAACTGATGCTGTGCTTTGTTCTGCCCCGAATTACACCTTTTTCAGGTGTCATTTTATACCTTTTCCAGGTGTCATTTTACATCATTTCCAAGTGTGGTTCAGCACAGAGCCTGCACTGCCGGCACTCTGGCATTTGGGAGTCGGGCTGGGACAAGCCTGAAACCTTCTCCTTTATATCTTAGCCTGTCCAGAACACTTTTTCCTCAGCATTCCCATTTCTAAAGCCTTTGGATTAGCATATCCCATTTCTCCGGGCAGCAGCCCTGTTGGCTCCGAAGCTGCTGGCCCCCCTTGGCATTCCCTGCTCAGGTTTTTGGCTGCTGGTCAGGATGAGTGATGTGGTGGCACAGAGCGGGGAGCCCTGGGCACTGTGAATGTCAGATGCCAGACAAACTGGATGCCAGACAAACTGGATCCCGGACAAGGAGCAGCGGCTCCGGCACTGTGTGGGCACAGAGCCGGCTGTGCCTCCGCATTTCGGGAGACAATGATCCAGGAGGTGCTGAGGGGCTGCTGGGACACAGGACAGGCAATACCCCAACGGGAGTTTGGTGGAATTCTCATAAAGGAATAAAAGCTGAGTTAGTGGCTGTTTGCTCTACCCAGCACCCTGAAGATGCTGCAAAACACATCCCATGAGCTCAGACGTGAGGATTGTCTCCCCTAGTGTTTTGTTTGGTTTGTTTTCCCAGTCCCAGTGGATGTCTGTGTCCATCTGACCTGGCAATCCACACTCAGGTGTGGTGTGGACACCACATGCCAGGGCTGGGCCACCTGAAGGTGACATTTTCCTGGACACTCCTTGAACTCCAGGTGCTTGATTTAAGGTTTATGAATATGTTGGGATTTTTTCCCGGGAGGACTGGAATTGCTGCCAGAAGCAGGCAGGCCCACACTAATGGGGGTGAGAGGCCCCGATACCCCAAGCAAACCCCCATGGTCAGTGGCCACATGTCCCCATGGCCGTGCACAATGGCCAGGACTGTCAGGTGGGAGCTTTTTGGCTGAACAAAATGTTTTGGGTTGGTCCAAGTGGCATTTAGGGACAGGGAGAGAACCAGCTTTGCCTCTGTTTTGCCAAAACCCCCTTGTGTCACAATTTCTATTTGTATTGGACCCAAAACAGTGCCCTGGGTGGTGCCAGCAAACCCCAGTGAGGGGCACCATGTGTGGCTGCAAGAACACAGTGGCAGAGGTGGAGATCAATAGGGTAGAGCTTGTCCCCAGTGCATTTCCTCCTTTTCCTTTCCTC
Organism: Chiroxiphia lanceolata; assembly: GCF_009829145.1. Taxonomy (NCBI): domain Eukaryota; kingdom Metazoa; phylum Chordata; class Aves; order Passeriformes; family Pipridae; genus Chiroxiphia; species Chiroxiphia lanceolata. The sequence continues at coordinate 39,385,804 of NC_045643.1, read as the reverse complement.
CTTTTCCTTTTCCTTTTTTTCCCCTTTCTTTTTTCTGCTCTTCCTTTCCTTCCTTATCTTTGTCTGTATCGTTTAATGACTGGACATGGCACCCAGTGCTCTGGTCTGGGTGACAAGGTGGTGATCAGTCACAGATTGGACTCGATGATCTTGGAGGTCTTTTTCAGCCTTAATGTTTCTGTGATTCTATTCTGTATTTATCCTTGCCCTTACTCTTATCTTGTTCCTTTTTTAACCTTTTCCTTTTCCTTTATTTTTCCCTTTCCCATTCTTTTTCTCATTCCCATTGCCATTCTCTTTCCTCCTTTCCTCCTTTCCTCCTTTCCTCCTCTCCTCCTTTCCTCCTTTCCTCCTTTTCTCCTTTCCTCCTTTCCTCCTTTTCTCCTTTCCTCCTTTCCTCCTTTCCTCCTTTCCTCCTTTTCCTTTTCCTTTTCCTTTTCCTTTTCCTTTTCCTTTTCCTTTTCCTTTTCCTTTTCCTTTTCCTTTTCCTTTTCCTTTTCCTTTTCCTTTTCCTTTTCCTTTTCCTCTTCCTCTTCCTCTTCTCCTTTTGTTCTCTCTGGGCTCTGGGGCAGGTGAAGGGCTGCCCTGCACAGCTCCAGCCCTCACTCCTGTGGCTGGAAGTGTTTGTTCCTGAAGGAGGGAAGGGGAGCTCCTCTCACGGAGCTCCAGCAGAACCTCAGCCAAGGCTTGTCCCCACTGAGGCTCCAAGGAAAGGAACCCTCCTGGGGGACCCGGGGGCCTCCTGATGTGCCCCAACCTGTGCAGGGAGCAGGGGCCTTGTGCCCGGGAGCAGAGTGTTTCAGGGACTAAGAAGTGGGGCCACCAAGTGCTGCCCAGGAGGTGCCTGAGAGGTGGCCCGAGGGTGTCCCAAAGGAGCATTTTCTCCCACTGTGGATCTGTCTCACATGTTACCAACCTTCCCTGTGGATCCATCTCACACGTTACCAACCCTCCCTGTGGATCCATCTCACTCGTTACCAACCCTCCCTGTGTTTGGGGGCACACGGTGGTGCTGCTGCCCAGATGGAGTGACAGAGAGCACAGCCCAGGGCGGGGGGAGCAGGGACACCCTGGGCTGTGGGGGCTCAGCACTGGCACAGCCTTCCCTCCCTGAGCCCAGTGCTGGCCCCTGCCTCCCCTCCCAGCTGCGGGTGCCCATCCCGTGTGGGCAGGGGGCTGAGGGGGCCCAGGATTGCTCACAGGTCCCTCCTTCCCCAGTTAGCAGGCAGAGCTCCCTCCATCCCTGAGTGCCAGCCCTGGCCAGCACGGGAAACCCCCCAGCAGAGAGGCTTGGAGGGCCAGAGCACAGCCGGCTGCTGTCCCCTGTGATGGGTGTGACAAACCCGGGCGGTGACAGGAGCACGTGGATCTCGGCTGTTCCCGGCCCCCATCGGGAGGTCTGTCCAAGGCACCCGGGCTGAAGGATGCAGTGCTGTGGGGGCCCCGGGAGCCGGGCAGGGGCTGGGGGCTGGCTCTGATTAAGACACTGACAGAGTGCACAAAACCCCGTTTGGTGGCGTGACATGTCAGGGGATGAAGAATCAGTCTTTGTCTGCGCCGGGCCAGTTTCCTTTCAAAAGGCCCTTTAGATCAGCTGCAGGAAAAACAAGGAGGGAAGCAGCCCATTGATTTAATACAAGCAACACGCAAAGTACATAATAATGAAAATCAAAATCCTTTCATGGTGTCCGTGAGGGCAGCGAACAATGGGAATTAATGCAGCCTCCAGCCCCTCAACTTTTACCTCCGAAAGTTGTTCGGATTATAGGACTAATTCTCCTTCTACCCATGACTAAATTGTGTACTGGGCTCTACTTTTGTTTGACAGCAAAAAGTAAATGATAGAAAATTGGACCCAACAATATGGTCTGATTATTCCTGCACTACAGAGTGTTCTCTCAGTGTGACACACCATGTTTATCCCACTAGGGAGAAAGGGGGAGAGATCCCTTGGGATTTATCAGCATGTGTGGTGCCATTAAGTTAAATAGACATGTTAGGATTTAACACTGTCAACAACATTTTTATTTCTCTTTTTCATGATTATGAAGATTTCAGTTTGTAAAATCTCAACTAAATATAGTTTTGATATTGGACAAACAGAAGTTATTTTGGGAATTCCTCCTGTAGCAGGGAAAGCTCCTCCATCCTGCAGGCCCTCCTCCTGCCATGGTACCAATTCCCTCCCCGGGCTGGAATTTCTCTGTGACCTCAGGAAGTCACATAACAGCTGAGTTCATGCAGGTCTAAGGCACGGTGTGATGGCCTCGGAAGCCCCTTGGAATATCCAGGGTGGGTCTCTGGGCGTCACACTGGAGTCAGCAGTGCCTGGCAGAGGCTGGCACGGGGCTGGGAATGCTGCACGTGTAGAAGAGTGGACCCCAGGATGTGAAGAGGAGAACCATTTGGTGCTGCTGATGGCTGGGCATACCCACAACAGCAGCAGTTTCTAAAATAAATCCCATTAAACAGGTCAGTCCATATACCTCAGCACTGACACCTGCCGTGTGCCCGGGCCCTCCCTGGCACTGCCCCGCCCTGGGTCACAGAACCACACCATCCTCCAGGCTGACAAAGTCCTTTCAGATCATCAACTCCAACCATTAAACCAGCACTGCCAAGTCCACCCAGCACAGCAGCTCAGGACAGGGAACCCACCCAGGGCTGTAAAACTCAGGGTCCAGGTGTTGTGCAGAGTCTGTGCTGAGTTTGTGCTGCTGTGCCCCATCCCTCACCCACATCCCTCACTCACATCCCTCACCCACATCCCTCACCCACATCCCTCACCCACATCCCTCACCCACATCCCTCACTCATATCCCTCACCCACATCCCTCACCCGCTCCTGTTTTACTTTGCTTGCTTTACCTTTTTTGAAAGTCTTCTGGTTACAAGTTGGATGTGCACAAGGGGAATTTAAAAAACCAGCTCTGTATCCACAGAATTGCCAAGCAATGCCAGGGCCCCCTCACTGCTCTTCTCGAAGGCTGGAGCCAGGATCTCACTTCAGTCCCAGCTGGAGAGGGGCCTGGCAGCCCTGAACTGCTGAGAGGGAAGAAGAGATGAGATTTTGGCAAACCTGAAAGAGCCAACAGTGACTGTCACTGAATTCAAAACAGCCGTTGGGCAGTGAAGGCATTGCACAAAATACTTCTGGTGCTTAAAAACATAAAATAAATAAAAATAAATATATTATTTTAAAAGAGCAGGTATCATATTCAACTGCAGTCAGATTATAAAGTCAGTAAATATGTGATTATGTAGTGATTTTACGTTGTTTTATCTGTTCCCACACACTTTAGCAGAAAAAAAAGAATGGATAATGCTGCAGGGCTGCTGATTAGTGGCTGTGTTCAACTCCTAGAAAACACAGGGTAAAGTGCAAAGAGGAAACATTATCATAGAATCACAGAATCATTTGGGTTAGAAAAGCCCTCTGAGACCATCAAGTCCAACCATTCCCCAGCACTAACCCATGTCCCCAAGTGCCACATCCACAGGGATCCTCATCCCTCCAGGGATGGGGACTCCAGCACTGCCCTGGGCAGCTGTGCCAGGGCTGGGCAACCCTTTCAGAGGAGAAATTTTCCCTAAGATCCAACCTAAACCTCCCTTGGTGCAATTTAAGGCCATTTCTTCTCCTCCTGTCCCTTGTTCCCTGGGAGCAGAGCCCAACCCCCCCAGCTCCCCCCTCCTGTCAGGGAGTTGTAGTCAGTATCTATTTGTATATTTATATTTTAGTGATTTTATCTATTTATATAGTTATATATTTCAAAAATAATACAGTAATCCCTGCAAGGTTGGTGATCACACCACTACACATTGCCAGGGCATACTTGTGCAAAATACTCTGGCTTCTCAGTTAGGGGATTTCTTCTTCCCTTAAAATTCAATGTTTTCCTTAAAATATGGAGTTCTTTGGAATTTTCTTGTGCATGAAAACCTCAGGATCAACAGAGCCAAGTTTGACCCCAGCAAATGTCATGATGAATCAGGTGTTTTTCTGAAACCTTTCCCAAATCCAGCTTTTAAAGAAACCAGTATCCTGGGGTGTGTGTGTGTGCTCCCCGGGGAGGGGATCCCCGTGCTGCCAGGGGGTCCCTGTGTTTCAGGGGGGGTCCCAGTGCTGCCGGGGGTCTCCATATACTGGGGAGGTCCCCATAGTGCTGCAGTGTCCGTGCTGCCCATGGGGGTCCCCATATTCCAGAGGGTGTCCCCATATTCCGGGGGATGTCCCCATGTCCTGGAGGGTGTTCCCATATCCCGGGGAGGCTCTGTGCTGCCGGGGGGCTGTCGCCGTGCTGAGGTGGGGGGGAAATCCCTGTTCTGTGCCCGTGCTGGCGGGTGGTGTCTATATATTCCCGAGGGGTCCCTATACTGGAGTGGTCTCTGTGCTTGGGGGTGGGTCCTGGTATTCCAAGGGGTTCCCTGTATTCCAAGAGGGGTTCCCCGTGCTGTGCCCGTGATGACGGGGACTGTCCCCCTATTCCGGGGGTGTTCCCGTTATTCCAGGGTGTCCTCGTGTCCCTGGGTGTCCCCGTGTCCCCGTGTCGGGGTGTCACCGTTATTCCAGGAGTGTCCCCGTATTCCGGGTGTCCCCGTATTCCGCGTGTCCCCGTTATTCCGGGGGTGTCTCCGTGCCGGAGGTGTCCCGATATTTCGGAGTGTCCCCGTGCGGGGGGTGTCCCGGTATTCCGAGGTGTCCCGGTATTCCAAGGTGTCCCGGTGTCCCGACAGAGGGCACTGTTGCCGTGCGGAAGCGCCGAGCCGGACCAGGGATGGGGCACCCGGGACTCCTTCACTCCCTGTCCCGGGGCTCCATCGTTCCCTGTCCTGGGGCTGCATCGCTCCCTGTCCCGGGGTTCCATCGCTCCCTGTCCCAGGGCCCTGTCATCGCCTGTCCCTGCTCGCCGGGCAGGGAAGGGTCCAGGCCCCCGTCCCAGCCCGGGACAAGGACAGCGGCCGTGGGGGAGCCGACCCGGCTGTGGGTGCTCATGGCAGGGCCGAATTTATCACAGAACAGAATCCTGGAATGATTTGGGCTGGGAAGGGACCTTAAAGCTCATCCAGTCCCACCCCCTGCCATGGGCAGGGACATCTTCCACCAGCCCAGGTTGCTCCAAGCCCCGTCCAACCTGGCCTTGGACACTTCCAGGGATCCAGTGGATCCCACAGCTTCTCTGGGCAACCTGTGCCAGGGCCTCCCCACCCTCATAGAGAAGAATTCCTTCCCACTATCCCATCTAACCCTGCCCTCTGGCAGTGGAAAGCCCTTTCCCCTTGTCCTGTCCCTCCATCCCTTGTCCCAGGTCCCTCTCCAGCTCTCCTGGAGCCTGTTTAGGCACTGGAAGGTGTTGTAAGGTCTCCCTGGAGCCTTCTCTTCTCCAGGTGAACACTCCCAGCTCTCTCCCATTTAACATGAGCTAAGCTTTCCCTCAGTCCAGCTTTTCATCCACTGGTACTCTGAGCCTGGCTGTTCATCCCGTGATTCAAAGCTCCTACACCAGCCATATCTGCCCCTGTGCTGACATGTCAGTCCCTGTGCTCAAGAAAGTCTGTTATTAAAAGAATAATAACTCTATCACAGGTTTGGGAGTCCAGGATTGTATTTTCTTTCTCAAATATTCATTACAAATATAGATTGTGCTTTATTGGAAGTGGCCTTTAATGAACAGGGTTCTTGTTTGCGTACAAGGAGCAGCTTCCAGTGCCATTCCCTGACAGTAATTGTGGGCTGAATGGAGCCAGCACAATGCCAGAGCTCAGCTAATGGCTATCCTGTGGATTGAGTGCTCCACTTTTGTCATTATCAGGCTACTTTTTAAAATGCAGAAATTAGTCAGGCCAGCAAAGAGTTAATTACGTTCCTTGTGACAGGAAACCCTCAAAGCACATTAATTGTGGAGAATTCTTTGTCTTTAATGCAAAGCAGGAATTTGAAAGGCCTGGGCAGATGATATCATAGAGGCAGTTACTCAAAGCATCATTTAGAAGAGGAAAAAAGCAGCCATGAGTGCAGGAGGAAACCCTCCTGGTAGGTAACTCCCACCCCCACAGGAGCTGCAGGAATCTGGGAGGCACATCCTTGGTTCTGTGTCCCTGAAGTTAAGAACAGGCACTTAGAGAGGCTGTCTGACTCTGCTTCCTTTCCAGCCTCACTTCTCCCTGGCATTTCTCAGTTTCTAGTGCTCATGCCTTGGCAAAAGCATGTAAAAACAATGTCCCAGACTGCATATGGCAGCCCTGGGTGCCAGTGGCTCCAGCCTTGGAGGGTGTGATGGAGCAGGAGCAGCATCACCTCCGTGCTGTGCCAGCCTGGCAGGGGCTTGGCCACCTCTGGAATCTGGCACCAGGTATCTCTGTGGTCATGGGACAAATGGGAACACCACAACCTCTTGCTGGGGCAGGGAATCCAGGTGACAAGCCCCAAAGAAGCTGCCTGGGTTGGTTTCACACCAAGCACAAATCAAGGCACCGTGCCCCGCGTGCCGGCACTGCCACGAGACCTGCGAGTGGCTGTTGATTGCCAGGCTGAGGAGGAGCAGAAATGATCAGCACAATCAGAGACGGTGTAATTAACTGCACTATGTAAAAAATAAATTAAATAACTCCTCTCTAATGATCACACACCATGCTGAGCTGGGGGGTTCACACAGCACCGGGAGCGCTGGGTGGCCCAGTGGTGGCGGGGGTCCGGCAGTCCAGCCGAGGGACAGCAGGGAACAGGATGAGGACACCCTCACTGCTATTTTGGGGAGAGCTGGGGTGCTGGCCCACCCAACCAGTCAGTCTGGGGGCTGGGGAGGTGGGAGGGAAGTGGGGAGAGCCCCTTGCTGCTGCCAATGCTCCCAGTGCCAGCTGGGCCAGGCCCTCAGCTGGGAACCAGGTGATACCATGGCTCACCTTCACCTCTGAACGTTCTGCTGAAGCGTTTACAGGAGGAATTGGGCCACACACAGCTTGGTGGATACATTTCAAGGGCCTCGTTGCACAAACTGTAGGTGGTGGTGGCACCGGGGTCTCCTCATACAAGAGCTGTTTTCATTAGTGAAGCTGTGAGCTGCAGCAGCCCCCAGACGTTCAGTCCTGCCGACTTCAAAATTAAACACAATCAAATATGCAAAAAAGCTCCAACCAGTCCTGAAAAGCGATTCAGGCCTAAAGACAGCTTGAAAAAAAAATAGAGGAATTGGCAACTAAAACAGGGTAGGTAGTTCCATTAAAAGAGAAAGAATTGGATGTAGAGAGGAGGAGTTGCCTTGACCGGGCAGCCCCACACTGGTCCCTTCTTTCCAACCAGTACAATTGTCCCAATGGCAGCAGGAATCCACAGGGTTTCCCCCCTTGTCTCATTGCTCTCCTGGCTTCAACCTTGCACTGTAACGTCGACAGAGCCCTGACCCTGGCAGGTTAAGGGACTCCCAGGGACTGGGGTCAAATCCTCAACTGCCTGCACACAGGGATCAATGCAGCCCATCCTTCACTGTCAGCAGCATTTACAGAGACATGGGGGGGCTGAAAAGTTGGATGACAGTGTAAGGCAATATTAGATTGTTTGTTCAATTATGGGTTAACAGAGCTTTTGTTTTCATTAAAGCAGCCAGTAGCCAGTTCCCACTCAACACTGCGTTTTTTTCAGCTGTGGTGAAGTTTCTCCCAGCTTATTGGCTAATTTAGCTTAACTAAGTCAGAATCAGCTGAATAATGTGTCTTTTCCTGTTGCAAATTATGAATAAACCTCCTCCCATTGAAAGCAGGGAAGTTGATAGTGATCCCACTTCTGAATGCAAACTCCAGAAAGGCACAGATTGGGCACTGCTGTGCTTGGGGTTTATAGGGAAAAAACCAGGCTTCAATGAACAGTTTTTTATATAAATATTTTCCATTTGGATTTAATTAATTGATTTTAATGTGAAGTATTAATAGTGGAAGCCAATATCGTCGTTACTGTTGTGTATGTTCCTAAGAGGATTAGCTTCCCTGAAATATATATATTATCCATGAGAGTCAGGGAAGCCCCTGGATGCTGTGGGAGCCCCCAGGACACAGCTCTGCTCCTCCCTCCTCCCTGCCCTGCCCCACCTTCACCTGCAGTGGCTGCACCGTGTGAGTTGCTCCCATGACCAGGTTTGTCCCTGGCTTTCCCCAGGCTGGGAGCACAGGAAATCTCAGCTGTCACTGCTGCTCTCCATGAGGAGACACAGCCCCACTCCAGAGGAGGACACCAGCACCTGTCTGTGTCAGCTTTTGGGCTGCTCTGAAGGTAAATTTATGCACTGCCAGTTGATCTCTGATGTTACTGATCTTGACAGAGAGTCAAAGAGGGGTTGTGAAAGCTCAGGTGGGTAGTTGTGGTTTGTGACAATACATGGACACAGAAACACCTGGAGTGGGATGAGACGGGATGAGAGCTGTGGCTTCAGCCCCTCCAGGCCCATTCCCCAGCCTTTGAGACAAGGTGAGATGTGGTGTGGGAGCTTTGGCTTTGCTGCCAGTCAGCCCTGCTCAGCAAAACAATGATGCACATCACTAATTTTAGATGTCCAAGGTCCGTGTGGAGCCCAGAATTCAGCTCAGCTTCGCAGGAGGCCTCACAGAGCTTTGTGCAGCATCGTTGGTCAGACAAGGGATTTCCACGGGCACAAGAAGAAGGAACGGTCGGGCCAGGAGTGACCAGTTGTGGGGGACCCACAGTGGGCTCCAGCGAGCTGTGAGTGCTCCCTGCTCAGGATGTGGGGTCCTTTAGGGGTCTAAATAATTCAGGAGAAAACTCCAAACATTATGGAAGTATACACTTCACTCCAGTCAGACCTTCCCTCTCCCCATTTATGGAGCTGAAAGGGGATAAATGGTTTGAAGATGCTATCAGAGTTCCTCTATAACACCTCTTGTCACTGGAGGAGCCTCCAGTGTCCCTTTTATCTCCATCAGAGGCTGCTCTGTCTGGTGAGTGAAAGGGAGGGAGGGCTCAGCACAAATTACACTGGTAATTCTTTCCAGAACTAATTAACTTAAAAGATACTGTACTGATTGCAGAAAAGGTGTTAACAGAAGCTTATGAAGTTGAAAAACAAAATTAATCTGCATTTGAGAAAGGCTCTGCCTTTAATCTTGAGCTTGTGATGTACCAAATACCCTGAGTGGAGCAGAATGAAGCAAATGATGAATTCTGGTTTTTTCATGTTTGAAGAGCCACGATATCTGGGAGAGGGATGAGAAGGGATACTAACAATTTTTTTTCCCACTTCCACTTGGCACTTTGTTCTTTCCTGACAACACGAGACACAGGTTGCAGCCTCCACAGAGTGGGGACACACTGGTTCACTCACCCCCCCACCCTGGGGGTCGGCAGAGCCCTCAGCGATGCCACCATGACCCTGTGGGGACAGAGCACAGGCTGCCCAGAGAAGCTGTGGCTGCCCCTGAATCCCTGGAAGTGTCCAAGGCCAGGTTGGATGGGGCTTGGAGCAACCTGGGCTGGTGGAAGATGTCCCTGCCCAGAGCAGGGGGTGGAACAGGATGAGTTTAAAGGTCCCTTCCAACCCAAGAGCTGCCATCGTGAGCAGCAGCCCCTGCACGTGTCCTGGTGTGGGGGACTCAGCAGGACCCCCAGAGTGAACCAGGGCCACCAGGGCCATGGTCCTGGGGGGGCCCAGCAGGCAGCAGCTCTGCCCACCTCTGTTTAGGAGCATGGAGGGATTTTACTGTTCTCCGTGGATCTCTCTTCCTGCCTAACAGCTTGGTATTATGGAAAAAAAGTGCCAGTCTTTGAATATTATTTTCACATAAATTCCTTACAAATCATAAAATGAAGCTTTTAAACCCGAATCCTTTGAATCTGGGAGCAGTCTATATTTCAAGGCATTTTGGACGTTGCTGGTAATATTTCTCTCTCTCATCCCATTTTCCCGAACTGTCCCCGCTCTCCTTTTCCATCCATCCTGCTTTGCCCTCTGACTGCAGTAATGTCTCCAAAGCTTTGCATTTACACCCAGGATGGCCCAGAATTGCTCTGATTTATACCCCAGACGGGGAGAGAACTGAGCCCTTTGAGCCCTTTGAGCCCATCCCCCCAGCCTGGGGGTGTGCAGGGGCCCGATCCTGGCTCTGTCCCCTCGTACCAGCCACAGCCTTTAGTGAGCTTTCCTAATGAAGGGTGGAGATGGATCATATTTTAATATTTAGAGACTAAAATTTGTTTATATTTTAGCAAGATAGCACTTCTGAGCAGCTGATTCGCTCTCGAAGCTGCAAAATCTGGGAGCTGGCAATTAATCATGTGCTGGTCCTTCCCCTTCCCTCTCCCCTTCCCCTTCCCCTTCCCTTTTCCCTTCCCTTTCCCCTTCCCTTTCCCCTTCCTCTTCCCCTTCCTCTTCCCTGGCACTGGGATGTCTGGATCATAATAGGGGCAAACTGAGACTTGTGTGGCCTGAGGTCAGAGCCCATATCCTGCTCTCTCCTCTCCAGCTCCTCATTGCTCATTGTTTTCTGGGTGATAAGAGTGTATTTTCTCATTTATTTACAAAAATAAAGATATTATGGATTTATTTAGGAAAACAGCTGCTCCAAAGCCACTCCTAGTTTGCATCTGGACACATCTGGGCAAAAAACTGTTCTTGGGCAAAGCCCGAACAAGTTCCCAAGGAGATACCAAGGTGGCAAAGGCATGACCAGGAGTGTGTTTAACCAGCTCCTACCAGGAGCTGTTTACTAATCAATCCAAAGTAAATTATTGTTTTCTGCTGCCATTAAGTAACCTCTGCCAAAAAATTAACCTGTAAACTGTTTGACGTCCCAGAGCAATATATCAAAATGCTGCCAGCATGCTGATCCCTCACCATGCTGCTGCAACAAATCAATTAGGCTACCAATTCTGTTCATTAGAATTCATTTAAATCTCAATTAAAAAGTTAATTAAAAGTAAGAGTGAGAAGGAAATAATGTCTAACATTCTTATTAAACTCAAATCACCAAATTAATTTTAAATCCAAATCAACAATCAGAAGTGGAGATATAAAGAAAAAGGGGGAAAACCCCGGGCAGGCTGTTCTGCTGTGGTACAGGAAGAGGCTGCCCTTTGGTGCTCCCAAGGAGTGATTTTCTGGACCTTGATGCTGCTCAGAGCCCCTGCCTGGCAGCTCCATCCCATTTTATTTTAAAATACAGTATGTCTGATTTCTGGGATGAATTTGTCTCTGTCAGACAGGGCCTTCAGCAACCCCGTGAGTTCAAACAGCTCCTGCTCCCACTCGGCTCCTGTCAGCTCACCCCAAGCTCTGAGGGTTGTTTTTCCCTTCAATGCTGTGTTATAGGACACTTCTCTGAAGAAAGGGCTCGTCTTTGGGACGAATGTGCCTCAGCCCTCCGTGCTGGGGTGGTGGCTGTGGGAGGAGGGGCTGCCCCAGCCCAGGCATCTCCGTCCCCACCGTGTCGGGGTCCGAGCGCATCTCACTCGCCGGGAGCGATGGTGACCCGCGACTCCTAGGGGTGGTTTTAATTAGGACACGGACCTTTCCTTCCCGCCTGGGAGCAAGGCACTTATTTCTTTTGTTTTCTTAAGGTCCAAAAATAGAACCCTCAGCCGTGAGCATCCTCCTGACAAGCTCCAGAAGCCTCAGCCTGATTTCCCATGCAGTTCTTGGCACCGAGGTCTGGGTGGAGGTGGGCAGGGTCCACCCAGCCTTTCAGTCTCATTAATCATTTGGCTTTCCCTGGCTGCTCACAGCATCTTCTGGAGGAACCCTTCTCTTTATTCATTCAGACAACCCTTTGGATTAAACAGAGCCAGCTAAATGTCAAACCAAATCTGAGTCTTGATGCAGATAATCATTTCAATAATATTTCTCCATTTGTGCCCAAACACCAGGGGAATAAAGCTTTTCTGCTGTCAGGTAGTGTAAGACTGCAGTTGGTGTAAATGCTTGACATTGAGCCAGATGGCTTAGCCGTGCTGCAAACATATGTTCAACAAGCAGGCTTGCACACATTGGAATTTTATTATTTTGCACTGGTGAGGCATGCATATTTATTTACTTGACCCCCTTTGGTGTCACTTTGGTATTAAAACAGCCAGTTATGGAGTGTCTCAGAGCCGTGGGGCAGCCCAGGTTTAGTGTGTCCCTGCTGGGCTCCTGTCAGCACCCGGCACTGGCTGGACCTGCACCGGTGGAGGGAACATCTCCTGGAGCACCCCAGCTCCAAGGAGTTCCCCTTCCCCAGACAAGTGTTTACTCTGCAATTATACCAGTAATTTTCCCACTTTTTTAAGGCCGGGATGTCTCGACAGGTGATATATTGTGCTCTGTCAAGTGCATCCCAAACATCTCGCTGTGATCACCAAATTAGAAAAAAAATAATCAGTGCGAAGGGGGAAAAAATGAACAAGATAAAAAATTAGAATCTTTGGTTGGACTCAGCAGCAGTGACACTGTTACACCGAGCCCAGGAGATGCAGGTTGGTTTTTTTTTTTCCCAGGCTGATATTAAATAGCCGGATATAAATCTAAGTAATTTCACAAAACAGCACTGGAATGACCTGGCATCTGATCCAGAACTTGTTAAAAGCTGTAGGAAGCTTTTTCCTCACATGTGCTCCAGGCTTGCATTGGGTTTTTGGGTCCCAATCCTGGTGCTGCACAGAGCAGGTTCTGCCACCCCAACTGGTCTGACACCACCAGGGTGTGTGAGGTCCTGGTGTGGAGAGGTGCCCGTGCCCTGATGTGTGGCCTCAGGCAGGGCACAGCCAGTGTGCAGCCTGAAAGGGTGGTAGGATGTGGTTATCCTGGGGGGGCTCCTTGAGCTCTTGCCTCTGCTGACCCCCATCCCCATCAGACACCTCTTCATAGAGCAATTGCACAGAACCCCAGACTGGTTTGGGGGGGAAGGGACCTCAAAGCCCAGTGCCACCCCTGCCGTGGGCAGGGACACCTTCCACTAGCCCAGGTTGCTCCAAGCCCCATCCAACCTGTCCCTGAACACTTCCAGGGATGGAGCAGTCACAGTTTCTCTGGGCAACCTGTGCCAGGGCCTCCCCACCCTCACAGGGAAGATGTTCTCCCCAGTATCCCATCTAACCCTGTCCTCTCCAGCGGGAAGCGATTTCCCCTCTCTGTCACTGCTGATGGATCTGTCTCCTCCATCCCCTCCATCTTCAGCTTCAGAGAGAGAGAAAATAATTCAACCCACTCTCCCATCCTTGCCAGTGGCTGTTCAGTGAAAGTCAGGGAGAAGCTCTCTCCATGTGGCAGTGGGAGCAGGTCAGTGCAGGAGCAGAGGTGAGAGCAGGTGCAGCCCCTGCTCTTTGTGAGCCACCGCTCTGCTTCTCTCCGCAGCCGCTCTCTTTGTTGGCTGGGGCTGGGCTTGTGCTATTTCAGCTTCAGGGGGCAAGGCCCATCCATTATTTTTGTCTGTAAAGTGCCCTGCACATCCAGGATGCTCTTTAAATAGTCATAATAATAATAATAATAATAATAATAACGCTGCTCCTGACAGAGCTTTGCCCATTCCCCGGTACTCGAGCTGAGTGTGCAGCAGCAAATTGCTCAGCTGTCCCCACCTGTGGCAATTGAGTGGCACCCTACTGGGTGCAGGGTGATCCCATGCTCCAGGGACAGTGTCCTCCTGCCTGCGGCTCCCATGACTCCCGGGGGAAGCAGGGATCCAGCAGCTGCTGCTCCGGGTGCTGCACAGCACCAAGGGATGGGTCACTCTGACCAGGCACCCAAACGGAGACCAGTGCCAGCTCCGTGCTGCTCACTCAAACACTGCTCTGTGCCTTTGGGATCCGTGCTCTCCTCTTTCTCTCTGCCACTGCACACCCAGTCCAGTTGTTTATTACCTTTAGGGAAGGATGGGGAGGGATGCCAGGTAACCCTGCAAAGGCTGGCACCCGCCGTGGCACACGCTGGCTGCGCCGTGGGCACCACGGTGATGGATTGCCTGTGTCCAGTGGTGCGATCCCAAATTGCACTGGCAGGACCGTAGATTTGTTGCATACAAAATAGGATTATCCTTATTATGAAATAAAAATCTTTCCTTCCCAATTTCTGACTCTTCGGAGGGACGAAAGGGCACACGCGGACGGGCGCAGGGACTAAATGAGATGTGCCGTGCTGCAGAGGCAGGGCTGGCAGGTTTGGAGGCGGCCCTGCTTCCAGAAGCTCTCATTTCCAGCTAATCAGTGCTGCTAACAGTCAGTTTGATTTATATCTGTTGATAAATCATTCTTCCTTAGCGATGTCCGGCTGGGATTCTGTCGGGAGCAGAGGTGTCTCCTCGAGGCACGGAGCAAGCCGGGAGGATGCTCCAGCAGGATCACGTGCATTCGGGGCTGACAACAGGAAACTCCACCGGTGTTTTCACCAGAATTTGGGGGTTTGGGGCTTACCTTGCAGGCAGTGCTCTCTGGGTACATCCCTGGTGGGCAGTGGTGCTGGGGTTGTGTCCTGGCACATCCCCGGTGGGCAGCAGTGCTGGGATTGTGTCCTGGCACATCCCTGGTGGGCAGCAGTGCTGGGCACAGTCCCGGGGCATTGCCCCCACTGCATGGCCCTGTGCCCAAGCTGCTGAGCACCAGGTGGCCACGGTGCCTGTGTTAACTTCGGGAGCAACCGTGGAAAAAGCAGAAGCAAATGACTGGAGGGAGAGTTGCTCATGAATTTTCCTATTGATTTTGCTGGATTTGAATTAGTTTCTCCCACTGAACAAACCCACCTGCCCTCATTTGCACAGCCTGAGCCCATGATGGGAATATTTGGAATAAAAGGCCTGAGCAGCCCTGCTGCAGCTCCAGGGATCTTGCTGAACAAAGTGCTGCTGCTCCTCGCTGCATCTTCAAGGGAGGTGTTTCAGGATCCATTTGAACGCGACTGACCAAGAATTGGTTCTGAATTAAATCCTACATACATTTAGCCTCCATTTCCCTGAATTCCCATCCTTTCAGTGGAAAACTGGTGGGTGTTTGATAGTTATACACTGGTATTGCAGAGTACCTGAGCTTGACTTCAGGAAAATGGCTCTGCCAGGGAAATCTTGACTGCAATTCCAAATGCAGCTCTTGTGGAGTCTCCTCAAGACCCTTAGATGAGGAGTGTGGGATGGGACTGCATTTATTGCTGGGGCTGAGCTGGGGTGCCGAGGTGCCAGGATGCTGAGCTGGGGGAGTGGAGGAGGAGGAGGGTGATGGGGTTCCCACAGCAGCTGCTGCTGTGGCACATACAGGTGTGCAAGCACCAGGCAAATTTTGTACCAAATATTATCCATGAGCCTATCCCCTGTAGAAAGGGGAAAAAGGATGCTGAGAGAGCAGGGAGGTTCAACACAGGGGAATGAGGGCTGGGGTGCTGCCCACCCTGGGCCCCTTAACGTGCCACAGCCAGGGGTCACCTCTCCTCTCCAGTTTGGTTGTTACTGGGAGCAGTGAGAGCCCCTGGTGAGTTACTTCAGGGGAATGGGGGAGCAGGTCCCCTCCTCAATGACATCCTGCTAGAAAATACGGAGTAAATCACACCTGCCACTGCTGCTCCTTCAGAAAAAAATGAGCTGGAGCTGGAGTTGACTTAGGATATAGATCTCTATCCTCTCAGTCATTCGTGTGCTAGTTTTTCATAAACTTGGCTGCTTCTCGTTTGCCCTCTAATAATTCTCCGAAGGCTCATTTCCCCTGTATAACTCTGTGCAAACACAAAGTTGAGGAAAGGGTATTTAGACTCATCCTCCAGGAATGCTGTTGTTGGGGAAATGCTTGTTTACCTACGTCAGTAATTTTCAAGAATGTAATGTGCATTTGAAGATCAAAGAGAATCATGTGTGAAAACTCCAGCACTTGGATCAGCTTGAAGCTCCCATGGAATTGTGGTCCTGCCACTCCGGGCTGGCTCCTTGCCTTGGATCACCAAAAACATGGAAAGGTAAGGGATTGCTGGCTCCAACAGTGAGGGGGTTAATCCTCAACCCCTCCATTTGTGGGTACTTTATGGTGTTATTCTTCATGAGTGAGGAGGGATCTGTTAATTCCTGTTATTGTGTCTTCCCTAATGAGTAAGGATAAATGTCATCAATAGCAGGAACCATTATGTGTTCCATACAATGCAAGCTACCTCACTACAGTTTTTCCTCTGTATATTTTCTTATTTTTTTATGTATACAAGGAGGAAAATATTTGTTAAAGCTCATAAATTTTTTTTAAAAATGTATTTATTAAGATCACAAAAAAAAAAAGTGACTGGTGACCTGCTTGTCACGCACCATACTCTCCCTCTTTTTCCCAAATTTACAGCAATCATACAATCCCAGAATGGGTGGAGTTGGAAGGGACTTTGAAGATCATCTCATTCCACCCCCTGCCATGGGCAGAGACACTTTCCAGTAGGCAGTTCCAGTTTGCACAGATGGACAACCTTGAGCAGAACATCCCAGCTCTGGTGGCCCAGTACAGAGAAGCAGCAGGTTGGGTGCCCCTGGGCAGCCTGAGCCGGGCTGAGGGGACACCCCAGTCCTGGGCTGGAGCAATTCCGGGGTCCCACCCCCCTCCCCACTGCCCTCCCAGGGCTGGGCTCTGCCCAGCACACACTGGGTGAGTGTTCAGGACACCTGGCCCGACTGTGCAGCCCGTAAATCCTGGAATCATGGGATATCCTGGGTTGGAAGGGGCCCACGAGGTCATGCAGTGCCACTCCTGGCACCCCTGGGCCACCCTGGCAATGAGGAGCAACTCTGGCAGCTGTGGGCACGCTGGAGGAGGAGAAGGGAATTCCTGTTAAACACTTCAGCAGCAGCTTGGACAGAAAAGAGACCAAACCCTGGCTGACAAACAGCCTACCAAGCCCAAGGTCTCTAAAAGTGCCACAGTGCCCTTGGTCAGCCTCAGGGAACACCCCTGTGTCCTCTCGGAGTGCCCAGCTGGTACCAAACCCCAGCCAACCCCCACTGAGCCCCCCGGGCACCCAACGGTGTGGGGGAGACGTGGGGGTGGGTGAACCAGGCTGGCCCATGGAGTGGCACTGAGAGAGCTGGTGGAGTGTCACGGATGGGGCAAAGGTGGGGATTCACCCACAGGTGTGAGTGTGGGTTCAGCTGCCTGCCTGGTGCCACCGGGAATGGTTGTGTTCCCATGGCACATGGTCTAGTGGAAGGTGTCCCTGTCCGTGGCAGAGGGTTGGAATGGAATGAGCTTTAAGGTCCCTCTCAACCCCAACCAACCTATTCTATGATCCTATGACCCTGATGACATGACGATTCCTAAATCCTGTGGCTGGAGGATTCATCCAGGAGGCAGGATCTGCTCCATGCCCATACCTTTGCAACCAGGCACGTGCACAGACCCGCCAGGGCAGTCCCTGGGGAGTGTGACAGGGATGTGGAACGTGCTGCTGCTGCCAGCAGGCCATAAATAAATCCTGCTCTGCCCTCAGGCAGGAGCAGCCCAGGAGCTGAGTCCCTGTGCAGGCAGTGGAAGGGGATGGGGGAACTGGAGCTGTCTGTGCCCCAGCACATTCACAGGCACCGCCTGCCCCCCAGAGAGCTGGTTCTGGGGTGCCCTTCACCCCGTGCCCCGTGTGCAGGGCACAGGGAGGCCTGGCAGACACTCCCTGCCAGTGTGAGCGATGCCTGGTGCTCTGCAGGAACCCGGCTGGTGTCGGTGTGCTGAGCACAGGGGGGGAGCAGGATGCTCTCCTGGACACACCCACCCTCTCCTCAGGGGTGCTGGGTTACCCAGGACCATGCCCTGCAGCCTGGTCCTCTCCCCTTCCCTGCATCCCCAGGCACGGCCCCTGCAGCCCTTCATGTGCCCATGGACCATCCTGGCTCTGTTCCATTTTCCCCCCTGGCATTTTGCAAAGCCCTGGGATTGCAGGTGCCCCTTCCCATGCCAAGCTGCCCTAGTCCCCTGGGGCTATGGGGGCCACCTATGGATGCCAGAGGTGCCTTAGGGCTCGCTCTCCCTGTGCCCCATGGCCCTGGCCTCGCTGCCCCCCTCCATCAGGTATTGGGGCGTGCAGAGGGCAGTGCCCTCCTGGGAGCCAGGCTCGGGGGGTTTGGGGTCCCCCTGTGCCACACCCCGGGGTGCCCGTCCCCAGGAAAGGGCGGGAGCAGGGACGGGGCCAGACGGAGCAGCACCCGGCACTGGGGAGGAAAGTTTGTAAAGAAAGTACTGAACACAGACTTCCCGGGGTATCAGAAGGAAAATTTATGCATCGCCTTTGAGTTCAACTTCTCCATTAAAGCTTTTTCCCTATAATCTAGGGAGTTCTTATCTTGGTGACTTATGATGTTATGGAGGGGCTCATGCATGGAAAATGTCAATAGAAATAGTAACTCTAGAAGGGAAGGGCCTCCTAATTAGTCCCCATTTAGATTTTATGATGGCTTTGAGATCTGCTCATCCTGACAGTGCGCACTCTGGTTACATATTGTTCTAGCCTGAGGGAACCATAGGAAAATCCAGATTTATTGTACCTATCATACCAGCATATTTCATTTGCCATTATGAGCAGCCATCTCGCAATGATGCAGGAGTATTTATTACAGATTAAATTGTAGGACCTGGATGGTTTAGTGAGGTTCTTGAGGTATCATTTATGTCATTAACTGGCTCATTATCAGATCTGCAAATCTCAATTCCTTTTTTGTGCCTTCTGTTTCTGAGCAGGGACCTGGGCTGGGGCTCTGGCAGGTCCCGGGGTGTGCGTGGGGACAGGGCACAGAGGGAGTGCATCCGTAGGGTGGTGGCTCTGGGAGCTGGGGCTGCTCCAGGTCCCTGGGGACCCTGAATCCCCAGCTCCACACACGTGGGAGCGGGACACGCCACTGCCCCCAGCGAGGTGCCACCCTCCTCTCTCGCCTGTTCCCGCACCCATCCCTCTCCATCAAACCACAACTTAGAGAGGAGAAGCTGGGAAAGGCGGTGTAGGAGAGGAGGTAATTTAACTCTAATTATTTAACAAGTCTGTTCCAGGCGTAAGCTTATTACCAGCGGCGAAAGGATATGCTGGATTTTTTTTCTCTCTCTCTCTCTTTTATGCTTTATCTCTACTTGGAGAATTATTTGAAGAGGTTTAATCCAGCCTTGATTGTTGTTGTTAATGGGCAAGGAGAATGGGTTATTCCATGTGCTCGGCTGCTCAGCTCTCCAGAAAAGTCACGGGGAGAAGGGAGCTCTCAGACACCGCCTGGTTCTTCGATTTAGTGATATTATTTGAATTTATTGTTCGCTCCGACTCGCGTGTCCTGCCTTGTTGGTATTTGCCCTATTTACTCTCCTATATTGCTTTTTCATAAAACCAGGGGATGGCATTTAAGTTGTTGTGTTCTTTGGTATTAAAGGCACTCGGAACAAGCCCGGGAGCACATCCCGGATTGTGGGGTTCAGGCAGAACCTGCCCACTCCTGGGTGGCTTGAGATTAATTAATTCCTGGGATGGCCAATATTTCTGGGGAAGCTAAAGCTCAGGAAGGGGGAAATAATGCATAAAAATACCACCTCTTCTCACCCCTCACTTCACAGCCAAGGCAGTAAAAAGGCTGCAGAGAGTGTTTGCACCCCAGAGTTACTTTTGTAAAAATGATGATTTGGGGCTCTAAAATCATGGCATTATGAGGACAAATACAGGCAGTGCCTTTCCCGGGGTGCTTGCCAGCTCTGAGCTCCATGGGTGCCCCTACAGCATCAACCCAGCGGGAGCAGCTGCAGGGTGATGCTGGAGGGAACAGGCACAGAGGGGGAGGAGGGGAAGCCCAGCCCAGTCAAAGTCTGGTTTAAACTCCAAACCAGGAGATTGGCACCCAAACATTCACCTGAGACTGAGGCCAGAGCCAGCCCCGCTCAGCCTCCTGTGCTGGACTTGTTGCTGCAGGAGGAGCCCCCACGGTGATGCTGCCCTGGGAGGGTCTCACCCCGTCCCTGCCCAGCTCACCCAGAGCCCCCCACAACGTGTCCTCACCCCGAGACCTTCCCTGGAACACCTGAACATTCCCTGTAATCACAGGCACCCGTTTGACTTCCAAATCCATAATGCATTTTGAGACCTGTAAAAATTAACCTTTCACAATGGTTGGTGCCGTTTTACTAATTTTATGTGTTTTATTTATTTTACTTTTTTTAGCACTTTGTACCTGTCTTTGAACAGAGCTGTCTGCTCTGGGGTTAAACTGTGCAAACTGGGTTGAAAATAGAAGATGTGAGAGCATTTAGATTGTGCTTTTCCTTGAAGAGCTTCAGGATCCTCTCAGCTTTAAAAATGTTTAGATGAGGTGCTTCTCGCTGTAACTTACTCATGGCCCTTCCCCTCTTTATCTAATTATTTGCATTTTCCTCTAAAAATAAGGGACATTTTTAAAGTAAAAAGAGAAGAATTTTTGGATATTTATCTTCAAATCAGTTTTCTAACATCTGCCTTCAGTGTCCACACTGGGTGAGGAAATCCTAAATGAGAATGTCAGTAAAAGTGGCAATGTGTGTGTCCTCTCTTTAAAGGGATATTTTCTGGTTTAACACCTGCAATGCCATGAGGAAATTTAGGTATTTCATGTGCTTTAAACCTACAGCGCCATCAGTGAGGAAGCACTGCTGAGCAGGGATGGTTTGGATATTGTTTAGCTATTCCTGTGCTGGGTGTTTTAAAATGAAAATGGAGTGTAATTAATAAGAATAATAAATAAATGCCTTTACCTGAGTTGATAGCAAATTACTGAGAATTTAGGGCTGGAGGAGCCGTCTCCCCCAGCCTGGCTACTGCGGGTACCCCTGAATAAACACAAATCTGCTATAAATGGGCTCCTTGGAGTAAGAGTCGTAGCTGAGCCTGCTTTGTAAGGCTGCCCTCGCCAAGCTCAGCCTTTGCCATATAATCTTAATATTGAGGCTGCTCGTTAATCTCCATTCCCGGTTTAGGTTGGGCTGGGCTGCTCCAGAGTGCTGGCTGGGTTGCCGTAGGAACAAGGAATTCGAGTAAATATGCTCAGGGAGGAGAAATGTCTACTAATTAAATGTGAGTAGCATTGATAAGGGGCCAGGGCTGGGAAAAGGTAGAATGTGATGGTCTCCCTTGTAATTCATTAGAAAATACATACATATACATGTATATATCTGTGTATGTAATAATATAGAAAATACACATGTATGTGTATTTGTCTATATATAATATATATTGATATTAATGTATAAGATACATATACGTGTGCATATATAAAATATATATGAGGGGTTTACAAGACTTTTATATGATGCATACACCTCCTTGTGGGGAGAGTTACATATGTTGAAGATGGCAGGAACATTTTTATGTAGAAGTGACACTTTATACCATTTTTTTTCTTCTGAGGCTATAAATTCCATAATCTTCTCTGAGCCCTTTTATGGCTCACACATGGCAGATGAAGACGTTCACTGGCTCTGTGGGTGCTGGGGCCTCATTCACCCTCACCAACACCCAGCTTGCATGGCTGGGGTGACATTTCTCATGGAAAGGGACCCCGTGGCCCACATGATGCCTCAGTTTACCCTGGCTGCAAATGGGATAATCAAACTTTTGATCTCCCACTCCCTCTTTGTTTGCTCCTTGGCTATTTCTTTTTTTTATCCTGGGCAGGGACTACTTAATCCTGCGCCCATGAATCGAGCCCAGCTGGACTCCCAGAGGTGCTGGGGCTGTTCAGAGTCGAGCAGAGCTTGCTGGGCAGAGGTGCTGCCAACATCCAGCATCTTCCAGCTGGGACCTTCCAAACCAAATGGGCTGCAAACACGGATAGTTAATGGTACATTGATAAACAATAAACAACAATAACCGATGTTACAGGTGGGGAAACTGAGGCAAGGGAAGAAGATGCAGGTTTTATTAAAAAGCCGCATAGATGTGGCTTTTGGGGACATGGTTTAATGGTGGCCTTGGCTGGCTGCTGAGTTAAAGCTTTGGACTCGATGTTCTTAGAGGGATTTTCCAACCCAAATGATTCAGGGAGTCTGTGGTAAAGCCTCTAATGTGGAAAGTCAGCTCCCTTAGCTTCCCCTTCTCAGAACCCTGGGGAAACCCCTGGGTTTGCTGAGCACATGAATCACATGCAAGGGGAGAAATGGGGTTTTGATTTTTGTCTGTGTCACCACCCACCCACCAGCCCTCTGCAGCCACAGCCACCCCTGGTGGCCTCAGGGGGCTGCTCAGAGCTCACATCAAGCGAGGGTCGATATGAAAACTCCTGCAGCAGCTCCTGGGAGCATCACGGCTCCCTGAAAGAGAGGCGTGCAGGGGTTTCCCTAAAGACCGGGCTTTTCCTGAATTCCTGCCAGTCGTGCCGCTGATGTTCCACCTGAGGGGTGGCTGCTCCCTCCGGAGCAGGACGGAGGTGCCTCCTTCATCTGCATGAGCACGTGGACTCTGCACTCATTTCATTCTCATTTTTAATTACAGCTCAAGGACTAAATCCATCTCAGTCAGGCTCGTGCTCAGGTGGGATAAATCCAGCGAGGGTCCCAGATTTACGGCGGGGCAGTAAGAGCACGGTGTGCCTGGTTTCCTGATGCCCCTGTGCTCCCCGGGGGCTTTTACACTTGGTCCTGGCTTTTCTTTTTCACGTTGCCTTGCCTGAGGGACTGGCCACTGCCCCCCCTTAATGCTGGGGGTCAGTCCCTGCCTTCCCCGGTGGGCTCACCCCCGTGTTCCCCACTGAGGCAGGGCTGATCCAGGAGCAGTGCTTAACCCACGGAAGTGCTCACGGGACAATTCCATCAGCCCTGTGACCGTTCACAGCCACTGTCCTTCCCCCTCCCCGTGTCCCTCACCTGCCCCTCAGTGCCCCATGGGCACAGTCACCGGTGGGCACAGGACACCACAGCCACTGTGCCACCCCTGGTGCCTGTCCTTGCCCACGGCACGAGGAGCAGACGATATCCAGCGCATCCTCACAGCCGTGGAAAAGCACCTGGCAGAGAGACAGGCTGATCTCAGTGCCCCGACCATTTACAATTTATATGTCCTTGTCAGACGGGGAGTTTGATGACTCTAATGTCATGTTTGTCCTTCACCCAGAGAAAATCTCCTTTTAAAGATCACCAGCCCGGCTCTATTGACAGGAACCGCGTGGGTCACGCTGCTGACATGTGTGGGATTGTTCCAAAATGCAGACCCTTTTTAACCGTAAAAAAAAAGAGAGAAAAGCCCTAACACCTTGCAATTCCCAAACTGGATGGGACCCAGAGCAGGTCTGGCTCTGGAGTGGGGCTGGGTGGGCTGTGGGGACACAGTAGCTCCCTGGTGCCACAGCCTTGTGGCTCCTTTGGCAGAACCAGGGTGTGTTGGACAGGATTTCTCTCCCATTCTGAGCAAAGCTCTCTGAAATGTGGATATTTCTGTGCCCTATCTGGACACTTCTACTGAGCCCTGATGCTTTTGTTTCCCAGGAATCCTGCATGTGCAGCTCCCAGGAAGCCGCATTAGAAGAGGAATAGGTCCCTTGGGCAGACCCTGTAGAGCAGCAGCACACCTGGATTTGGTGGTGTCACCATCTCTTTCCCTGAGATCTGACAGCCAGGTGCACTCCTGTCCCTGCCTGCAGCCCTGCCTGGCACCGCCCTGCAAGCCTGGGGTGGTGATTGGGGTGGTCCAGAGTCATGAGTGCATCCCCCTCATGGCTGGGGTGCCCCAGGGATGTGTCCAACCATCCCTGCACCTCCAGCACAGCTTGTGTTGATGTGGTCATTGTGGGAAGAAGCTGTGCTTCTCCTGAGAACAAGGAGCTTCCTGGAGAACACAGGCTGGGATGTTGGGAACCTTGCTCCTCTCTGAACCAGAGAAACTCCCAGCCCCAGAAACTCAGAGCTGTTGTGTCCAGGACCTCTGTCACCCCGGGCAGTGCAGGTTTGCTCTCTCTGGAGGAGCACTGAGTGCCTTGCTCAGCAGTTTCTGCTTTCCAAGTGATGCTGGCTCCCTCCACAATCCCATGGGACACTACAAGGGATGCTCTGCTAGACAAAGATTACCTTTGGAATTTCAGCCCCTTTTTATTGAGGCTTATTATTATTCATCTCTGGTCGTTCACGTGTCCTTGAACACTCTGCAGTTGGTCAGTGTGGTGGTCTCCCTTCCGGGAATGGCTGGAGCCCCCCAGTCCATGGAGCCTTGCAGGGGCAGTGCCTGAGCTGACCCCAGGGCTGCAGCTGCAGCTCCCCCTGGCCCGGCAGGAGCCTGTGCTGAGGGCGGAGGAGATGATGGTCCCTTGGGGATTCACAAATTGAACTGGCAGCAGGTTTAACCCCCGCGCATTCCTCACACAATGCACTGGTTGTGCAGGTCTGTGCAGCCCAACCAGCTGCATTCTGCCTCAAAAACAAGGAAAACAAAGCACCACGAGGGCCTGACCCCGAGCTCTCCTGCCAGGAAAGTGGGGTGGGATGCTGGTTTGTGCCCCCGGAGCTGCTCAGCATTGCCCCCGGGGGGTGCAGGCTGTGCCCAGGGCACACGGGGGACTCCTGTTAATTAAGGGGAATTATGTGAATTGTACAGCATGGGTTGGCTATACTCCTGAGTATTGTGGTTATTATGTTTACCATCAATATGCATGAAGGCTTCTAAAAAAAAGCAGGAGCAGGGAAATTTTGCTCTGAACCAGAGAACCTGCCACATCTTCTGGCAGTGCCTGTGGAAGCAGTGTGTTTTTCCCAATTTATTTTCCCTCTGTATTTCTCAGAGTGCTGTCTGGGGTACGAGGACAGTTGTTGAAAAAAGCAAATTGTGCTGGTGCACATGATTTTACAAGGGCCTAGAGTGACAGGACAAGGGGGAATGGCTTCAAACTAAAAGAGAGTAGGTTTAGATGGGATATTAGGAAAAAATTCTTTACTGTGAGAGTGGTGAGGCCCTGGTACAGGTTGCCCAGAGAAACTGTGGCTGCCCCATCCCTGGAAGTGTCCAAGGCCAGGCTGGACGGGACTTGGAGCAACCTGGGCTGGTGGAAGGTGTCCCTGCCCGTGGCAGGGGGTGGAATGAGATGGGCTTTAATGTTCCCTTCCGACCCAAACAATTCTGGGATTCTAGGAGTCTACCATCATCATTGCTGTTTGGCCTCTTCAGGAAACCAGATGTGTTTGATTTTTAATTCACTTTGGAGTTTTCCAGCCCAGGGCAACTCCCTCGTCTAAGGCAATATGTAACTTTAGGCCAGAGAATCTTAGGAACCTGGGTTCTCCTTGTGTGGCACTGGTCTGGGTGAATGCCTCTGGTACAGCTTGTTTCCAGTGCCAAAGGACAACATTCTGTGGGTTTCTTCCTGTTATTGCTGAAAAAGTATCTTTTTGTGGGTTGTCACAGAGTCCCCTTCACAGGCAGCACTTTAATTTCTGCCACCAGCCGTAGATGTTGCCTACACTGGGGGGGAAGAGGGGTGCAGGCACCCGGGGGGTGCAGGGTGGAGGAGGGGGTCTCCATCCCCAGCACTGTGCCCGGGATGGGGCCGGGCCCCTCTCCCCTCTGATTAAAGCCAGCAGAGGGAAAAAAGGCAGCAGTGGGCCCTTGCCTTCTGCCGCCGCCTCCGCCGGCGGCCCCCGCACAGTGCTGCCCAACAGGGCACTGCTCTGCCATTGTAATTTTAATTGGCCATCTGGTGGAAAGCACAAACCACTGACTAGAGATTATCAGTAAATTAACCCAGGCATAATACACATCTCCAGCGGGGGCCCGGGCTGCTGGCAGGCTGGGGCGGAGCAGGCGGGGATGCGGCAGGACTCGCGCGGGGTGCTGTTATTGCCGGCGGCCGCGCCGCCGAACAATCTTCCCCGTGTCCCGAAATTCCCTTCAGCGTGACCTTGGCGGTGCCCCTGATTTGTATGGCAGTTGCCGAGGAGGTTTCCCCGTAAGTGCTCAACACAGATGGCACAGGTAGCGCTGCCGGCGCGGGAGGAGCTGATGAATGAGGGCTGTGACACCTTCCCTCCGGGGAGCTGTTCGCTGCCGCCCGGCCGTCCTGCGGCTGTGCCCGCCGGGAGCGCCGGGCTCCGGGCTGTGCAGCCAGTGCCGAGCCTGAAACAGGGCTGGGGGAAGCAAACGCCAGGAATGGCAAGATTTCCCATCTGTTTTTAATTTCTTGATCCTGCAGAAAGATTTCGGGCATCCCTCGCACAGCAGGAGAGTCACCTCTGGCTGGCCCAGGTTCCCCTCTGGCTGCAAAACCATGATGGGGGCAGGCTGGGGCAGCAGAACCTCGGCCTCTGCCTCGTGCTGCCCAGGGAAGGGGCAAACCCCTCTTTCCTCCAGTGGTCACATCCCGGCGGGTGGTAGGGGGGTGGGGAGGAGCAGGAGGGGAACACTGAGCAGCAGCAGCCTCGCTGTGCAGTCTGGGGCAGGAACCGATGGGGTTTGGGTTCAGACACATCTCACCAGGACATTTGTGACACTCCCCAGCCCTGAAAATGCTCCAGGCCAGGTTGGACAGGGCTTGGAGCAACCTGGTGGAGTGGGAGGTGTCCTTGCTCATGGCAGGGAGTGGAATGAGATGACCTTTAGGGTCCCTCCCAATTGAACTGGCAGCAGGTTTAACTCCAGTGCATTCATCACACAGTGCACTGGTTGTGCAGGTCTGTGCAGTCCAACCAGTCTGGGGTTCTATGATCCTCCTGTCCCAAATGCTGTGTGAGGCTTTAGACCGAGAGGACACTGTCCCTGTGCCACCCAACAGCACTGCACAGGTTTATACCAACTTTCCTGTCCTGTTTCCCAGACAATTAAAACTGAGTTTGTTGGAGTGTGACATCTTCTCCAGCAGACTCCCTACTTTGGGGTGAAGTTTTGTGGTGTTCAGTTTGGTAACCCTGAGGACTGACTCTGCCCTAAAGAACGAGTCCTGCTCTTCAGAATTTAAACATTTCTCCTAGTAAGTAAGTGGTTCCTTGGCTGGGAATATATGGATGCACCACTGTATCATGCCTGTGATATTGCATTTTCCCCACTGTCTCTTCTGCCTGACATGATAATGAGCTCTGTGTTAAGCCAGAAAAAAGCAATTTTCTCCTGAGGTTAATTCTTTGGATTGCCCACCTGAAGTGGGGCGTTGCATATAAATTCTAATTGTACTGAAGTGTGAGTTAGTTTTTTTCGGCATAGATGACAGTGCAAATCCTTATTGACACATGGGCTGTTTTGTTCTGCCTTCCTGGCAATTGCCTTGGAGAAAACGATGATAAACCCAGTTGTGGCTCTTTGGCTCCTTTTAAATGAGTGTCCAAGGCCAGGTTGGATGGGGCAACACGATCTAGTGGAAGGTGTCCCTGCCATGGCAGGGGGTAGAAATGGATGAGCTTAAGGTCCTCCCAACACAAACTTGCCCATTTCAATGATTGAGAACCTTTTCCATGAGGAATTCTTCTAGAAAACCATGTCCCACTAGCACGGTAAAGGACACGACAAGGTGAGGTCTGACCAGAGAGAAACTCTGCCTCCTGGATACTGGTCTCCTCCCAGCAGGGCCTGCTGGAGCATTTATCTGCTTGTGGGACAATCAGCCAGTTATTTCCTTACCTAAGTCCATTTTCCTGCGACTGAGCCTAAAGTCTGGAATTTTTCCATCCCTTGCTTCCCAGAGCAGCAAGCCAGGCTGCCCCTCAGCATCACTCAGTGTTTCACAGGGAGAGGAAAACTGGTGTTGTGATTGTATGTAAAACTCCTAAGTAATGGTGGGTCTCAGAGCAGCATGCATAAGTAATTCCTTTGTATTTGAAACAGGGGTATTGGAGGGGCTCTACACCTCATTATTACCCACCAATTTCCTTAAAGGGTGGGCAGCCCCTTTCCTGGCACCCTGGTACAGCATGCTGGAAAAGCCTGGAAAAACCTGCTAAGGGACAGGGGGGAAATTTTGGGCTCTGATACTTATCCTTACCAAGGGAATAGAAAGGAGAGTGACCATGAAAAGGGATGACCAAGAGACATTGATCCCAACATCCCCGTGGGTGTGGCTGGGCAGGAGCTCGTCCTTGCTAGCCCTGACTCTGGTAATGCCCACGAGCACAGGAGGGGTTGATGGAAAAACATTGATGATCTGATAATTTTAATTGTTATAGTCTGACCAGAGGTGGAGACCTACAACGGCATCTCCCTGAGCCTGGAGCTAAACTGCCTTACTAAGCTGCTAAATCACCCAAATTCAGCACCCAACTCAACAATGCAACTGAACAAAGAAGAAAAAGAAGGTTGGTGGCCTCAGGAATTAAGTCCTGGTTATCTCAGGTGGTCTGGGATCCTCCTGATCTTTCAGTGAGGGGCTGGTGTATAAAGGCTGGTCCTTGAGCCACTGCAGGAGAGGAGGTTTTTCAGGAGGGATTTAGGGGAGAAAAAGTTTGTGCGTGGGGAGGGCCAGGCTGGCGTGTGCCTCCTGGAAGTGACTGAGAAGAACATATGGTTTCATTTAGTGCAAGAGACTTTGTAGATCATAATTGAGTAGATAATTGGGACAGGATGATTGTTATGAGAGGGAGGGATTCAGTAATTATTCAAAGATGCTTTAAAGGCTCACAAATACAAAGGCCCGGGAGGGGCCAAAACTTTGGCTCCATCATTTCCTGCCTCTCCAGAAGTAACATTTAAGCACGTATGAGAAATCAGTAATGAGGTGCTGGGCACTGGGGTGCTGTGGGTGGTATGGGATGGCAATGCCCTGGCCATGGTCCCTGTGCCCAGCACAACATCCCCATCCTCCAGTGGGAACCTGGTGGAATGTCATGGCTGGGAAATTCGCGTTGGGGATGTCCGAAATCATGGACAAAAGCTGCTAAGCTGACAGAGGGTGGATTTAAATGAGACATAAGGAAGAAATCCTTCCTGTGAGGGTGGAGAGGCCCTGTCCCAGGTTGCCCAGAGAAGCTGTGGCTACCCCTGGATCCTGGAAGTGTCCAAGGCCAGGTTGGACGGGGCTTGGAGCAACCTGGGCTGGTGGAAGGTGTCCCTGCCATGGCAGGGGGTGGCACTGGATGGGCTTTAAGGTCCCTCAACCCAAACCATGGGATTCTGGGATTCTCTGATTCCATGTGACCCTTGGGGGATCGTGGCAGCACACACGTCAGTACTGGCCCTTCGCAGCCACACAGGTTTCTTTGACTCTGAAGAGTGAACATTGGTTTCAATTATTTCAAATTCTGGCCTGTCAAAATATATGTGAATAAACAATGTGAGCGGGCAAACAACACTCACGTACCCCAAATATTTTCTCCTCAGCATGCCTCTCCAGAAAAGCCAGGACATGTATCTCAAATAATTAGATTTTGTTCAGTAATCAAACTCAATCAGACGGATTCTCTGTGAACTACTTTATACCCACAATGAGGAATGTGTGTCGTTCTCTGCGCATTTGCATATTTTTCCATAAACCTAAAACCAATCAATTTTGAAGAGTTATGATAATATAAAGAATCTGAGGCAATTACATGTCTTTTAAACAGGGATTCAAAATGCTTTCCACTGGCAGGGTTCACGGAGTAGAGCAGTCAAAACTTCTTTAACCCTTTTAGTGACACCTCGGTGTGGGTGCAGTGGTGACACTCGGGACGTGGCTGGAGCCAGTGGTGCAACTGGGGACCATTTATTCCTCCTGGTCATTAATCCTCCCATCCAACCTGGGGCTGGTGCCACCATTGCCCTTCTGTGGCTCCAACGTGGAGCTCTCATGGCACAGCATGGAGCAGTGCTGCCAGGGGACCCGTCCCAGGGGGGGCCAAGAGGCAAATTAGCAGCACCGTGTTTTCCTCCTGACTCCGCCAAATATCACACCCGCCACCATACGGGTTGGAACACAGACTTCTCAGGGATTTCATTTCCATCAACAGGGAGGAATTATGCAAAGTGTTATAGGTAGGGCTTGGAAATGTTTTTTTAAAACAGCCATTTGGTGGAAATGACTTTTTAATGTTTTTCTCTGTGGTTCCGCCTGGCCACGGCAGCCTTTTCCATGTTTATTAAGTAGTTCAGACCTTGCCTTTTTGCTGTTAATGCTCTGATTTGGAGCAGGCAGAGCATCTCCAGGGGTTTGGATGGGCACCCAGAACTGCACATCCCACCTAACAACCTTCACTTTGGAGGGGAGCTGCCCTCAAACCCCTGGCTCAGTGTGCACAGAAAGGGAATTTTTTCAATGTATTTGTGGCCCTGCTGTAGCTCCTGGAACCAGGAACACCAGCAGAGCTCATGCCCACGGGATGGGGCAGCTCCCGAGGTGAATGCCAGCATTTCTAAAGAAATGACATCCACCTCAGTGGCAGCAATTAAAGCACAGCTGTCACCTCCCTGTCCATGCTGTGTGTGCATCACACCACAGCTGAAAGGCCGACATATATCCAAGGAACAGGATCATCCAGGAAAAGCCAGGAGGAGAAGGAAGATCTCTCCGGTGTGGCTGGTGGAGGAGAGTGTGTTTGCTCAGAGTATATTGGAGACCTGGATCCAGGGGAGGTCATGCTTGTGGAAATATTACCACTGTAATATCGCGGGGTTGGGGCTGGGGCAGGCTGGGCTGTGCGGGAGATGGCACAGCAAACACGTGTGGGAGAGCACAGCTGAGCCCCTCCCTGCCCACTGCCTTCCCTCCTTGTCACCCCAAACCACGTCAGCATTTCCCCCCATGTGCCTTTGTCTCCATCCTCTGACCTCCCCACACCTTGTGGACCCATAGTCCACCCCTGATCCCTGTGGTCATCCTCGTGGGTCCCTTGTCTTCTCCAGAGCTTTGTGGACCCCTGGTCCTCTCCAACCCTTATGGACCCCTGGTCCTTCCCAGACCCTGTGGCCCCTAGTCCTCTCCAGACCCACTCCTCATCCTAACCAGAGGATCACCTGCAAGTTCAGAATGAGGAGAAAGTAGGAAATCCCAGGGCTGGGGACAGGAGGAGCTGACAGGCGCCAATAAAGGGAGTTTCCAGACCATGTCACTGGAGATAAAGGTGCCAAAAAACTTGGTATTTCAACCCAAAGAGCAGCACCCCAGTGCCACTGGGCTGCAGGGCTGTGCTCCTGGAGCAGAGGGAGAGCAGGGACCAGCTGGGTTGTCAGCAGCAGCTCCTTCAGGGCTAAGGGAGGTCAGCAAAGAGTGGCTGCTGCTGCTGTGGGGGAGACCCAGGGCAGCCACAGCACTGGCTGCAGACCCTCACTTGATATGAATTCCTGTTTATTGGCCTTGCCCTTCTTCTGAAAGGGGGAGAAATTCATTCTGCATCCCTGTCATTTGCTTCCTACTGGAATATCTTTCACCAGCATTTCCAGTGTCCTCTCCCCCTGCAAATGAGTAATGGGGGAAAGTAACTTTGGAATGACATTGCAATGTAATCATCCATATTGTGTATTGTGGTTAAATTGATTAAAATAATATTGAAACTCCCCCAAGGGATTATGCAATTATAAGTCAAGTCCCAAATGGAAAAGGTTTTGAGAACTTGGCAGATGTCTTAATGAAATGAAGCATTATAGAATATATTAGTGCTATTTGTATGTTATTGACAGCAAGATCACTAAACTGTATAAATTACTGTCCACAGAATGGCTGAATTGTTTTTCTTTCAGGAAATTTTTAATCAAATATAATTTCAGAAAAATAATTGTTTAATTTTGGCCTTACCTTTGATCTGCACGTTGATGGATCAATTATTAAACTGAGTTTTAGCCACTCATTCGCTTTGGAAGTTGACACTTTAAATATTTGATTTTACACCCATTTTGTTTTATTACAGAGCAAATTGTGGCCCATGCCAGAGACTATTCCGTGCAGCCCTGCGATAAAAGGCAGTCGGAGGCTCCCAACTTTTGTTTGCTGCCTCCTGGCACAGTCCCTTCCAAAGGCTGGGGGGGAGCACAGGTGGGGATGGAGAGGGCAGGTTCCCCTTGGGAAATCTCCTTCCACTGGGGGAATGTTGAACCCTCCCGAGCTGCCTCATTAAGCATTTGCATAAGCGGGCTGGGGATTCGTGGGTGTTGCCTTTTGCCCTGCACAAAACAGCCCTGTATAAAAACACAGGGAATTTGTATCAGGAGATTTATTCCCATACAGGAGTTTCTGTTCCAGTGGTTAAGATATAAACTGCCTGCCTGCAACTACACAATATTTTAGTCTCTAATTTTAAAAATATGCTGTATTTTAATATCTTTTTTAAAAGAGATACCAGTTTTTATGAAGCACTACATGAGTTGCTGATGGATAAATCACCCAAGCATGGTTAAAGAGACCCTAATCTCCAGATGGTACCAGATCCATTTAATTGTATCCTCTGACCTCATCTCACCTGAGCCTGCATTTCATAATACAGTTCAAGTGTAAAAATGATATAGTTTATTCGTCCTGTTTATAGGGGGGCAAACACAGTTAAATTCAGATGTCGAGAATTAGTGTAGTCATTTGAAAAGGTTGAGTTAGATCAAACTGACTCTCAGCATTTATTTGCCCTTTTTTATTCAAATGGCTCCATTGCTACAGTTCGACATCTCTAATGAAGGAGGAAGCTGAGGGAGAAGTGAGATGGTTTTGGGGCACGACAAGGTGGATCCAGCCCTGGGGAAGGGGGGTGAAGCACTGGGGCTCATTTTTGGTTTGCACCATGTGTGACGAGAACCAGGCCTCATGCACCACAAATGCCCTGCAAAATTTTAATATTTGAGTGCCCAAATCATCCCCTCCCTCTGTGTCCCATCCTCCCTACTCCAGCAGACAGGGATGCCCCTTCCTGCCTGGCACACGGGCACCTGCACACACCACTGAGAGTTCCTGCTTCCTCCTGATGTCTACAGCTGCTATGAGCCTGCTTTCATGGAATGATGGAGTCATGGAATTATAGAACACAGGCTGGTTTGGGTGGGAAGGGGCCTTGAAGACCATGTTGTTCCATGGGGGGGACACCTTACCCAGCCCAGGTTGCTCCAAGTCCCATCCAGCCTGGCCTTGAGCACTCCCAGTTCCACTTCCCTCCCCACTCTCAGGGCATCCCCCTGTGGCCACAATGCCTTGGGGGATGTCACCTCAGCTCCTTCTCCTCAGGGTAATCACCTGAACCAACCCCCCACACCCTTGCTGCTGTCCCCTAAATGGGGATCCACCTAAAATCAGTGGTCAAGCTTTGCAGACTCATGACTGTGGGAGTAATTAATGTCCTGCTCATCCCATAGTTACACACACACTCATGAAATTCCATGGGAAATCCATTTGACTTGTGTGTTGATGTGGTACCTTGTCTTCATCACACAAGAGCAAATGCTTCCGTGGTGGGGGAAACCTGAGGGGGATGGGTGGAGGGGAGGGAGGAGAGGAACACAGACAAATAACCAAAATTATTATGAATGCATTGGCAGAGCCAGGTTAGCAGTTTTACTGCAGATATACTGGATTATGGAGAGAATTGAATAATTTATCCAGCAATTTTCACATAAGCAATATTATTAAAAATGAAGACATGAAAAAAGAGCTTAGTTATAGTGGAGAATATATAGGCCATGAATAATGTATTAGGCAGTAAGAGTAGTGAATGTTTTAGTAGGTTTAGACTAGATTAAAAAAACTTGTATTTGATTTCAACTAAGTCCTAAAATATCAGCTGAGAGAAAAAGCACATCTTAGGGTCTGCAGAGCCAGAAGGGCTCCGTGTGTGTGAGCAGGAGGCAGCGCCGGCAGGGGGGGGAAGCTCTGTGTCACCCTGCTCATCCCCAGGTGTGCCCGGGGGGGGGATCACGCTGCCCACGCCTGGGCACAGCCCACGCTGCCCCGTGTGCACACCGGGGATGGACACGGGCTCCCGGGATCGCTGCTGACCGTCCTGCACGAGGCTGGATGGGGCTGGGGGGCGGGACGGGCCTGGCACCGTGAGGAGGCAGCTCCGCCTGCCAGGGCTGGTGCGGGCTGATGCCTCCGGACTCCAACCGCGCATCCCGGGAGCCGCTGCCACACACAGAGCAGGGGATTGCTCATCCCAGCGCTCCGAGGAACCCGCTCCTGTCAGCCCGTGCGGCGAGTCCCCGTGTCCCCATCCACGCCTGCAGCACAGCCGGGCAGGGCCAGCGGGGGACAGGGCAGGGCCAGCACGGGGGACAAGGGCAGGGCCAGCGGGGACAGGGCAGCGCCAGCAAGGGACAAGGGCAGTGCCAGCACGGGGACAAGGAGGGCCAGCGGGGGACAGGGCGTGCCAGACGGGGGACAAGGGCAGTGCCAGCACGGGGGATCGGGGGTGCAGGGGCCAGGGACAGCCACGGGGCAGGGAGGCAGGCGGGGGCGGCGGCGGCACACATGGCCGGGGGCAGGCGGGCAGGCCGGCGGGCGGGGGGGCAGTGCCAGCACGGGGACAAGGGCAGGGCCAGCCACGGGGGACGAGGGCAGGCCAGTACGGGGGACTGAGGGCAGTGCCAGCACGGGGGGAGGTGACTGACACCCCGGCCAGCGGGGCGGGGAGCTGGCCCAGCGCAGGGGTTGTGGAAATGGCAGGAGCGGTCCCAGCGCAGCCCCGGCAGCGTGTCTGTGTTTCCCATGGAGCTCCCTTATCTCCGCTCCGTCTGCTTATCTCGGCTCCCCGCGCGCTGGCAGGGACGCGAATACTGATGAGGAGCAAGCTGGTGAAGTCCCAAGCATTTCCAGGCGCTGGGTTTGGGAACGAGAGGTTAGTCTGACTAATTAGCCCGGAGGATTCTTCTCCCCGGGCACGGGGTCGGGGGATCACAGCACAGCCTTTTGTGCCGCGGGCTCGGGTCCGACTGCCCAGGGTGCTGGGCGCGGGACCAGGGCCAGGATATGCCCTGGGCTGGGGGACGTCTCCTCCGAACTTTAAATAAACCACCAAGGTAAGGCTTAGGAAGCCCGTTTTTATGGACCATGTGCAGAGAGAAAATATTTCGGAGATTTTATGATCCAAGTATTAGAATGATTTTTAAAAGAAAAATAAGTATACATGTACTTTGTGTGCATACAAATATTTATATTTGTGTACTCTGTGTGTCTGGTCTAGTGGAAGGTGTCCCTGCCCATGGCAGAGATCTGGAACAAGATGAGCTTTAAGATCCTTCCAACCAAACTAGCCCATGGTTCTTTGATTCTCTATATATGTATGGGAGCGGGTGCTGCACAGAGAACTCCCCCATTGAAGTCACCCATGGACCATTTCTGGGAGCCAAGAGCCATGGCAGGTTGTTTTAGGCCATGGCTCCATTGGTGTGGCTGGGACGTATTGTAGTTTGGTTCAGGTGTTTGTCCTAAATAAAGCTGAAATAAATTTCAAATATAGGTATATATATATGTGCATGAAACCACTCCCCTCTTTTTTCTTCTTTTTTGTAGGGAAACCAACCTTGAAGCTCTTTCGACACAGCCCTGATCTGAGTGCTCACTCTGGGGTCTGCTGCTCACTGTACACCTATTCATAAAATAGTTTACACTATGTGCCTTTATGTCCTAAATTAAGGCCATTAAAAACATTCTCAACCATGTTGATTTCCAGCTAAATGGGACATGGAAGATCAAAGCCCCTTTCCCACTCAGACTGAGAGTTCCAGCATGGTGGCACCCTGGGACAGCAAATTCCTGATGGGGACTGGTGCTGACTTTTATATAGGGGTCCTATCCCATCCCATCCCATCCCATCCCATCCCATCCCATCCCATCCCATCCCATCCCATCCCATCCCATCCCATCTCGTTCCATCTCCATTCCATCCCATCCATCCCATCCCATCCCTGGGCAAAAGGGAAGCGGACACAGAGGAGAGTCCCTGTGTTTTCCTCGGGAGCACTGGTGCCTCACACGGACACAGGGCTGAGGTTTCCTCTTTCAGTCCCAGGGTTATTTTAAACACTGAAATTTAGGACAGGGCTCCAGTCCTGAGGCTGCTCTGACGGTAGTGCAGGCGGAGCTGCCTGTGCCCCTGCCATTCACAAAACACATGCTAATTGGAGGCAAATATCAGCTCTCCTTGACGAGCCTCGTGCAGTGAGGTTGGGCTCAGAAGCAGAAGAGGTGTTGCCGGTGGCTGTGAGCGGTTTGCACTTTGGATCACCACGGACACCGGGAATGTCTCAGTGGAGGGTGCGGGGAGGGTATGGAAATGCCAGGACTCTCCAGCAGCAGCCAAAGCGGGGGTCCTGCTGGTAGGACGGGTCCCACGGCCACCACCACGCTCCCAGACCCCAGTGACCCCTGCTCCGTGGAGCTGTGCCGGCTGGAAGGAGCCGGATGAGCCGCGCTGTGCTCCCAGTCCCGGGATCCCACCGCGGGGGTCGTCCCTTCCCATCCGCCCGGCCCCGCAGACAGGACCACCCCGGTCTGATGGTGCTCTCCTTCGGAGCTGCTTCTTCACATCTGGTCGCCAAGAGTCACTCTGTCACCCTGCAGCCTGCTAATGAGATCCCCCATTTAATTAATACCATAAGAATTTTAATTCTGACTGAATCAATTTAACGTGATGTGATTTGTCAGCTCTATTCCCCAAGTAAAAAGTGAGCCTGATGCTTATTACATACATCATTTCACGGGCTCTGCATTCCCTGCTGACTTAACAAATTCTAATTAAGACTAATTAAAGCATCATTTATGAAAGCGCTTGTGATAGCTATGCAAACATTCTGGGTGGGTATGCTTTGCATAATAATTATCCTAGTTAATATTAAGGCAAAGTCCTTGGCAATTAGGTCTTTGAAACAGAGAGTTATTCTGAATTTAGCCCTTTCCACTGTTAGCAATTAATAAAAAATAATGTGCTAAATTTATGTAGTGACTTCATTAACCGAATACATTTAGAAGTTGGAGTATTGTTTGCATTTTTAAGTTCAGGCATTTTTTAAGCCAGGTGAGGTTATTAAACCAGAAGGAGAAGGTTTGCAGGGGAGTCCTGAGGCTGTGCTGGGAGGAGCTGTGACTGTGTCCCCCCTCCAGCTGCAGTGACACTCCAGCTGGGAATGTCCTGTCCCTCATGGACCTCCTCGCCTCCAGAGTCTGGCTGCAGAGCAGGAACTGGAAGGTTTAAAACATTTTGAAACAAACTAAACATTAATTCCATTTGGTTCTGTTTGTTTTTCTGAATCAGGTTGGGGAGGTTTTCAAATTCCTGCAGCAGCTGGTGGAGTTTGGGAGCGGAGCACTGGAGAGCTGGAGGGATGTGATGCTGTCAGGACCATAATGACTAAAGGAGCATTTCCTTGGCTGCTGCTTATTCCATAAAACCAAACACCTTCCCAGCCCAGCAGGATGATCTGCCTGTGTTCCCCGTGGGTACAACACTGCCACCAGGCAGCAGGGCATAGTGTTGTGTGAGACATTCAAAATATTCTACTTTTCTCTCGCTTTTTAATGCAGAGAGTGGCTGGAGGGGTGTGTGTGTAATAGCTCTGCTGCCTAAATGCTTTCCATGGGAAAAAAGGTGGGGAACTCTGCTTTGAACCCCTGCTCTGGTGTGGGGCACAACCCCAGCACACCTTCAGGAGATGCCGCGGGACCCAAGGTGACATTAAAAAAAGGATTAAAAAACTCTTCCATGCACTCCCCGAACGTGTTGAGCGTTTGACATCAGCAAAACTCCAGATCTGAGCAGCAAGGTGATTCCTACCAAAAGACAGCACAAAGGCTGTAGGAGGCAGCCTTGGCCACTGCTCAGGGGCCATTCCACGCCCGAGAACCTGTGCATCACTGCAGACACATCATCTTTATGCTGACTGACAGCAAAGTCCTGCCTGGCCCATAACTTTATCCAAATTAAGGTGACATTTGGCACATCCAGTTGATTCCTAATGAGGAGGGCTTATGCTCCTTGAGGTCAGTTATCAACATATGGCATGGAATCATAGAGCCACAGAATCACAGAAGGGTTTGGGTTGGGAGGGACATTAAAGTTCATCTCCTTCCATCCCCTGCCATGGGCAGGGACACCTTCCACCTGACCAGGTTGCTCCAAGCCCCGTCCAACCTGTCATCTGCCCAGGAAACCTAATGAGTGGGCTGTGGGTACCAATCTTGCCCTTCACCCCTATTTTCTGTAGACTTTTTTTCTCTGTTCTCGGCTGGTATTTGTAGTTTGGAGAGAAAAGTGCACAAAAGCCACCCTGCTCAGCTGAGGGAGCTCTCTGGAGGGGAGGGATGGGTGTGAGCAGGCTCTGCCAGGATAACGGCAGGAGAGCTGCTGGCTCCAGCAGCACAGAGGAAATGTGGAGCTAGTGGTGATTTAACAGTGTGGGAGGTGGAAACTGCTGTGCCTACGGCTGCAGCTCTGGAAATGGGAAGTGGTGTCCTGAGCTGAGGTGTCCTGAAGGGCAGGCAAAGGAGAAACCCCAGGTAAGTGTGTGTCAGGGGAAGGGGAAGTGTCAGAAATATCAGGAACCCCCAACACCCTGTGTTTGGGGAAGTTGGTGTTTGGGCATCTCCCTTTGGCCAAGCCCGGGATGTTCTCCCTAATGCCTCCACCCAACATGCCCAAGACATTGCAGGTACTGCTTCTAACACAGGGGAGGGAACACAGCCATTCCATATGGAATCATGGAATGGTTTGGGCTGGAAAAGCCCTCCAGAGCCACCAAGTCCAACCCTTTCCCAACACTGCCAAGGCCACCACTAACCCAGGTCCCCAAGTGCCGCATCCACACAGCCCACATTCCCCCGGGGATGGTGACTCCAGCGTTCAGCAGGGCAAGCCAACTGGAAATACACACTGTATAAACAGAGGAATATATCAATTTATGCTAATTTTGTGGTTAATTTTTAACAGCTTTTTGCCATGTTAGCTTTCGAGGCTGTACCGTGTGCCTCCCCAGCATTATTGGACTGACAGGCAGCTGGCGCAATAAATAAAGCCGCTATTCCCATCCCCTGCCGAGGCTCAGGGAGGGATGAGAACAAGACAGATCTCTGCCACTCACCATTTAAACTGCAAGCGCTCCTCGCCGAACATGCAGATGGCATGGCTGGTCCCAGATTTCATTGAGTTAATCTAATCCCTCCACTGCTCCCACTAGAAAGGAGGGAATTAGCAGCCATATGTCAACCAGATTTGTCAGATTATTCATTACAATTAATTGCTGTCTCACTAAGGCCTTTAAGGCTGTGAATTGCTCTGAATTCTATTGCAAACACAAAATTATGAGTAAAAGACTTTAGCCCTGTCATTCAAATTTCACGCTGACCTTTATCAGCTTTTGGCTTTTCCATGGGTGCTGGGCTGAAAGCTTTCTAATTGGGGCTCCCATTTCTTCTCACTCCAGGTAAGCTGTCGGCCGGAGCCGGCACCGCGACCGGCACGACGGGAGGAGAACTCGCTGGCCCCAGCAGATAGTACTTAACTGCCAACTAATAATGCATTAGGAGGGTAATGAAAACGAGCTGGGTGTCATAATGACCCAATATACTAATTAAGCCTCTAACTACTGCAGCTTTTAAGACATTTTTCTGTCCTGGGCGGACTTTTTTGGAAGTACGTTTCCCTTTGCTTTGTTTCATTAGCCAAACTCTTTCACAAGCTATTATGGATCATCATTAGACAGGGTACTGGGGAGAAGTTCCTGGCTATGAGGGTGGGGAGGCCCTGGCCCAGGTTGCCCAGAGAAGCTGTGGCTGCCCCTGGATCCCTGGAAGTGTCCAAGGCCAGGTTGGACGGGGCTTGGAACAACCTGGGCTGGTGGAAGGTGTCCCTGCCCATGGCAGGGGGTGGAACAGGATGAGCTTTAAGGTCCCTTCCCAGCCAAGCCATTCCAGGCTTCTATTCTATTCCATTCCCTAAATCCCTGCCTTGGCTCTGCCCGTGTTCCCTGGGCCCTTGTTCCCCCACCCTTGTCCCAGGGGCTCTGCTGCCCCGCGTCCCCCCTGCCTGCCACTGCCCCTGAGCCTCAGCAGCCCCTGCAGACAAGGCTTTTAACTTTTCAAAAGTTAAATTGAGGGCAATACACTCCCTTCATTAAGCAGTTTTTTTTCTTGGAGCAAAGGTAGAAGCAGCATAACAGCCCACGAGGGGCCTCTCAGCTGGAGAGTGACGGCTTTGGCTCCTGCAGCGAGAGGTCCATTAAATGGCAGCTGGGATGCCATTAACTACCTGGTTTTGACAATGCTACAGCTGTGAAATAAGTGTGGACAGTCCTTCAGTCCCTGCCCTGGGGGGAGTTTGGTGGCACAAACCCCTCTTTCCAATATTTTAGAGGTTCCTTCTGCTCTTGCCATTGGCCCCACAGCAGAGTGGGGCATCCCTTAACGTTGGGGATTATCTTTGAATTCATCACTTCTCAACAACTGTCCACCAGGCTTTTCCCAAGGGCCATGCCAGGAGCCTGTTTCCAGTTCAGTTTAGAGGGAGAGGCAGAAAGAATTCACAGCTGATTTCTCCAGATGTGACAGACAAACATCCACAGGAGCAGAGGTGAAGCAAAAAATGGCAATTTTTTTTCCCTAGACTGTAAGTTTCTGATGCTTCCTGGGAGGGGGCACAGGCTCCTGCAGGCAGCTGCCAGGGTGCCCCAGGGGGGTTGTTTTAACCCAGGAGAGAAACCCAGGGTGCTCCCCTCTCCCACCCAGAACAGCAGCAGTGACCAGCCTGAGCCCATCCCGGGGCTCAGCTCATGCTCTCAGCAAAGCCCACGCTTGGGGGGGCTCAGGGAAATCCTCCCTGTGCTTCCAAAGGTGCTGCTGCCTCGGGGAGGGGAGGCACTGCCATCTCTCACAGTGCTCATTAGGGTGTCTCAGTCTCTGAGGTACACAGGCATATGCATATGCATATATTTTTATATATAAACACACATTTATATATATATATACATATAGGTAAATGCCTGTGCATGTATATAAACATAATTTTATATATATATATAAAATATGTATTAATGAACAATTAGCAAAGAGATAATCTCACGATCTGCAAGTACTTTGTATTCCAGTCTGTTCTCCGTGTGAAGTGTTTGGATTCACAGTCTGTAATCTCACATCTCCTGCCAAAACATCAACCTGAATAATGTCTATTTACTTTTAAATCTTGCTGAGAGAGAGGAATTTACAATTCATGGGAAGCACTGCCCACCACGGGCGCTGTGTGTGCTCCGGGCAGGCACAGCCCAGGGAAGGGAACGGGGCAGGGACAGGCACGGGAGGGATGCTGGGGGTGATGGGAGGGAGGTGGGCAGGGGGTCCACCAGTCCTGGGCCGAGGATGGGGGGATGCATGCGGGATGCATGTGGGATGCACGCGGGATGCACGTGGGATGCACGTGGGATGCACGTGGGATGCACGTGGGACGCACACGGAGCCCCAGGGCACAGCGGGGTGAGGATGCAGGGGTGCCCCCAGGCCCCCTGGCACGGCTGGGTGAGGGCATGGGGTGTAGGGGGGACACAGAGCTGTGCAGCACAGCCAGGAGGGGTGGCCCGAGCCCCTCCACAGCACAATATCGGCCCGCGGTCGCCGTTATTAAACGTGGGATATCCCCGCGTGGAGGGGCGGAAGAAATGATATAAAATTTCATATACCCACCCTGGTGTATAAACAGGCTAAATCCCTACACATTTTCAGCCCTCAGCAGTCTAAAGGTTAAAGCCTGTCAGCTGGATTTCACAGATTCCAGGAAGGAATGGAGAAGTCACGCCAACTCCTCATTGTACACCAGTGATCAAACATCTCCTCATTACACTTCAATATTGTTGCCTCTAAAGGTCACCATTGCTGAACATAATCACACAAAATCAAAACTGCAAACTTTATATATCATGGAGGTAGTAAATAGCTCGGAGGTTTATTTTCTGGTGCCTGAACAACACTCTGAGCCCATTTATAAATTCCTGGGTGCTGTGGCATGAACCGAGTGCATTTGCAGGGGCTAACAAAAGCTTCAATTAAATCAATTTCCTGTGAAAAATATTCAAAATAATTTATTAGGTCAGTACCAACTGGTCTAATCAAGCAATTGTTCCTCGGCAACTTTAATTTGCATAATTAAAAAAGAAGAATTTTGATTATTTAGAGAAACAGCACATTTTTAAGAACATGATTTCTAGGTCAGATTCCTTGAAACGCTTCATCCTTGGCAAGGAGAGGATCCTGGAATTTATTGAGATGTTTCTAAGATGTGCTATAAATTCTGGATCACTCCATTATTTTCCTATTCACTGGTTTTCCTCAGCACTCATTTAGCTTGGTGGAGCCTTGGCCCCAGCTCAGTCACAGGCTCCTTGGAAAACTGTGTTTGATCCTTTCACCACAACGAAAGACCAAAAATTCTGACCTGGGATGGATGGACACTTCTCCAGAGTCAGGCCAAGTAAGAAAGGAAAATTGATCCTGGAAAGGGAGACTGACAGGTGCAATGAGCAGTTTTGTAGGAGGGTGGATTCTTGGATGAAAAGGAAAATTTTCAACAGCCAAAATTATGTGCCAGCCACTTTTCAAATTCAGCTCAGGGCAAACAGAGGGAGGACAAAACATAAAGCAGAAGGATTTCGGTTGTTTGATGGATGGACCATTCGACCAACCCCAAACAGAGTTGTTTGTATGGGAGAAAAAACAAACAAACAGGAATTTTCCTGCTGGCCCAAATGGAACTGTGTTCAGCTCAGCCCCTGAACTGGAACCTGCGCCCTGGGCCAGAGAGTCGTGTCCTGGCTCTGGGACATGTCCATGGACAGAGCCCGGGGACTTTTCCAGGCTGACACAGCCCTGGGGTTCTCCCACCTCTGGGGCAGCAGAGGGTGAGGCTGGACACCCCCTGCCACAGAAGGTATCCCACAGGGACAGCCTTCAGGGAGCACCCCTATGGGTGCTCTGCAAATCCAGAAGGGAGCATGGCTCAGTAAAACCCCTGCCTGGTTTCTCCACCTGGAGGCCCTTCCCTCCCTTCTCTCCCTGTGGGATGCTGCACAAGTATTGAATAGGGGTAAGAGTCAGATCTCACCCACCTGCTTGAGTTCTGCCTCTGCAAAGTCAGGGTTCAAAGGAGACGAAAAGGCCCATTAATATTATTATTGCCATATATTTTGGTATCTAAATCAGATTTAGCTATCAAATATCTGAATTCTTGTGGCAAAAATGCCTCCAGGATATTGTAATCCCTGCTGAAGTCACAGCTTTTTGCTTCTGCAACCCACCTGCTCTGCCAGCCAGGCTGGGCCCCATTCCCACCTCCACCACCTGTGCCATCCCAGCCGTGCTCCTGACCCCTTCCCTCCCGTGTCCTCCAGACAGCAACATCCCGGGGAGCGGCTGTGGATTTCAGATGGCCACGGAAAACACAGACAGGCAGGTCTGTGTGTGCCCATGTGGGTTTTAAACCCCAGCCCTGGCTCCCTGCTGCCTGCTCTGCTGCTCAGGGACAGGAATCCGTCACCTCTTCGCTGTTTTCCCAGCGATTTAGCACAGGTTGGGATCCCACCCGCCTTCCCACGGCTCCAGAGGGGCCTCCTCCTTTCCCACCCCTGCTGCAGCAGGAGGGACAAACCAGGGGAAGCACAGGAGGATCCCGCTTGGCGTGAGTGGGAGCACACGGCCGAAAAGTCACTTGGAAGCGGCAGGACACGTCTCCTGGGAGCACAGGGTGGGATGCGATGCCTTTGTAGGGCACAGGGTGGCCCGGGAGGGTCCCTCCCGCCCGCACGGGATGCCCGAGATGAGCCAAGCGGGTCCAGGAGCTTCCCCAGCCCTCGCCCCTGCAGCCGCTGCCGGTCCCCCCGCGGGGCTGCCCCACGGGTGGGGTGTGGGGGTGTGGGTGTCAGGAGCGTGTCCCGCGGGCACACGGGACCTTTGTCCCCGCTCTGTCCCCGTTGTCGCCGCGCGGTCACGGCGGGGCTGCGGCGGGCACGGGAGCGCTGGGGCCGGGCTGTGCCTGCTCCTGCTGCCTGCAGGTCAAACACAGAGCAACAGTCTGGGCAAGAAAGGCGAGGTTTCTTGCTCTCCCCCGGCGAGGGACGGGGCCCTCGGGCGGGCGATGCTCTGCCTGGAGCCGGGAGGAGCGAGCGGGAGCGGGGCGGCCCCGGGAGCGGGGGGAGCATCGGGTGAATCCCCCGTGTCCTGTTTCTACAGGATTCACACCAAATCAACGAGTGCAAGGCCGGCTCTGTGCACGGGATCCCCGAGCGGCTCTTCCCGGAGTCCCCGTGGCCGGGCACGGGGGTCCCTGCGTGGGGGTGACCCCCGGCCGCGGCCCCTCCTGCTCCCCGTGCCAGGCTGTGCTGACGCAGGAATCGCCCGCGTGATTTCCTTTCCATCACCACTGTTTTAAAAGGCCCACCGGGAACGCCGGGACAGCTCCCGCGCCGGGGGCAGGCGACGGAATAAATGGCTTCATTCAAAGCAGAGCTGGAAAACAGCACATTGATCCAATGCTTCCAAGCAGCTTTTCAATAGCCCGAGCAGTGGAGTCCCGCGGGGCTCAAAGGGTGCTCTTGTCCGGGCTGGAACACGGCCCTGAGACACTGGGACACTCACACACACTCGCTTTGCTGCCTCCCTCCCCCCTTCCCCTGTGGAAACTTCCCCAGATAATTGATCTTTTCAGGAAAAGAGAATAACAGACTCGGGGTCCCATCCTCTTGCCGCGGGAGTCAATGGGAATTTGGCTAATGACTCTCCCGGGAAGAGCGAGCCTTCGATTTCCAATAGGGAAGCAGCTCCGTGCCGCAGAAGGTTTAACGCGGTGCTGGAGCCTGTGGCTGACACGGATGGAGCCTCCCCGGGCAGCACTCGCGGCTCTGTGCGGGACCAGCCCCGCCAGGACCCTCCCACACGGAGCTTCTCCCACCGCGGCAGGAGCACCCTGAGCCCCAGAGCCCCGCTGAGCACAGGGGCACCCTGAGGGTGCTCATCGGGCTGTTCCAGCCCCCAGAGAACTCGTGATTGCAAACAAACCCCATTCCCTCCTGTCCCTTCCCAAAGGAGCTCAGA
Source organism: Chiroxiphia lanceolata (assembly GCF_009829145.1). NCBI lineage: Eukaryota > Metazoa > Chordata > Aves > Passeriformes > Pipridae > Chiroxiphia > Chiroxiphia lanceolata. The sequence goes on along the minus strand of NC_045643.1, from coordinate 39,340,981 downwards.
CCCCTCGCCTCAGCCACCACCTGTCATTGGCTTTTCTCATCGCAGAGTCACAGGATCATTAAGGTTGGAAAACATCTCCAAGATCATCCAGTCCAAGCTTTTCAAACTTCTTCACTAATATTCCCCACTGAGAAGGCACAGCCTCTCCAGGAGCTGCTTCCCCAGGGGCACAGACCCACCCACTGCCAGTGCTGGGGGTTCTGGCCCCCCATGCCATGACCCCCCTCAGCAAGGAGATGCCCCTGACACGCTGATGCCCATCAGGCAACTCTCTCCCATGCTGAAAAATACATTATTTCACTAATATTTCCATCGAAAGCAACAAGATGACCTTAAGAGTGAAGTGCCATCTGATCAGTGCCAAGAGCAGCGGACACAGATCCCACATTTTTCCAGGAAAACTGTGCACCAGCTGTTTTGATGTGTACATGCTCAGAGTTGGTGTGTTGTGCTGGAGCCACAGAGAGCTGCTCTGCACAACCCGATTTTGCTGCTTTTTACCATGACAAAGGACTCGTGTTCCTATGAATAAATCTGTAACTAGACCACACACGATTATTAGGCTCCGTACCAATTGTCCCTCATTAATGATTCAGAGGAGCCATTAGCATTTTGAGGCAAACAAGGTGTACTTAGTTAGCAGGACACGACCCAGCTGTCATTAAATTATATCTATGATTAATGATCTTCAGAGGCAGAGCTCTGAGCCTGGGCGAGGGTGAAGGGACAGGGAGGGGGGTCACAGCTGGCACTGGGATGCTGCAGAGGCTCCTGGATGGAATCATGGAATGGTTTGGGTTGGAAAAGCTCCCTCAGACCACCGAGTCCAACCATCCCCCAGCACTGCCAAAGCCACCACTAACCCATGTCCTCAACTCCCACATCCACATGGGTTAAATGGGATGGGGACTCCAGCACTGTCCTGGGCAGCTATGCCAGGGCTGGACAACTCTTTTCATGAAGGAATTTTCCTGAATATTCCATCTAGACCTCCCGTGGAGGCCGTTTCCTCACGTCTTGTCATTTGTTATCTGGGAGCAGAGTCCAACTGCTCCTCATCACCCTGGTACAGGCTGAGCTTTGTGGTGGGTTTACTGCTCACAGAGCAGAGGGATCCCAGGGCTGGGGTCTGCCGTGGGGGGACAGGCTGGACAGGAGGGATGCCTGGGGGGGGGGACACACACCCCAGTTGCTGGTGATGCTCAGGGAAAGCTGAGTGTGCTGGCAAGGGGGGATCCCATCCCCAAACACCCTCTGTGCCGCACTGTATCACTGTACCCAGGGCTCTCCCGGGAACTGGGGGGGCTACACACCCAAACCATGGTGCCAGGGACATGCCACGGGGTTGGGTTGGATGCTCTGAAGGCAGAGGGAGGCAGCTGGGGATGGAGAGCCCATCGCTCTGCAGCCAGTGGGCACCACTGCTGGCGTCTGCCTGGGCAAGTTTCTCAGCACTGACTCCTCAGGAACGTGTTTTATTTATAGAAAGCCTGACACCTCCTCAGCAGCTGCAGGCTGTGATCAGAAGTGGCTGAGGAAGCACGGGGCAGAGGGTTGTAGCTGAGGGACGGGTGACAGCACTGTCAGGGCAGACACAGCCAATGGCTCAGGACAAACGGGACAACATTTAGAGAGAAAACATTATTTTTGCTGCCAGATTTTAATTTAATTAGGGATTGTTTGGGTTTTGTTCTTTTGAATGTGGTTTGTTTATGGCTGTTGGGGAAGCATCACTGCCATGGCAACAGGCAGCAAACATAGGGAGGGAGCACCAGGAGCACAGCATCGAAGGGCTGTCACTCACCTGCCAAGGGAGGGGAAGGATGATCCTAACACCAGAACACTGAAAACTCTCAGAGTGAATCAGGATTGAAGCAGTGACAAGTTATCTGCACTCATCACAACACTTACAACTCTTTCCCAACACTCGCATGTGAGCGATGACAGGACAGAGGGGAATTAAATGAGGCTGTTGGAAGAATGCTGAGGTTTCCATCTGATTTTGATTTATGACGATTTTGTGGCAAAATCAGATTTTACTTTTTTTTCTTGCTGGACAGACTTCCCAGACACTCCACAATGCCATTAAGATTCAGTGTCTGGCCAAAGTGCTCTGAAGTGTCTGCCCTGTGATTTGCAGTGGGATAACTAAAAATGCTGGGCTTTCCTCCTTTTTTTTTTTTTTTTTTGGTTTGTAGTAGAGAGAAGGTTATGTGTGCTGTGAAAACACCAGAGCTGAATTAGCTGAGCAGAAAAAGCAGGGAGGCACTGCCGGGGCCAGCAGAGCCAGGGGGAGGGAGGTGGGGGGGGTGGTGATGGGGTGATGGTGACAGTTTTAGTCTACTGAAATGCCCAAACCCTGAACTGAACACCCCGGCAATGGTTAGTTCAGTGCAGAGACTCTGTTTATGTATTTTTCCCAGCTGTGTCTCCCTTGCTGTCCCCGTTTTGCAGCACAGATGGCACAGTTCCACACTGCCTTACACTCCTCTCAGAGGGTGTTGTGGTTCACAGGATCACCCATTCAAACACGACGTGACATGTTTGGGGCTGCTCCCACAGCCACTGAAGTGAGGGGAAAACTTGCCATTGAATTCAGGGGATCAAAACCGTCATAACTAATTTATAGCTGATTACATTATTAATATTTGAGTCTTTATAAGTTGCCCCAAAAGGCAGCAGCTGTCAGGAGGGCACTGCAGGGTCATGCCCTGTGGCAGGACACCAGGCTGAGGGCATGGGGGTCCCACTGCCAGCACTGTTTGGCTCACGTGGGTTTGTTTAAAACCTGACCATCATATGTGTCCTTAAGAGACCCCCAAGATCATCGAGTCCAACCTGTGACCATTCCCCACCTTGTCCCCCAGCCCAGAGCACTGAGTGCCACGTCCAGTCCTTCCTTGGACACCTCCAGGGATGGGGACTCCACCATCTCCCTGGGCAGCCCCTGCCAAGGCCTGGCTGCCCCTTCCATGAAGAAGTTCTTCCTGAATTCTTTTGTACCTGGGGAAAACTGCCTGTCTTTGCCACCAGCAAAGTGTCCCTGCAGGATGCTCGGCCCATGAACACATCAAAATGCAGCAGCAGCTGCTCCCAAAGTTTGAGCTTCCAGGAGGAGTTTTTCCTCTTCATTGTCCCCACAGGCTGGAGGAGCCACGTGGCCAGTGAGGGGCCAGTGGAGAGGTGGGGACAGGGATGGGGATGGGGACAGTGGTGCTGGTGGCAGTGCTGTGGGGTTTTCCTGCTCTCCCCAGACCCAGCGTTGCAGGGCAGGAAGAGACAGAGGCGAGGCTGGAAAAGGCAGAAATGAAATTCATGTGACTCCAACCAACACCCTGGCTGAAGGTGACCCCCTCTCTCTGAGGCACATGTGACAGTCACAGCCTGGTGTGCAGGGCAGCTCTCACACAAAATCCCAGGAAGCAGCTCCTTCCCAGCAGAGAGGAGGAGGCCAGCTGGGCTCTGGCTGTCCTTGGAGCCTCAGACCCTGCACAAACACCCACTAACTGCACCTCGAGCCCCCCTCCGGGCACACACCCCTGAGCTGCCCATCTGAGGGGGCTGAGTGGTACCCAGAGGGAGGTGACCCTGGGATGGGGCTCCTTGTGAGCCATCCTGCTCCATTCCTGCTCATCCTTTGGGCACAGCACAGCCTGCATGACCCCATTCTGTGGCCAGAGCGTAGGCTGAGAACACAGCACACCTTGGACACCCCTCCTATCTATTATTTAAACCCATCCTCCTCACAGCATTAATTAACTTCTCCCTTCTCCCTCGCTGCTGCAGATCTGGTACGACAAGTGGCACTTTGATGGATGACTATGGATATTTTCCTAGAGAGACAGAACCTGGGGGGCACAGGTCCTCCTTGGTGAATTGTTTAACACAACTGTACCTGGCAGGAACCCAGGAATGCCAGGGGCAGGAGGTCCAGGTGCCAGGGGCTGCCACCAGGGCAAGAGGGTCCCACCAACCCCACTGGTGTTTGGTGCTGTGTCCTCACCCGAGGGAGGGCAGGGGCCTCAGGAGCCAAGTCAAGCAGGGATGTGTTACAGCTGCTGAGGTACCAGGTATTGGGAAAACTCATAATAAAAGGGATCAGTTCCTGCCCCCAGAGACTGCCCATTCCCTGTGCTCCAGCCCGAGAAGGGATTGCTATTTACATGGCCCAATCAGAAAGCTGATGAGATTTTTGGTCACTTTTTGGGAACCCTTCTCACCTCTTGCTCAAGACAAAGATGCTGCTGCCAGGAAAAACATCTGGGGACAGTACTGCCAGGCTTCATGTCCCAGGTAAAATGTGTAAGGCTCCGATCTCATCTCCAATCTCCAACCCCCTCCAAAGCCCCCAGCCCAGCTGGGGCAGCCAGCACAAGGGCTGTGCCCAAAATCAGTAAGTCATCTTCCTCCTGTCAAGCACCGAGAAATTGTGCATCCTTAAGGCACTTCCTCTTGTAATGAAGCTCAGGTGCCATTTCTTTTTCTTCTAGAAAACTGAATACACCCATGTTTCTGCTAAAAACAATAAATGCTGATTATTTGGTGAGGCTGACAGGAGAGATGCACAAGGCAGAGCACAGCAGAGGCAGCAGACCTGCACCACCTTCTCTGAACTAGCAGGTGATGCAAAGCAAACCCAACAAGTGTTAAATAACAGGGCAGCGGTTGCGTGGCTGAGAGGGTGGAAGCCGTCCCCAGAGTATAATAGGTTTTAAATTGGAGGCCTCTGCTTCAACCCCACAGGAAATGAGAGGGGTCACAGAGGCAAAGATTGCACCACTGTTATATTACTTTAAAAGACAATCTAATTTCTCGGCCAGAAATTGCAGCGGTTTTGGGAAGATGCCTTTGACAAAAGATGTCATAATTCCAGGCCACGGCTGAGCGAGGGCCCCGAGCTCTCTTCAGCTGCAGCATTCCTGGAGCCTGGCTGGGAGCTGTGGCATTTGACACAACTGCTGCAAAGGGGGGCGGGGGGGCCGAACAGGGAACACAAATGGCCATGGAGAGACCTCTGCAAGGTTCTCCTTGGGGAGGACACTCCTGCCTGGGCTGGACACTCCTGCCTGGAAAACAGGGCACGGGCACACCGGGGTGCTTCGGAGCACCCCGAGCTCTCAGCCCCCACCCACAACCACCCCGCCGTGGTGTGGGCAGGGTGGGCACCTGTGGGCAGGTCCTGCACCAGGCCCTGCTCAAACACTGCAAATCCTGCTGGCAGAGGCTGCTGACCCACACGGGGAATAAAATAAAGAGTCTCCTTTCACTCGCCCTTGGCCCTCCCGGCCCACCCGGGGTGGGTGTTCTGGAAATACCAGAGGTGCTGTGGAAAGAGGAAGGTCTGAGCACCCAGAGCCCTCTCTCCGTGGGTGGCAGCAGGGACCCTGCAGACACTTCTGTTTTCCCAGCTGCCGGAGCCGAGGGAAGCCGGGGGTGTGTGGGAGGGGGGACCCCCAGCCGGGCTGTGGGGGCATGGGACAGGGGCACGAGGGGGGGACAGTTACACTGTGTGTGCTGCAGGGACGGGTTTGGGCACCACCTTTCAACCCATGAGTTCTTATGACCCCCAGGTGGCAAACCACACAACCCCAAAGTCACAAAACCCAACCTCGAGCCAACCCGACCCAACATAACCCAACCCTACCCAACTCCAACCAGGGATGACATAAATTAAATTTAATTCCACACACATCTTAAAAGTTTTCCCTTTTCCTGCTGCCTGTAACATTTACTCTCTTGCTCAAAATGTGCAATTCCACTAGTTGGGGCTTTTTTATATTTTAAAGAAGGTACACTACCTGAATCTTTCCTTGTATCACAGCAGTATCATCTGATAGGACATGACAGCTTTCACCAGGGAATATTCTGGCCTAGTGTGAAGATAATTCCCAGTGTTGCCATTCTCTCTTCCCAGACACCAAAGGAGGGGGGCAGATATTCAAGAGAGCTCGAGTTTCTACCCATCTCCCCCAGCCAGCACAGACGGGCCAACCCGAATGGCAGCAAGGTCATAATCACCTCTACTGGCCCAAAGTATTTGTCCATCCTCTGCAATAACATAAAACCTCAGCGGTGCAAATGTTCTGTAAGCTGAGAAGCCGTTTTTTACACTTGAAATGCTATTTTGCATTTCCATTTTTTCAGAAACTTATTAATTTGTGAGCATAGCGGGAGCGTGCCCTGTGCCATGTGTCTCAATTGCATCCCATAAATATTTAACACTACTGGAAAACAATAATTTTCTAACCCAAAAAACCAGCGTTACACAAATTAAACAATTGCTAAGTGACCACGGTGCTTTTTCGCGAGTCCCATCTCCTTTATTAACCCGAGACAAGCTGAGAGAGCCAATTACAGTGCACTAAAATGTGCCGTCAGCTGCCTGGGAATGGCCATTACATTTTCAGCTGCTGTGTAGTTCAATGAAAATTAGAGTTAAATGTGTATTTTGAATGCAATGGGTTATTACTATGAAGTTAATCATACCATTACTTTTTACTGTGGGTCTGTGGAAGTTTAAAGGGACCCTGAGAGAGGGGAGTAAGTGAGGGCAGCCCTGGCTGCTGTCCCCACCCGCGGGGCACGGCCTGGGCTCAAGGCACCCTCCTCAAATCGTGTCACTTGTAGGATTTGCACTTGACTTTTGCAAACATTAAATGTTCTTGCCGCCGAGAACTAATTAAGAAATCCGGGCCACTATTGCCGAGCTAATTCTGTTCGGGTTGACTGGGTGTTCAAATCTGACTCTGGATGCTCATCTCATGTGTGCTCTGACCAACTATTGCGGTTGGATTAAGGTAATTACCGAGCTCAACACTTTTCTGATACATTTTACAGTAATGGAATCCGAAGCTTTTATGTGCTTCTCCATCTTCACTTCAGAGGATTGGGAGTGTGAAGCTGTGCTTGAGGACGGAAAAGCCAAAGCCCAGTTAATCACCAGCCTACAGCGTGGCATGGGTCAGCTCAGCTCAGCTCAACCCAGCCCAGCTCAGCCCAGTCCAGCTCAGCTCAGCTCAGCTCAGCTCAGCTCAGCTCAGGCTCCCAGATCAGGGCAGCAAACTGAGCACCACATTAAAAGGCTCTGGAAAGGAGGCTGGATCCAGGGGGTTGTCAGCCTCTGCTCCCAGGGAACGAGGGACAGGAGGAGAGGGAACGGCCTCCAGCTGTGCCAGGGGAGGCTCAGGTTGGACATCAGGAGGAATTTCTCCCTGGAAAGGGTGGTCAGGCCTTGAAAGGGGCTGCCCTGGGAGGTTTGGAGTGCCCAGCCCTGGAGGTGTCCAAGGAATGCCTGGACTCCAGGGGCTGGGAGGGCTTTTCCTACCCAAAGGATTCTCTGAATGTCACTGACCCTGGGAAGAGCCTCATCACTGGCACGAGTGAGGTGACCTGTTTGGATCTGGGGAACCAGTGACTCTGGGACTGATCGTTATTTTCCTGGGCAGACATGGAGCTGGAAAAGTGTAAAAAGGGGAACGTTTGTGAAAATTGCCGAAGAAAAGAAAGCCATCAGAAGCAAGAACCCAAATGCAAATTAAGGCAGTAAGAGTGGAACACAACAGATCTCTCCTGAGACGAGAAGACCTTTGTTCTGTTGAAGAGAGACAGAAGGGCCACAGACCTTTCCATGCTCCACAGCCAACACGCTCAATCAGCTGAGCCTGGCCTTTACCCCCCTCCAGCCCTCATGCTCCCTGTCCAGTCGCTAACAAGGGCCATTTATGATGGTTCTCTCTGGGATGGGGCTGCCTCTACCTCAGAAAATTGGATTGAGCTTATTCCTCCTCCGCCACAAATTGGGCAATAACTTTCAGCCGGTACCCACGAACTGGACTCGAGTCAGCCAGCTAGAACAGAAAGGGCCTCTCCAGCCCATTACCAGCCTCCTGAAATATCCAGGCTCTAAGTGGACTGAGCACACGAGGCAAGGAGTGCCAATACTCATTAGCTGCTCCCGCCGCTTCCCCGATCAATCGCGGCCGCGACCCGAGACACAGCAACGCACGGCACAGCTCTGACACCTCAGCCAGGGCACTGCTGCTGTTTGCTGAACTCTGGTCCCATGGAGCAGAACTTCAGCTCACAGAACTCGCCTCATGCCCACCATCTGCAGCGGCAGGGCAGCAGGTCCCTGGGAGGGACCCCGACACACCGGGGTCTCTGGTCCCGCCTGGCACACACGTGGTGGGCAGAGGCTCTGGGGCTCACCATGGCCACTGGCGTGTCCCCACCAAACCTGACTTTAAAAGGGTTTATTAAAAAATACAGACCAGCACAGATTCCAAAAGAAAGCCAACCACACCCAGTGGAACAGGAGCCCTCGACCACTCCAGAGCAAGAAGGGGATCGATGAGTGAAGCAGGGGGTTGGACCCTGCTGCTTGGCCTTCATGCAGCCAGGACCAAGAGCAGGGATATCAGTGCCAGGCTGGATGGGACTTGGAGTAACCTGGTCCAGTGGAAGGTGTCCCTGCCCATGGCAAGAGGTGGAATGAGATGAACTTTAAGGTCTTTCCAACCCAAACCATTCTGGGGTTCTATGATTCTGTAAATTCATCATTTTTTCCTCAATTTTCTTTTATTCTCTCTGTCATTCTGTGATCAGAGCGAGGGTACAACTACAATTTAGCCCTTTGGTAGAATTTACTTCAGTGATTAAAATAACTGCATGGAATTAGCGCAATTCTAACGCTGTTTTTTATCTTGAGTGGCAGAAAATCATTGCTCCTGGGATAATTCTTAACCTAACAGAGTGACCCCTATGAAATACATCCAAAAGTTTTATGATTTTCCCCCTTCATGCTAATTTAATGTGGCCCAATTGTTTAATCTCAAACTGAACACATTCCAAATAAAGTAATGCAGCTCACAACAAGACACTGCAGGAAATAATTAGGTTGCAAGTTGTGGAGGCTTTAATATGGTTGAAATTATATAACTATCTTTGCATTCCCTGTATGGTCCTATTAAATGCAGTCGGCATTGATGTCGGGAGCTGTCAGGAAGCAAAATGAAAAATAGTTTTAATAGCTGCTCTTTGACCTGTTTTATATTTTATGTCAATTATAACAGCACACAACCATGCATAATTATGAAGCATAGATGCATTAAAATGTACACATAATTTGTGTTCTTATGGCAACCGTTGCATCAGGATCTGGAAAACAAACGGATCCTTCCTATTGTGAAGTCGTCGGGACACTGAACACGCTGGAGTTTTGTCCCTCTGAGGGATTTAAACCAAATATTCTCAGGGACAATAAACCCAGCAGGTCAGTGTCCATCTGCCCTCTGTCCCGAGGCTCTGACCACGGGCCTGGCCTCACCCAGCTGCTGGAGTGGTGAACTAAAGGGGGCTGAGAAGGGTTTTTTCCGAAGTTTATTTTGTACATTCGAGAAATGTCCGTCCAAGTCCATCCACCATGAGGGTTGGGCACAAACTGCAGCCACTGGCCTGCCTCTTTCCCTTGCTTGCCTCTTTCTATGTGCAATATTTTTAAACTTCCTGAGCTGTCTGACACAGAGCAGGGCAGCCACTTCTGAAAAGTCATGTAAGCAAAACAAATGTTTTGGCAATTCCTTTGGGCTGCTTTGGTGCAGTCTGGTACAGGGTTGGTGTCATTGCTGTGTCCTTCCTCTGGCAAAAACTCTCCACCTTTGGGCTTAATGGGAGAGTAGCAAGTGGTTCAGTTTTTTACTTGCTTTATTTTTTAAATTGCTTAGATATATTTGTATGTAAACCAGAGCAAATCTAAGGGAAATCCCTAAATCAGTCCCTTTGTCTCCTATTTAAAAAAACCCAAACCAAACCCCAAGCCCTGAGCTGCTCTTCTGCCAAAAGCTCACTCACATCTGAGAACTGTTGGGGCAAGTTCCTTGTGGAAGGAGGTGGAATGAGATGGGATTTAAGATCCCTTCCAACCCAAACTGTTTTGTGATTCTATTAATTACTTTTCAAGCTGATTCTGAAGATTTGCACAAAACTGATATCCTGCCTGACACAGGAAACCTGAGCAAGACCCCTTTCCTTGTCCCTACTCTGAGGTGAGCAACGTGCACAAACCATCACCCTGATTTTAAGCAGCATCTGTTCTCTTGGGACTCAGCTTTGCCAGATCCAGAGGGGAATGTGGGGAATGCTAGAGGCAGCAGTGAACTGGACAAGCACCTGAAGAAGCCTGACCCCCTCATTTCTGATGGCAAGTGAGAGGAAACACCACGAGGATGAGGGACCTGGCCACAAACGTGACATCAGTGTGGCTTTTCTCTGGCTTTGGATGAGCAGTGCTGCCCTGCACTTCGACTGCTCAGTGATAAGAGTGACCTCTGGGAATAAAGCCCCCCAGGGAAGGGTTTTCACTCGCTCTTCCCATCCTAACAACCAGCTTTTTGCATCAAAACCTGGCAGGGAGTGAAGAGGTCAGTGAGGAGCTGAGGCCAGTGAGGAGCTGAGGCCAGTGAGGAGCTGAGGCCAGTCAGCACAGCGGCTGCTGGCAAGGATTCCACAGGAATGTGCAATTTGTCTGGTGAAGGAAGAACTTCCCTGGATTAGTCACAGCAACTGCCCTGGGTAATTCACAGGAACTTCCCCAGGTACCCACAGCACCTGTGCCCTGCCGGCTGCTTTGATTCCAGCTCTGCTTGCCCCGCACTGTTAAATTGTCACAGAGCCTTGTAAACAGGAGCTCCCGGTTCCCTCGGAGTGGCGCGAGCAAACTAACATCATAACAGGAGTGTTTATGGAAAAATGCTCAAGCACTGAAGCAGAAAGGGCTTAGCACTGATCAGACCTCTCTCCCACCTTTATTCTTCGCCATCCACATTGAAATGCAAATACCAGCGCCGGGTTTCCACCAGCGTGCCACTCACAAATTGAAAAGCAGTTTTTATCTATGCAAATGTAAGCATGGTAATTGAAGTTAATCAATCAATGCTAGCTTTCACTAAAACCTTGAACATGATTGAATAAAGTAATTATCATTCAGCAGAAAATGATGAAGTTGTAGACAGCATGAA